>NC_134650.1:44262284-44630102 GCF_030463565.1 Pelecanus crispus
GCAAAGGTGGTACGTCTGGAATCATAGAATATGCTTTTTGCATTAGGGTACTAATTTTAGAAATAACCTCTGTCTGCCTAGGTCTGCTGATGTATGGTTGTCATAGCAAGTCAGTAATTGAGTTTTCTGGGCATTTTGACCACTGGTACAAATTTGCAAAGCAGATTACACAGCAGAAACACAATTTCCATCCTGACCTCTATAACGTTGCTTTCTGTTGTGGGAATTGGAATGTTTATGGAGGGAAATATAGTCTAAGTGCACCTAATTTGTGAGAATGTGATTTCTGACGTTAACCCAGTAAGCTTCATTTGGATTCATTTGATAACAGATTATGTAAAGATATGGCATTAGGGAGGTATCATAAAACTTATTATCTTTTATTACCTAGGCAGAGACTATTGGTTTAGATGATTATAAATTGAAACTCAAGGAAAACTTTCATTTTCAGCTGCTGTACAAAGATCCTCAAGAAACCTGTTTCCCAGTAATCAGTCACAGACCTTAGCAAACAAATGGCCTTGTTCACATTCCTCAGTGTAAACTGGGCACGGGAAAAATGCTAAGCTTTGTAGAGCTAGAGATGCTGTTTGGGTGTAAGGATGAAGCACCTATTTGAAGAGCCTCTGCATCAGGTACTGTCAGATGGTTTATGAGATGGTTCATCCTCGTCTTGAGACCGCCACGTTCTTGTGTCACAGGCTTTGGAACTTCAGGGGATCAATCAGCTCTTGTCCCTGCTGCTGTCTCCGTGCCTGGTCTGGGGTAAAAGGGTGTTGTCACTAGTTAGACGCTGTAAACTCCATAGCTGACTAGTTTGTTGTGGATTGTAAGGCTATTTCTGCATTACCAGGTGGAGTAGACCAGTAGAAGCAGATCTGTAGAGCAAAATAGTTCATGCTGAGGACCTGACATCCATACTGTTGCACTGTAGTTTTCCACTTCAGACAGCTCTAGTCCGGTCCCCCAGACTGAATCCCACTGATGGCTGGAAACAATCAGGTGACGCCCAGGGCACGTTCTCCAGTTGAATTTCAGCTGAAAGAAATCCAGTTGCCACACTCTCAGTGATGCAAACTAGAGCGTAGTAAGTGTAAACACGGGGCAAGTTCACTTCAAAAGGTCTTCCCTGATCAGCGCTGAAGCGAGAGTATACGCAAGCCCTGTGTGGGCATGTGGTGAGGCAGCTTTCTCTGGGCCTGCTGTTGTCAGCTGGGTGCGTTTAAATGAACTTGACTCGCCTGAACATCCATCTAGGAGCTGATGTTTGATGAAAAGGTGAAGAACGGCACTGTATGGGGCTGTGAGGAGGTAGATTAGTACAAGTGTTGCATTGGCATCCAGGCAGATCTCGGTGGTATAAACTTGATTAATCTAAATTCAGCTCAGGTGAGATGATAGATTGCTTGATGGTGGCAAATAGTAAAATAATCAGCAGTAGGTTTCACTTAGTTTCCTGCAATGTGTTCCTTCAAAAATGTGTGCTAGTAAGTGCAGACTGGGAGCACAGAGGCCTGCAGCATCCAGGATTTAAGCTATGTTGTTGGTTTGTTGCTTGGTCCGGAGCTGATTTTGTGAGGAAAGAGAGGTGTTGGCAATAAGCTTAGGTTGAACTGCTTCAAGTTTTACCTCTGCCTTGTTCAGACCCACTTCTTGGGGCCTTCAGAAGAGAAAGCTCCAGCTATTTTTTTTTTTTTTTTCCCTGCTTTGGAGATGCTTTTTCTGGGACATAGTTTCATGAAAGGCAGTATTTACGTTTCCGAATTGCTCAGTATCCTCCTCCAAAGCCTGCAGGAAACACTTCATGGCTTCTTGAGCCTGATTCAGACTCGAGGAGGAGCAAATTCAAGCACTGATAAGCGTGCTTGACGGAGCCTTTTGTTTCTTTGCTGGGTGAAGGATTCCTGTGTTTCAGGGCTGCAGGTATAATGTGTTTATCAATGAGATCACTGATAACTGTCACTGGCTGCTGTCCATGCAATTTTGAAAGCAATTTGTTTCCAGTAAACAGAGGGGACTGCTGACCAGCTGCAGGTTATTGCTGTTGTATGAAATATTCATACTATGGATTGATCCCCCCGCAACGGGTTAAATGCCTAGAACTTCTCTTTAGTTTCCAGAGTCTCTGTTGTGCAAACACTGACACCCTCTTGTGATTACTGACGAGCAAGATTTCCCTAATTCTAGTGTGATTATACCTGCAACAAGGCAGGAAATGTTACCCTCATCCTCCTGTTTTGAAGAATTTGGGGACCTTTTTTTCAAAGTGTGTGTTTTGGGGCCTTCAGCGCTCACGCTCTCGATGCCATGACGATTTGGAAAGCAGCCTCTTGCACTTGGTTCTGCTTTGTTTTAAATGCAAATCTGTGGGAACCTTTACAAGAGACACAAGCACCTTATATTGTGGCATGAAAGAATATGTGCATGTTCTTTCATAAACTTGGTAAGTTATAGCTTAATAAATGTGTAAATAAACTCAGGTAGCCCATTTAAAGTCAGTGGAGCTGTGCTGATTTATGCTAGGCTGAGGATCTTTTCAGGCTTGAATACTTTGGGGGTTGCTCATGATTTTTTCTCTCTTAAAGTTACAGCAGAACACCTTCACTCATCTCCGTGTGCTGATCCTTATTATGTGGCCTTTACACCCTTCATATACTTAGGGAATTCTCTTGGCAGAGGTACTTTAATACAAAGATATTTGAAAAGCTGTCTCCACTGATAACCATGCTAGGTTACTGTGTTGGATAAACTTGTCTCTCCTTTTATGTTTTTGGATTTAAATTGACTCATTTCTACCTACGGCAAGGACTAAGAATGATTCGATAATTTGCAACTAATAATTTATTAGAACAACTTTGCCCTTCTTTCTCTTCACAAATTGTCTGCAAACAGATTGTACTACTCTAATATGTTAATGGCTGAAAATTATTTGAACATTTTTTCAGCAAATATCTTTTGGTCTGCAGATTATTTGAATTGCAAATTGTGACTGTTAAAATGAAATATATAATTAACACTGCAAATAGAGCTGATTGAGTATTACAGGAGAACAGGTTTTTATAGAAATATATCTATTTGTTGAAATGAACATTTGTTACAGAAACATAGTGACTTGGAAAAAAAAGCTTTGTTGAAATAAATATCTTTAATACAGAAGGGAGTTCTTATCTTGAGTGCTCCTGACAGGTAGCTTGAGGTTTAGTACTTTCTGAAGCAGTCGAGACAGCCAGGTTGAATGTCCTGTTCTGACAGGAAGCCTGAATCTTACCTTCCCTCATCCAGCACGGCGTGCTGATGCAGACATGTATTTATTCTGAGACAAAGCTCTTTTGATATGCTCTGTTCAAACCTTTGTAAAAACAGTTAAGTATAAATCGGCAGAATGTATAGTAATTTCAATATTCCCTTACAAGTGTATTAATCAGGACTGGGGTGGCTCCTACACCCGTCAGTCAGACTGTTCACATTTCTGATTGTATGTTCTGATTTTAATGAAAAAGTCCTTGGAAGGTTTGCTTATTAGCATTGTTACAGTGTTCAGTATATTAAGGCTTGGAAAGTGTTAGGCATCAGGGAAACTATTTGCCACCCACTCCATCAATAGTTTTTATGTGGTTGCAATTAATTAATGTGAATAAAATACAGGTGTTTTCTATCCAGCATCAAAAATCACAATATAAACACTGGTAGGTATATAGTCAACAAGGAATAGATGTAACGCCGTGGTTTCAGCAGCGTTTTGGTACTGTGCTAAAGGACCAGGCTAGCAGGATACTAGGCGCTTCACATACAAGACGGGTTGAGGGTTCTTTTTGGTGCAAGCACTGTGAAGGGGGAAAAGCTACCGTCAGGAATATGCAGCCCGCGGGAAGGTACGTTAGGGCAGCGTGCCACTTGGTGACAAGTCAGAGCTGTGGGGAATTAAGGGTGATGGAAAGGATGCTCCAGCCTGGGCAGGCTTCATGGCCGAATTATGTTCGTGTGCAGTGACTCCAAAAGAAGCTTACAGCCGCCTTAGCCTTCCTCTGAAGGACGCGCTTCATCTCCTCACGGCTACGTCTGTGGCTGCAGGAAGGGTAGGCAAACTCCAGCAAGCTTTGAGGTAGCGAGCTGGACTACCATGTCACACGGAGCCTGGAGGAACTTGCATCTAGCAAGCATGATGGTATGTGTTCTGTAAACTCAGGACAGTCTTTGGAAGGGTGTAGTAGTAATGACAGTCTTAGTGACATGTAAACACAAAGGGAATGTTTGCATAGATCAGGGCCTATAGTTGCTTTTAGACTACGATGTAGCTCTCTTTTCTTTATTCAGACATGGTACTGGGGAGCAGACACTCACTGTAGCTATTGTCTGCTGCTGACAATAGGTGAGACGAGTGTGGTAGTTGTATTCCTGACACCTCCCGACACCTCCGAGTATGTAATAATAATAGAGTGATCAAATGGTCTAAAATCAGCAAGAGAAGTTACATAATAATTGATGCTTTCACACTGGAATGAAAGGTTTCTGCAATACTGTTTAATTATGAGGAACAACTGAATTTTTTTCCTGAAAGAAAAAAAAAAAAAAAGAAATTATATACCTTGGTCCAGAAGGAAAGCTGAAACATAGCTTGCGTTTTTTTAAAAAAAGGTATGATTTAATGGCATTTGACAGCAAGTATCTTCCTTGGGATATTTTGATTTTTATTCTCCAGTTGTATTCAAAATTATTATAGTATTTCATACTTATAGCACAGCGGATCTGGAAATGTTTTTTCTCCCAAACCATGAGCATCTAGTGAGTTGCTGTTGCAGATCAACATGCCATTCTGTTCCAAGCAAATTATACTCAGGGAAATGTCTTTGTTGGTAAAAATCAGTGTGGGGGTTACTAACTTCAATGGTGTTATATCGTTTATGATAATTAAGGATTTTGTTTAGAATACTGAATATTTGCTCTCTTCCCAGAGCTTTTTTTTGGTAGTAGCCTAAGAATAATAATTTAAACGGAAATATCTCAGATTAAACGGAGCTTCAGTCGCTGTTCTGTCCTAGAAATTCATGATGTCTACCCAAGGAGAAATTCCTTATTAGTAACATTCTCAATGTAAGGATGCTTTCTTAAGTGAATTTAATGTCTGCACAAATACTGTGGTGCTTATGTGTAAGAGCCGAGATGCACATCTTTGTACAGTGAGTGAGTGAGCAGTAAACAAATAGTTTTTCTCTGCAGATTTCTAATATTTCTCAAAGGAAAGGGAAGCTTGTCACCCCATTATGGTTGTCAGCCTTCTCCAGAATGATACAAATTCAATGGCAACTCTAAATCCTAATTTGCATATCAGTCCAAACTGATAATTTTACACAAAATACTGGAAACATGCACATACAGTTCTATTTCCATGTAAAATACAACAAAAATATCCATGTATATCAGCCCTATAGTTATGTCAGCATTATGAAGAATGAAAGTCTTGATCCTATGCATCCTATGTATTAAATAGTTACAGATTTCCTCTTGATGGGAAACAAATATCTCTGGCCAGGAAAACTATTTGTATCAAGCACTTCGGAGTAATTTCTTTCCTTTTTTAACAGCAGCTGCTGAAGGAGAAAATTTAGTCTTCCTTTTGCTTCCAGATATACCGATGAACTATAGGTCTTCTGGAGGGAGTAAATAGGTATTGATTTTCTTCATAACGGAAGTGCATTATTACAGTGATTAAACTGTAGACCTTCCTTTATATTATATAAAAAATTGGAAATTGGTGAGATAAAGAGGACTTAGGTTACAAAATTATTTGGGTTTTTGTATTCATCAAACTGTAATTCAAGCTGTGAATGCAAAGCCTCTGTGTATATTGCCCTTTTTACGCAGCAGCAATTGGCATTTAAAATAAATGCTGATAGTATAATTATAAAAGCATTATGTCTGTTAGAGCTGTTAATAGTCACATTGCTTAATTTTTTTTTATTCTACAGTTGTCAAAATCCTGACAGCATACTCCGGAACAATGTTAGATTATATGTTGATATTGTTACTCAACAAGAACATTGATTATGTCCTAATAGGACATATTCAGTACATGCTATATGCAATTATCATCTTAAATCAACACAAGCATTTATTTAGCATGAACTGAAATTATTTAAATCCTAAGAATTTTTCGTTCTGGTTAGTATTATATTATAAAGGCATTAGTAACAACTATGATATGGTAGCACACTACTGATAGAGTATTATGCATGAATACATAGTTTATAAACAGAATTATAAATAGAAGGGTTGGCGCATTGTTATAGAAAATACGAATATCTGCAAAATAATAAAAAAACTCTCTATTGGTAATAAGTATTAAGATAGTCTGAAAAGATACTTAAAACCCTCACAAGAGTTTTGAACATTCTGTACGTTGGCTTCCCAAACAGTGTTCGTTTTGATCTTAGCAACTGAGTACTTTATGTGAATTCGGGAATTTCTATTCTCCCCAGGTTTTTTTAGATGAAGCACTGAAACGCCAAATGAAGGCTTGGGTGTTGTGATACAAAGCGTGCCCTTTTCTGCACACACAATTCACAGGTGTCTTACAGTGACTGGAGAGCACTGGATGAAGACCTGGCTAAAGACACTTCATGGGGGACGCCCAGCCAGGAGGAAACACTGAAGAGATGTTTTCTGGAGTCCTGGTGTTTTCCAGACTTTGGTGTCTATCTGCAGCTTTTAGCTGGGTACTCATGTGAGGCAGGGATTCACAGCCTGAAATCCTTAGCAAGATCCTAAAATTCGCTAAAAGAGAAACTAGGAAATATACTGAGTTGGGTAGCAGGCTGATGATGTGAATAAATACAAAAGGGAAAAATTATGTTTGCCAAAATAATTCTTTTTCAACCCCCCCTACATATAGTTTAAATACTGGTAGTAAAAACAATGTTGTGAAGATCTACATGAAAATATGTTCAACTCCTGTTTAAATACCTTCAAATTACAGATTAAATAACAGACTAAAGTAGCCTAAAATTCTGAACCCAGTCCATCTTCACATGTTACAAAGAAGATTAAGCCTTGATCCAAATTCTTCTTAGTTTAGCTTCAGCGTCGCAAATGGATTTACAAATACCCCATAGTGTGTCCTTCCAGAAAATATATTATCTCCTGAAAATAACTAGATAGTTATATTGGAAAAAAAGAAAGTGTTATTTTAGTAAATAGGTTTCCCAATGTATATTGTATCTGTCTGACTCTAACAGTGACCACGATTTCAATTTTCAGCCAGAATGAAGTGCTTTTCATACATGTGCAATCTATGTGCCAGCTTTATAGATTAGATTTAGTTATAACTGCTTCAGATGTCAATAGCAAAAAGAGGTCTTTGTTACAAGAGTTTTCTCATGCTCTTCTTTCCAGGGAATCTGCATTACTTATTCTGCTTTTCTTTATATTCAAATAAAGAGTCTGACCAAAATTTTTGAACTTCAGAAGTTAAGCAAAACTAGATTTTTTTTTCCTACCTCCTCCCACAACCAAAGGTCAAGTTGCCAGAGCCATTGAATCTAGATAAACAATTAATCCTTCGCTGCTAGGATGTGCTGCTTTAATATACAGTGCCAGAATGTGATTTCTGTTCCTCACTTTGGCGTTACTTTTTGTGATCTTTATCAAGTCATTGAGGTCTTCAGCGTTAGTCATGCACCAAGGTACATGCACGAGGGAGCACTGAGCTCCTGAGATCATCAGTGCAGACAAATACAGAAATAGCTCCTCTCCTTCGGCTCTATGGCCGTGATGCTCCAATAAAGTAGACTCTTAATTGAATGTCTAAAGATAGACGGAAAAAACCCAGGCCTCAGTGAAAACATCAGCTTCCTGAGCGGTTGCACTTCCTTACCAGATAAATAACCAAGGGGAGATACATTGGTCACACTTCTAGACATCTTTGGACATCCGAAGTTGCAGAGAGGGGATTTTGTTGTTCTAGCAATGCCAGGGCTCTGAGATTTCATGTACATAACTGGAAATTCAGGACTTGGACAAGGTTGAAAATACCAGTGGTCACCTAAGGGTCCTAAACCTTTCTCGTAATCATGCAAGTTGTTCCACTTGTTTCCATCTTGCATTTTGAGGCTTACTGTACTGAAGATGCTGTCAATTCCAGCTAAATTTAAGTGGCACATGAAGGCCTTACAGCCTGGTGGTGTGAAATACTAGCCATGGCTTGCTTCCTTAAGTCACTGATAGTTTTTTATTGTATCTGTAGGAAATATTAAAAGATTGAGACTCAGCAGAAAACCGTCATTATCTGGTTTCATTCAGCACTACCTAAAAGTAATCACTTGGTTTGTTCCACCTGTGTGTATCTGCACTGAACTGTTTATTTCCCTCTGTTGTGATTAGATCCTGCTGGCTTTGTCAGGAATCTGAAATCTGAAAAAGTGCCTTTCTGGCCTCTCGTTGCGTATCACTGCTGAACCGGTTATGTCCAGGCAGCAGGGGAGTGAAATCGGATAGGAATGTTAACACTGGTGAGAATGGCAGTGGGTGGACCTTCAAAGAAAAACACTCAAGACACAGCTCACCTCCTTGGCGAACCAAACAATTCGCCAGTGTCACCCCTGCCGTGGCTAAATGACTAGAGTGAAAATTTATGGGGAAATGAATAGTTCTCCTGCTGTAATTATACAAACCCTCTCAACAGCGTTACACTCCACAAAGTCACAGTTGATAAATAATAAGGCACACAAACAGCGACTTAATGTTCATTTATTAAAATAATCTATTATCCTTTTTAGCTGTTCATCCACTTTGTTGAGAGTTGTTACATATTTATATTGCTAACATCTCACTATCCAAATGGTATTAATTGGATTGGTTTTGCAAGAGTGCTTCGGGGGCTAGGTCACTGCTTCGAGAAGCAGGGGGCCTGGGGTTAGTGACAGGCAGTGTCATGGCAGGACAGCAGTGGGAGCAACGGTGGGGTCCCAAAATGCTGCCAGTAGCGGGTGCTGCATTTATCCCTATCCTGCACAGTGCGGCAGGGATGGAGAAGGTAAAGGAAGGCTGCCTTTCTCCTCCGCTGCCCTCTGCCAGCAGCACTCATTTCTCCAAGATGGGAGTGAGCGCAGGGAGAGACCGCACTGGGGGCAAAGGCCTGAGCCCTCTGAAGAGGGAAAAGACGAGGAGCTGCCGCGACAGCTTGCGCTGCAGCCCCTGCCCTGGGGCAAGCCCCCGGCGCAGCCCCTGGCCCTCCGCAGTGCCGTCGGCTGAGGAACGGCGTTCGTAAGAGCACAGGGACCCATGCTCTGCCCACAGATCCCCGCTCCCGTGCCCCAGGATTTACCACCAGTGTGATAAATCACACGGATCCAAATAATTGCGACTAGTGCCTGAATTGACTGGGCTAGAAGTATGAGAAATGCTAAAAAGGCCTTTACGTGCAATCTCCTAGTGTAAAGAGAGCATCTGATGGGAACACGGCTCAGCTCTTGGGTTTGGATCTGTTAGGAGTTGCTTTCTCTAGCAAAGCAAATATTTGGTGACAGAACTAGATGTAGAAAGTGCTGCATAGCAGGAAAGTGTGAAGTATTCATAATGATATGAAACACTACTCAAAATTCAATGTTTTTCACATTCCGTTGCGAGCTTAAACATTGGACTCCTGTCACAGAAATTTCTGCTGCAGTAGACACAATTTCTAGCATAAATGGGCTCGCTTTCAATAGAAAATGGGACAGTTTTCAAAGGAAAAAAGGCCAATTTGTGAGTAAAAATGGGCCTCTTTTCTGAGCAAAGAGGCTTATAAACATGAAGTGATAAATGGCTTTGCAAGTTTTCCATACAATAATAACAACTTCCTAATCAAAATAATGAAAAAGTTGCATCTAGGAGAGGGGAGAGAAACTCCATTCGGGTTTTAATACATTGAAAACATTTTAGAAAATAAATATTTGAAAACTGTAAATTTTGTTCCACTCTCTAATCAGAATTTGTGCTGGAGACATGTCAGTAATATTTCTTTGCATATATTTATATGGAGTTATAATTCAAAATCCTGTTCGGAGTTTGCTGCCTTCTGAGATGAATTGCATGCAATAATGTTATAAGACTTAAGGAAATACAGTTCTTAGGATCCCCTAAGTGGCAGTGGCATCTGATTTTCTAGTAGTCCATATGTTTTGGGAACTAAATATATCTTCTGGCTTGACTCATTGATTTTACATGCAAATATATTGTTTCATAATAGCTGATCTGATGAGCAACCAATACGGTTTCTTCTCTCATGGCCTAAAAACGCTTCAAGATCTAAGCACTAAGGCCTTGGGATCTCCTTCTTACACACGCTCCAAAAAAGGTGTTGTGATGTACCCAGGAAAATGCATAATGCAAAATGCACTATTTAGTGAATGCTTTCAAATCAGTTAGCTACAGAGAAGATTGTGTGGCCTGAGAGGTTGCTTTGCAAAGCTAGAGATGAGAAATAAGTCTTTTAAAATTTTAAATAGCGAGATACAGTCTGGGGGATGAATGGATTGGGAGCAGCCCTGCGGAGAGGGACTTGGGGGTACTGGTAGATGAAAAGCCAGACATGAGCCGGCAATGTGCGCTTGCAGCCCAGAAGGCCAACCGTATCCTGGGCTGCATCCCCAGCAGCGTGGCCAGCAGGTCGAGGGAGGGGATTCTGCCCCTCTGCTCTGCTCTGGTGAGACCTCATCTGGAGCCCTGCGTCCAGCTCTGGGGCCCTCAGCACAAGAAGGACATGGACCCGTTGGAGCGGGTCCAGAGGAGGCCACAAAAATGATCCGAGGGCTGGAGCCCCTCTCCTACGAGGCCAGGCTGAGAGAGCTGGGGTTGTTCAGCCTGGAGAAGAGGAGGCTGCAGAGAGACCCACCTTATTGCAGCCTTTCAGTACTTAAAGGGGTCTTATAATAAAGATGGGGACAAACTTTTTAGCAGGGCCTGTTGTGACAGGACAAAGGGTAATGGCTTTAAACGAAAGGAGGGTAGATTCAGACCAGATATAAGGAAGAAATTTTTTACAGTGAGGGTGGTGAAGCACTGGAAGGGGTTGCCCAGGGAGGCAGTGGAGGCCCCATCCCTGGAAACATCCCAGGCCAGGTTGGCCGGGGCTCTGAGCACCCTGGGCTGGTTAAAGCTGTCCCTGCTCGCTGCAGGGGTTGGGCTGGGTGGCCTCTAATGGTCCCTTCCCACCCAAACTATTCTATGATTCTGTGTTCTCTGCTATGGCATAAGCCCTACTTCAGCTTCCTTGTTTGTGCTTTATAAGGCAGTGTATGGGTGGTAGACAGATCACTGTGCTGCTATACAGAGTTTCACACCAGTTGTCTCCCTGCACGTTAATTCTCTGGAAAAGTGTTAGATGAAGGACATAAGATGAGTGATGTCAGAGATGTGTAGCCTTGGTTCTTGTAAACACAGTTGGCTGATAGAGCAGGTCTGAGGTTAAAAAAAACCCTCTAGCAGTGGTGCCCTAGCCACCCTTTCAGGCATCATTATGTCACTTTGTCCCCGAGATACAGACTTATTTTTCAAGGAAGGTTTGAAAAAAATATTCCTGAGCACACGTGACATTCTTACCATATAGTTTTAAAGGTGACTGCAGCACTTTCCCATCTGTGTCCTCCATTGATGATGTAGCACATATGGTCTTTGAGCAGATGGTTCCATATAAGGCAGCCATACAAATGGGGAAACTATTCATTTTAATTAGGTGCCCAGTCTTGTCTCCAGTGAAATCCATGTCAAAATTCTCTACGAGTTCCATGGGAGCAGGTTCTGATGCTGATAATAGCTCCCTTTCACAGGATGTGTTACTACCCCGTTGTCCAGCTTACAAACAGATGTGCTTTCATGCCTGATGGGAGAGGTAAATTAGAAATGCTGTAACGTTCCCATTGCACAGCAGTGGCCGCAAATTTTTTTTCAAAGTTATGGCTGTCTTTCAGGGGAGGGAAATTAAGGATGGCTTTTGCTATGGAGCTGTGCTGTCTGGTTCTACAATAGGTAGGCAGTCAGATAGGTAACCATGACATAGGAATCGCATATTATAGATGTAAATCATTAATGTTACTATACGCATTTGCTTTGTACAATAATTGGCAGTCATTGCCCATTTTAGAAGCTGCTTTCTTGTGTCTTACAGTGAAGCAAACTTAGATTACCATTCTAAATGTTAATACACAGAACAAATGCGATTTAATAAAATAAAGTGAATTTATATGTAGATTGTGACATTAGTATTTAATTACCTACCCGTCATAACACTGATGAAACAAGCTGCTAAATATTGGTGCACTGAAGTGAGAGCTTACTCTTTAAGAGCAGGTATATTTTAATTTCTTTCCTAATCTCCTTAAATAACAGGATAGATTATGTACTGTTTACCAATATTCACCTGTATGCAGCTGAAGCTCCTAGAAGCTGTGCTGTTTTGGTAAAACACTGTGCTAACAGATCCATGTCTATGCTATGTTTTATCAGGCCAAATTAAGTTTTAGATTTTTTTATTATTATTTTAATATGAATTAAAAGTGTTATGTAATCTGTTGTGGCGGGATTTTTTAACCTTTCCTTTTCTGTTATTTTTTCAGACTATGGAAACTCCAAAATACGAGCTAGTTATAGAAGCTAAGGATATGGGTGGTCTTGACGTGGGACTAACTGGCACAGCAACTGCCACTATTCTTATTGATGACAAAAATGACCATCCACCAGAATTTACCAAGAAGGAGGTAAGACTTTGCCATCTGTGTTCTACAAAATGGTGCATGTAAGTGTAATTAGCTTGTTTCTAAATATAAAAATGTTCCTTAATGGAAGAAGATACTTAAAGACATCTTTTTAGCTCAATGTGACAGACTTTCCTGGAGCTGCTATTTACTTCTTTTACATTAATAAATCTGTATGCATCATTTCCTAAACAAAACGCAACCACAGATTAAAAATTTATGTCAAGAGATATCATTCAGAGGTTGGCTAGCAAGATGATAACCTGTAAAATAAGTCTGCTAGCGGTAACTTTCTCCTTTTGCTCCTGTGGAGGAAAATAGAGAATTCCCTCCTGCCTATGTTCTAACTTAGGGCTTTTGAGGGTCAGGAACATGGATGAAAGCAACATGTTTTGTCCTAGCTTCAGTACTTCACCTGTGAGACAGCTGGTGTTCTGCAATGAAAGCTCTAGTCCTAAAAATTTTACCTTTAACATACAGGTGGAACTTGCAAGGAAAGTTGCAAAGAATTCCACTGAAGAATACTGAAAAGTGTGAAAAAAACCCAAATCAAAACAAATATTCACTGCCTGCAGGAGAGTTTAATAGCGCTACGGCAAAGTTCCTGGTTTCAGCCAAAGCAGCTACCAAATTTCCTGCCCTTCCCGCACTGCTCCTTTCCCTCTCCTACATTTATTATTAGTCTGGGTGGTTTTTGGTTTTTTTGTTAGAGTTTGGTTTTTGGTTTTATTTTTTTCCTCTGGTATCTGGAAAGAATTAGAGAGTGCCAAAAGTTTTACCTAATAACAGCTGGTTTGGATTTTGCTGTAAAAGTTTTGTGAGGCTCTGTAGATTTTAAGGAATATTCCCAAAGATGAGAAGTAAGCATGAGGGATGCTGATTTTAAGGTAATTTTAGAAGAAGAAAAGGAAATCCTATTGCTATAAAAAGTCTTGGTTTTCTCCTTAAGGTATGTTTTTACCCTTTTTTTTTTTTTTTTTTTTTTTTTTTTCCCCGGCCTAATTTTAGTAGTTCAACAACAGATTATTTTGGAGCAAATCACTGCAATTTTACTGGCTTAATTATTTCTTTTATAAATGCAAACTGGATAAGCAGGTTAAAAAAGGATGGAGAAGGTTTAGGAAAAAAAAGGAAGAAGAAATAAGAAACAATGACAATTTTGCCAACAGGAATATTATTTTTCTGTGGCAATAGCTATAATTACTTGAGTAAAATGCTTTGGCAAGAGCATTTCAGTCACCTAAAAAAGTGCCATGGAGAGCCTGATCCAAATTTTTCCGGGTACATAGGTGATAACTAAGTGGCTTTGATCAAACCATTAATTCCCTTAGAATTACCCTTTAGATCAGGCTTTTAATGTTCTGAAAGCTGTTTCCTGACAACCAATAGTTAAAATATTGCATTTTTTTTAGCCCTCTGGAATATAACAATGTAAAAGGACAACTCGGTGTATTTAGAAATATGAAGTAATTTTATTAATGAATAGTGATAGCAATTCATGTCATTCAGAGTCCTACCTACTTGATTTCTAAACTTTCAGATTTTTTCCTTCGAATAAATCTTTTTGTATTTCCTGTTTGACTTAATAGTTTTCTCTGTTAATTTGGGTAAGCATGTTAAAAAACTGGGGTGCCTGCTTATCGCCAGATGTTCTGTTAGGCAGTGTCTATTTCTGTGGAAGTTCAGAAATGTTTATAAAGTCAGTTCAGTCAGTAATACTAAAAGGTACTCTGTACCCTTGAAGGTCTGGTGGTTTCACTATAGAAATAAAATAGCAAGTGTGAAGAGACAGCATTATGTAGCTTTCTTTGAAAATGCCTGTCTTACACGTTTTTCTTGCACTTTTTATGACATACAAGTTTTCCTATAGAGACATCTCTCTTTTTTTAATACATTGTGACATGGTTTTGAACCTTTCATTATTTAGAGATGTTAGTGACCCCAGAAACCTTCCCTCTGCCTTGCTAAGTGATATTCTTATTCCATGCATAAGGCAGGAAAAATCAGTCTTTAGATGTATGGTGTCAGGACCCTTTAGAAACATATGCTCTATTTAAAATAAATAGTGTAAGAGGAGGGAGAGTGTGTATTAATAGAGCTAATGCCACTTTATTTGGCTTACTGCTTGAAGTACTTCATTACAGTATTTTAATACCAGTCGCGTACCACATGCTGCAATACTATTGATTTGAAGAAGACTTGGAAGAATAAGACATATTCTACAAGATAACTTTTATAGTAGAAAGCTCAAATTCAGTACATCTGAAGGTTTGATTTCAGAGTGCATCTTCTTTTATTTGCTTTGAGACTGGCTGCTTTAGGACTGGGTTTTTATGGTATTGACATGTTTTCCCAGCTATCTTCCTTCTCTTTAAAGGTACTTTTTCTCAATGCCTTTTTCCCTTTTGTAAAACAAATGCTTATTTACTGGCCTGTGTTTTCTTCTGATAGCATAATTTCTGCCTAAAATAGCTCTGCCTTTATTTGTCATATGCTGTTGATATAGCTCGATTAAGCCAAGTTGTCAACGTGTTCTCTTCATCTGTAAACACAGTGGCCAAATTCCTTCCTGGTCTGACACAGTGAAAGCCAATGAAGTTATGGAAACTGGATTTGTTCAAAAGTCTGGACACTGTATAAGCACAGCACTGGATAGCCCAGAGTGTGCACTAAACGGTGTTTTGTAGAATGTAGAATGCATTGTTATATATCTCTCTCTCTTAATAAAGATATATATGATTTCAATAATATTAATGACAAGACAGAAGTTTAATGATATTTTCATAGCTTTCTCCAAAGTTGAATATTTCTATATTTCTACATATTTCTATTTCCAAGAAGTCTTATATGTGATAACAGATATTTCTTGGAGTCCTCAGTGAAAGACAATCTCAGCCATGTGTGAGCATGTCTTGTCCATTGAAGATGAGTTTTATCTTTTGACACTTGACCAATTCCTTCCTTGTTTTTTCTCCAGAAACAAGTTTATGGATCTACCCCTAAGCAATGATACGTTTCTGTGCACTCCTATTTACTATATTCCTTGGAGGTCAGGTCCTTGCATACCTATTCAAAATGCTCATTAATGGGCTTTACTTGATGTTTTCAGAAAGGTCTAAATGCTCCTTTGTTGCTCTACACGGTTTTGCAGTAGTCTCTACTGGGTTTATGTAGATCTTGCTGGAAAAGCGGGTATTTGTCTAGTGAATCTGTTCTTCCATCTGCTATTTTTTTCCCCTGGCACACCACACCCATGCTATTCTGATGCAGTTGCAGCCTTTGTGCTTAGGGAAAAATTCATTGATAGTGTGTCAGGGCAGAAGAAGCTGAGCAAACCTGGCTGAGATCCAACATAGCACTTCCATTAACTTCAGAGGAATAGTTTAAGCCCTTGGGGTTATAAGTATGTGTCAGGTACTTTGATGGGTTAATGTATGAGACACTGCTTTGTGGGATTCAGCCCAGTTAATTATCTTGCTACTGCCCCATCACTCTACACACCTCCAAAATATCTGCCTTGTTCTATTTCACATATATACTTACTCTTACTCTTCATAATAGGCCCTGAGCAGTGCAAAAATCCATTCAGATGTGCAAACAGTACCCTGTTCCCTTCAGGGGTTTAAATAATTTCATCTTTAATGCCTAAAAGAGCAATGTTTTAAGAGCTCCTCCAAAAATCCCAGGTGAGGTAACAAGGTCTACCTTTTGAAAGGTCACAGTGGCCGGGATATTGTGCCAGATTTAAATTATACAGAATGAAAATAGAGATACTTGTGAAGTTAGTGGCCTCTTTTTCAGTAAGTTTTTAAAATTTACAACCCTATTTCTATAACGTGAAAGAGTTTTTAAATTAATTTTGTGAATTATTACTGAATACAACGTGTATTTTATATCACAAAGAGCAGTTTGGCATTTCCTTTCCAGCAAGTTAAGGGCTTAGGCTCAACTTTTGTTCAGCAGCAAGGGATTACTTATGTGAAAGTAAGAAATGAAGCAAAGCAAGGAGCAGGAATTGGTCATTCTGGAAAATCTGGTACCTGGTTTGTGTACTGCAGGATATTCAAACTGTGTGGGAATGAGTTAGACTGAATGAATGCTACTGGTGTTGAGTATTGGTTTTATACCTAGCACATTAAGAAAAATGAGAATTATTTTCTCGTGTCACTTTAACAATTGGTGACAGACCACTGCAGTGTTGTATGCCTGCAAAACAGTGATTTTAGTCTACAGTTAATGTCACTGTGGTTGAAGTGTGATGAAAAACTAGCAATGTAGCATCTGCTGGAAGCCACAAGCTGGCAAATACTTCTCTTTTATCTGTTCCTGTAGGCGTGGTTCTGCCCAGATCTTCCCTAAGACCCAGTGGAGGAAAAAACATTGTTTCAACATGACAACAATATGGATGTCACCCCTTACTGTCTATTCTTCCTCCTCCAAAAAAATAGTACAATGAATCCTAATTTTGGTCTTATACCATTATTGAATGCAGAGTATATGCTCAAAAATGGGATTCCACTGAGTATATTTGCTTCCCTCTTCTGGCTTCTATCCTGATTTTTTTAAAGTATCTGTTCCCAAGGAAGAAGCTTCCGTTGCTGCTCTTCAGTAATACTTTATTTTTCCTTAATATTGGATATATTGTCTTTCCTTAGTAAATGCTATCAGGCGCTTGAGAGGTGAATGCAGTGATGTGGCTTAAGGGGATGATTTTTCTACGGTGTACCTAATTCTCACATCTGTCCTTCACCACAGATTTGGAACAGCAGCACATCCCTAGTCATACATTGAAAAGTAGTGGGACTTGTCAGAGTGCTCTCACTTGCTCATAAGAAAGAGAGACTTCATTTCACCAGGGAACAGTCTCATTCTTGAGACAATTCTTCCTTCTGCCACTTCCATCGTCACCTTCAACTTCATTTCTGGGACAAAGCAATGTAAAATAGAAAGAATTCTGTCACATCAGGAGAGTAGGATTTGGGAAAATATTTTTCCTAGTTTAGATTTTAGGAATATATGATCTTAGAAGTGAATTTTCCAGTTAAATAAAGAAGTTTGCCTCCTCTGAACAGAATAAAATTTGTGTAATTTGACAAAACTTTGCCACAGTGAAATTTGAGATAATAGTGCTGTGAGTCTTAAGTGAAAAATATTATTTTGCTTACATTTTGAATACCTACTGATAAATGGTTTATACGAGAGTAATAAATGACTAATGTGTGCTTTAATAAATGATTCACCAATTCCTATAGAGACCCGTAAGTGAATAGGTTGCTTGTCACCATGATTTATGATGACTTCCAGCACTGTCTTCTGATTCAGTTGCGCTACCCACTGGGGTAAAACAGCCCCTGGAGTACAATATGTATCTCCGTCTGCTCGTGGTTCAAAGAGGATATGAGACTTTCAGAGCACCATCTGGAGAGATTTATTTTTCAGCTCAGGCTGTTGAGAAACACGCTTGTAGCGTTGAGGATCCCTGTCTTGGTATTGGCTAAATCATACTGAGAACCAAATACAGAGCTGAAGGCACTTTTAAAGTTCCTCCTGGCTCTCTTTTCCATACTTCTTTTACAAACATCTCTCTCTCAGAAACAATATTGTTATGTTCCATGCTAGACATACCTCACCGACACAGACCAGACCTGTCATTCAGCTTGCACATTTAAAAACAACAACAAATCTCACCTCCCCTTCTTCTGTGGTCTGCAAGTCAACCCTGGTCCTTCTCATCTTGTCTTACAGGGAAAATGTTGTCCTTTGGGACTCCTGATTAATCTTATTCCTTTCTCTGTGGGTCTTGCCGGTGAGCTGGACCCTACCTTTGGACACTAACAATTCTGTTAATGGTAGATGATTCCCTTGCAACTCCCTCCCCAAGACCCTTAGATCTGATTTGGAGAAATCACTAGTGAGGACCATAGTTGTGTGCAAAACTGAGCAAAAGACTTTCGACTAACACGCAGTTCAGGAGCATGGCCCGGGTACCACCCCTCTTTCACTTTCCTGTTGGGAGGGAAGTCAGTGTGTAAACCAGCCTGAACAGAGGCAAAAGACCAGCAGACCAAGGTGAGTTGGCTTTTTCCCATTTCACATTCCATTCTCTCGTGCTGGATGTTGGAAGGCCAGGCGACTGAGCTGAGGTACTTGAGCAGCAATAACCAGATCTGAACAGATGAGAAGAAGCCGTTGCCTGGCTAATAGTTAAGAAATAGAGCTGTACTATGGCCTAAATGTTATGGGAACCAGTCTTACATTCTAGCAGCCTGTTCAAATTGGAGCAGACTGTCTCCAGTACTGCTTTGTCACGAGAAATAGTTTTGTGGAATGGGTAAAAGCCTTTTAGCAAAATCACATGAACAAAATGCAAATTTCCATTTGGCTCCCATTTTTGGGCTGTGAGACAGTTTGCATACAGAGAAAGCAGAATTCATACAGAAACTCAACAGAGCAGGACAAAGCCTCTACAGCTGTTAGTAAACTTTGGCATAAAGAACAGCTTCATGATGGCTAGGGTTCATCAGAGATGAGCTCTTTGGCCATCTTTTTTTTTTTCTAGAGCTGTAAATACAGCTAGTACGGCTCCTGAAGCATATCTTACCCTTCAGAAACCCCCTACACTAGATAAATATTTGCACTGAGCTTTTCACTCAGCTTTACTTCCACTTCATACTCTTGTAGCAGTTCACTTACACAGTTGACATATCTGAAGCTGTGCCCAAAAGCCTCCTTGAAAACAAATGAAAGACATTACCTGGTGTATTTTTCACATGTGAAAGGCAGAATTCAAAGATAATTTCTCTGGTCATGGAAAATAGAGGAAACGGGATCAAGGCAGGATTGCTATTCCTATGTCATCCTTGTAAGATATCTGTCTCGCCTGTTCTTAAAACATCCAGAGATCAAAAATCAAAAGGCTTCTCAGTCAATGAAAATTTCTGCATAGCCTGATCTGAATTTCTTTTGCTAGAACTTAAAAGCATTACATCTTCTGTTATCCTCATAGATATGGAGGACAGATTATGCCCTTAATATCTCTTTTATTCTTGTATAATCAGGACCGTGCATGAAGATGACAACTTTGCAACTCAGGATATATTGTCTATTTCTTAAAATAAATAAATAAATAACCCTTGTGTTAGGCCTGTGATACTCATGGTTTTTCCCACAAACATTAACCTAGCAGTTTTGGTGAAAACAGACGAGATCAAGTTGTCCCATAACTGACTTGTGTTCTTTCATGTTTAAGCTGAGGCAAAGATGTAGATGTATATGTGTTTCTGCTAGAGTCCATTTGCAAGGTATCTATTAATTTAGTTTAAAGAGTATCTATTAGTCAAATGAAAAGCTGTTTATTAAATCCCTGTGAAAGGAAAAAAGCATCTAAATAGTGTTAAATATTTTATTTTCTAAATGAACACTGAGCATTCTGTTTGCACTTCAAAAATAACACAGTATTTGAAATTTTCAGTAAAGGTCTATTAACTGTACCATTTCTTCATGGTTAATAATTGGTCAATACTCTCAGTTGTGTTAAAGTCCAAGGTATTCAGAGTTTTCTTAGTTGTCATGAGCTGCCGAACAGATTTTCAAAATCACATAAGAAGTTTAGGAATCTAAGTATCTAAATAACATAGGCATTTAGACCTCTTTTTTTTCCCCCCTGAAATAATTCTAGATGTCAAAGATAAAAAAGAAGTGCTTAATGGACTTAAAAAATTGGTGTAAAGACATCTAATTCCCAGTAGCGTTTAAAAAGCTGGTTTTAGGAGCATAGATTGCTTTGACCCTCAGTGCAGTTAGGATCCCAAATGTCTGTCTAACTTCTAAACCTAATCACTTTCAAATAACTTGGAAAAATGCCTGTGATCAAGAAGAAAGTTTGTTAATATTTCTGAGTTGTGTTGTGGTGGTACCAAACTAAGAACATCTGGAAGACTTATTTAAACAATCTGGCTGTCTGGATAATGAAATTACCTTTTTGTTATTTATTTTCTCCTTCTTCAATATTGTGTGTTAGTTCTTATCAGAATTACCTGGTTTGAGGTTTCTCATGCTCAGCACCACTCAGGATTGAATTACCAATGACCTTAACAAATACTGTGCTGTAGCATTACAAGTAAGAATAGAATAATTTTGGGGAGAGAAAGAAAAACAAATACACTTATTCAGTGCATTGACTGAAACAGAGGACTGTTCAGCAAAAAACTGGGTTTGGAAGACCACTGTTTCCTGTACTCATCCAGATTCACACTGTGTGCATAATAATTTGTATTCATGTGGCTTTGAGCAAGCTATCTGCATAACCAGTGTAAGCACTTTGTCCAAGAACTTTTGCAAAATATGTTTAACACTGAGTCCATCCACTTATCACATAATTAGAGCTGGATACACTGCATAGCAGTAGGCAGCAGACTTCTACATTTATCTTTGCTTGTGAGGAGTGAGTTCATTGCTTTGTTTCTTTCCACCAAGGTCATGAAATACATGAAGTTGTCTATTTAATCTCCAGATAAACACATTTCAGTGGTACATAAAACAACAGAGTGCCTGCTTTATAATCTGAAAGCAGCTGAGAAACACTTGTATAAGTACAGGAAAGGTTCTATGAATAGAAATGATCATTCAAACAGTGTGAAATTGGGGAGGAACACAAAGGCACTTCACTGCTTCTCCAGATCTGATTTTTCCCCAGCATTCTTGCTTTCCAAGTCAGCTCACATAGTAAACTTGTATTTTTGCCAGTCCTTTTCTTTTCTCTTTTCTTATTTTCTGTGTTGCTTTCCTGCCCTTTGTTTACTTTCCTTGATTTGTTACGATCAGCTGATCTGAGCAGTCCTGATGCAAACTCCTGCGTGGGTCCTCGCCTTTCGTAACCCTTTGGTTATGCTTGGAAGGTCAGCAGCAACTCAGTGGTAATAACAGCAATTCTCACTACAGCTGGTAAATTCTCACCACAAAACCATTCCAATGCTGACTATCCTCTGAAGACTTCTTCCATCTGCTTCTGCTAACAGCAAATATCCAAACACTGCGAGCAACAAAAAAGCCATAAACCCACAATTTATTGCTCTCTTCTACAAGAAGTGAAGGTTAATATGCTTCCTCAATGTGGTCTATGAAGTGTGAACTTTACCATAGATATTAAGGTCTGAATTACAAAGCAAACAGTAGCAATAAGAGTTTTGACTACATCTAGCACAAATACGTTTGGGTAAGTAATCGTGTAGTAGAAATTAAAGAGGAAGGAAGGCTCAGACAAAGGCTCTTGAGAGAACCACGAGCTAAACAAAGATAATGTAACATCTCCAGACCTAGTCTTGGACCACTTATTCAGGGAAGCTATATAAACATAATTATTAGCAGTCATTGCTAGCAATGGCTAGGTGATTTTCCAGTTACAGTTTTTCTCTCCAGCTGGAATTTTGCAGTTGCCTTCAAATCAAATTAGGACCACTTTCTAGAGATTTCAATTTTAAGATAAATTTTAAAATTGGAGTCTTTTTTCCCAAGGAATTTTTTTTTTTTTTTCCCCCTGAATGTGCAGCTGGAACACTTCACGGAAACTTCCTTTAATTTCAGTCTTCTCCAAGAGTGGTTTATAGCATGTTGTCCCTCATTATCTGTCCAAGGAGTTCCACCTTCAACATTGAGTGCAGGCAGGTGACACCCAGACTTCAAAGAAACTTCACACAATTATTTTCAGATCAAGATGTGAAAGAATGCATCAGTTTCTTTTCTCAAATTAACTTTTGGGTTCTGTATTGGGAGCCCTCATTTGCCCATGTAACACCCAATGACTGAACTCCTAAGTTCCACGTGGAAACACTGTGGTTTCCATACATAGTAGTCATTGCAGAGTGGCTCCTAAATCATCATTATCTCCTCCAGCCCAGACAGTATGTAAATCGGTGGAGAGGTCCTGGGAACAGATGGCCAGGTATTACCATTGTGGTGCAACCAGCAAAAATTTTCTGTGGCTTGGAGGGACTTTTATTTTATGTACATAAAGGGTTACAGTTCTTCACATGTGGAATGTGGAATCTTAACAGAAACACCAAGAACTCTAAATCTCCTTGTCTGACACAGCACAGCTGATTTGAGGAGTAATAAATAGCGGAACTGTTAGACATGTAGCAAAATATCACTCTAATCCCATGAGTTAAGAAACCCACACTGTTAATATGCCTCTAGCATCTGTAGGAGTTCTATTTTAAAAGTAGAATTAAACAAGATAACACACTATAGATCTTAACATATTCAATTTGCACCAGACAAAACCCTATTTAATAGCAATTACACAATATGTGTGAGCTGGTATCATAGTTGCAGTTTATATGTGCCAAAGGGATTTATAAAGCTGAAGTATATTCATACAAAAATAATAGTTATATGACTGCTTAGGTCATTCCACTAGAGTGGAATGAGTTTTGCGATCAGTTTATCAATTTCTTCAATGACAAGTGAGATTTTAAGATTTTTGTCAGCAACACTAAAACTGATTTGGCTACTACAGAATTTGCTAACCATCTGTGCATACGAATCAAAATGTCAGGATTATTTAGACAAAATATCTTTTTTCCTTCTGCTCTGAAACATTAAAATAGTGAACCGATAAAAATCAACATGCTAAAAGGAGCTGTACATTTATTCAAGTAAAATTGTTAGTAAGTGCCTGTGAAAGAGACTCATTTGGAAAGCACTAAAATTCTATAGGGCTGATCGTCTCTTGAACTTACTGAAATGAAAACGGTGTTGATACATTTAAGAAAAAAACAGATTAGGGGATTCATACAGAATTCTTTGCGGTTTTAGTCTCTGTTGAGGAAAATGGTTCAGGAATGTAATTTATTCATATCCTTGTACTTTCTACTTTGGCTTATTTCCAGGACTTGTTTGCCTTAGAGTCCCAGATGCTTATTTGCTTAAAGGGTAGCCCTTTCTCTAGCCGGCTGTCTAACAGTCACTTAATATTTATTTGTTTTTACAAATGTTTTCCCCTGTGTTCCCAGTCCATATGTCACACGAAAAAGTATAATCCCAACACTATGCAGAGTATTGATGTTATCCTCGCTTTCCCATTCTAGACTTTGACCCCGTTATGAAACCTCCCTGAATCCCAGCTGGTTACCTGACCCTATGTTTCCCTCCAACACTGCTGCTCTGTGGCCAGTCCTTTTGAGTTTGTGTTCTAACTCCTATTCTCATCTTCCACTTAGCTTGATGCAGCTTTTATAGAGATGTTTTTGTTTGCTTCTCTGCATATTGTGGAAGATTTCTTCCAGCTACTTACTTGCCTAGTCTTCTTGATATTTAATTTGCCCAGTGCTGAAATTTACCGTTGTCTTTTTGCATCATCCTTCAAAATCCCTTCAGCCTGCTCCATCATTCTCTTTTGTAAAAACAAAACAAAACCTCCCAAACCAACCAACCAAACAGAAAACTCTTATCTTTTGGTCTTTCTCCCTTTCAAGGCTACTATTTAATCAGCAGCCTGTAAGGAGACTTCTCTGAACTTAATTATCAACTTTAACTTTTCCTTCCTCTCCAAACTCCTTGAGTCTGTCACTTGACTCTCCGAGCCTGAGCATCCCTTAAATGCCTCTCTGCTCCTGTCTCCAGTTCCTGCTTCAGAACTACTAAGATTAATTTCAGTGATGTATTCATTCACTCCTTTTTGCTGAGTGTGATGTCCCCTTTCTCTCTGTTTTTATTTTCATCAGTTTCCCCGGTGTCTTTTTATGTGGAAAACTCTTCTTCTAGTATTTCATAAAAAGCTATGTTTCTGACCTTTGTCATCTCATGATCCTCTTTCTGTCCCCATGATTTTGCTCCTTTAGTATTACCTCTGGAAGACCTTCCTTTCTCCATTGCTTAATGCTGTCTCCCAGTGAACTCTTCTTCATCCCCTCACTGGCTGCCTCCCTTGGGAACCACCTTTCTGTTTTCATGACCTAAACTGACCGTTTGCTTATGACTCGCAAAAGTCCATGTAACATTCTTTGCCTGCCTTCTATAAATCGAGCATCATCACTGTCTGCTTCCACACGTTGTCTCATTTTTTTCTTTTATGCTTTATTTCCTCCTCTTCAGCTCATTTGTTTTGACCGCGTTCAGTCACTGAGGCCAGCAGTGCCCATACGTTATGTAGTACTGTCGGATGTTCTTAGATCAATGATTCTTCTTCATTTAGAAGACTGATGGTAAGGACAGTGCTGCTGTCCTCAACAAGTTTAAAGGGTTGAAAGCGATCTTTTAGTTCAAAAAAAGTTTGAAAAATCTAAGGAGTTACATGAGAAACTTTCAAAAGATACGTAAGAAAAATCAATCCTGCTAAATAAGCTTAAAGCTAAACCAACAGTTGTCTCTTGCTGAAATAATATCAAGGAAAAAGATTTATCTATAGTATTGATATTCTTAGCTGCCTGTATCCAAGCTATGGCTCCCATCCAAACAGAGTGCTCCATAGAGATGTGAATGCGGGATTAGACTATAATGTAAATCTGGATTTTATACATATGCATATCTGTACACATAGAAACACAGGCCTGCAGATGTTTACCTACCTAAACTGAGGACCAGATGTTTTATTGTCCTAAAATTGCATTTTCTAATATGGATTAAAACAAATATGAAATTTGGTTTGGTTTTACTTGTGTACTTGAAAATAACACAACTAGCATTTGAAAACCGAGAACACTGTACCTGATTAATTGATTCAGTGTTGAACTAAGCTAAGAAAAAAAGTGTATGTTTGAAGACAAATGAAGGGCATGCTTTCTAAGCTAGCAGCTCTGACCTTTTCAAGTTTTCCATCTTAAATAATAATTGAAGCCATGAGTAAATAAATTCAACTTTGCCTGCAGATGTTGAACTCTTCAACGTCCTTTTACTCTAACATAGCCACTGCCTGATATTAATGGCAGGAACAGTTTTATCATGCCCCATGCTGGGGCTGACTGGCAGTCTCAAGGAACTGTTTTCTTTCCTCCAGCCATATGATTAAAATGCAGTTCCAATCAATAAATCTGTACGGTTTCTGTCAATGGTAAGTGTTTGCCTAGGGGTCTTCTGTGTCCCAGAGGTATTTCTTTTCTTCAGTTCTTCTGTATTCACGAAAGAACCAAATTACAATAAGTCTTGTTTACCTAGACTGCCTGTTGAGATTGTTTTTGGACTGCCTGCTGGAACTGGAGTGAGCAACACAGAGCATGCGAACGCACTCACATGCTGGTAGATGTAGATGTAGATGTTAGCAGTAAGGTACCTCTTTAGGCAATATTGGGTTCCAGCATAGCCTCTGTTAAGTCTTTGCTTTAGGAAGATTAAATATTTAAGCATGCACTCTTGACTCATTTGGCATGTTAGTGGGAAGCAGCGTAGGGTGGATTACAAAAAGAGGTCTCACATTCTGACATCTGATTTCAGCTGAACTTCAGCACTTCTCAAGGATGTCAGGGTTGCCTGTTTTCCCTTCTCTTAAATGAGGATTATCTCAGTTGATCAATGAGGCAATATGTGAACAACTAATCAGTTTTAGATTCTCTTTACTCTAGTAGCAATTGCTTTAATGCAATCGATTAAAAGGGAATTTTAATGCTCTTACTAATTCTGATTTTAAAGGAAACATGACAGCTATTATTGAACGCTTAATTTATTATTTCCCATGGTGATCAGTTTGGAAAATCAAAACATAAGCTTTTAAAATGTGAACATCCCCTGCAGTCTCACTTGTTTATTTCTTAAATTTGTATGTCATCTTTGTAAATAATGGTAAAATAGAAACTATGAATGAATTGTATTCAGCTCATAACTTTTTCCATTTCTCATTTTTGTGTTATGGGAGATGCAAGAGAAAGGTAATATTCCGGCCTGAATTCAGCAGAAGGTAGTACATGTTTCCATGCATACATACAGCCAAGAAAGGCATCTAGTTTGTTTCTTTAAAAGACTGCTTTCAGAAGGAAGTACTAGACTGTAGATGCCTATAAATGCATACTAGGTAGTAGTCAGCAGAAATAAATGCATTCAGCTACATGTTGCACGCCTGATTATTTATTCAGAAATAATAAGCATGGTTTGTCTACAGTTACGCGGAGAGTTATCTGCGTAACATAGTAAAGCTATTGTAATGTCCTTCCTGGACTAATTTGTAAGTGTTCAAGAAGCACCTTATTCACTTTTAAATGCCCAGAGTCCAGACTATAGGTTGAACCTCACTTATTCCATAAATTTATTTTTCTTAAATTCATAAAGTATTGGCAGCATTACAAATGTTAATGCTACTATTATAGGATCATAATTTAAAAATACCAGCATTCTCAAAGGTCTCCAGCAGTGTGTCATTTCCCTGCTTTATTAAAATGAATGAACAGATGTACAATTTATTTCTGCTGAACTATCATCTAAATTCATAAGCTATTTCTCATGTGTCTGAAATCCGTGTTGGTTTCCCATTTTCTTTGCCTTAGAAAAAAAAAATTACACTCTCACATTTATCACTCTGGGGATATAAACGAGAAGTATACTCTTCACTTCATTCACTTTAGACTAATATCCTCAATACAATTTAAATCCCATCTCTTCAAGGCTATTCAGCAAAACCTAGGCACTGGAACACCCAGGATCCGATTGGAAAACTCCCTTGCCATCTACGTTGAAGATTGGCAGGTGGACTCTGAGGACACGATCTGTTCTTTCTGACAGAATGAGGTGGCACACAGCTGCATTTAATCTTTTTGGTTGGCGTTTACGCTGCTAGTGGAGGCTATGCAATTTCTTAGCAACAAGTTGGGAAAAACCAAGGAAGGGACAAATAACGACTGCTAAGTGGGAGAGGTGAGAAGGTTGGGTGTAATTGTAGTGAAATTTGCAGCTAAGGAACACACATCAGCTGGCCCCAACCGCTCATGAAGATGTGTTTTATTTGTCTTGAGGCAGCCTAGGAGCATGGCAGGTGCTCCCTGGAAGTGATAAACAAACAAAACGAGACAATGCAGAGATTAGATGGAATAAAATTATGGAGGCTTAAAAGCGCATGAAACAGACACGTTGCCATGGAAAAAAATGAGTATAAAAATCCCAGACAGTGTGTTCTCAGCCTATCGCCATTCTTATTTGTTGGCAAGGTTTGTGGGCAATGTAAGGGTGATATTTTGCACTAATTCCATGTGAGGAATGAGTGGATAATATGCCCTAGGGGTTCTGGCAGCATTTCTTCTCTAAACCCTATTTCCAAGGGTTTATGTTGTAAGCAAGCTGTAAAAATTTTCAATGGTTTGAAGTTGACAACAGACTTCTCAGGCTCAGATTATGGTTTTTTAGGGTTTGGGTTTTTTTTTTTTCTGTGATAAAAATCACTTTGGCAAAGACAGTAGTGGAACAGAATGTGAATCAGTCTGCTTTCTTCATTTCATAGCTTCTCTGGAATTTAAATGCAAGCCTTTAAATATCTCTTTGCCAGACAATTCAGGAAAATGATGAAGTAATGGTTGAGATTTGTAAAAAAGCATGATTTTCTTCAGAAACCTTCTCTGCAGTGGCAGGAGCAGTTTGTCCTGTGGGATTGCTAGGAAAGAGTTGTTAATTCACAAGTAAGAATGGAGGGGTTGTAACTGGAGCAGGTATTTTTTTATAGTGGCCACGTTGTAGACAGTCTCAAAACAATTAAATTTGGGTATCAGAATTAGATAGTTCTGCCATTCTTGTTCCCTTTTAATCTTTCCCCAAGCTGAGATCATAATTATTTTCCTCTCCTCTTTCCTTACATTTTGTTGCCAAAAGAGAATATGACCAGCTAGGAGAGCAAATGCCAGAGGCGTAATTTTCATCTTTTATCTGCAGTAGGGAGGGCAAATGTGATTTTGCAGTTACACCCTGTATCTCTAGCTGTCAGCACCAAATCCACCATAATAAACAGTCTTGTATGACGGGGAGTTTGAGACTGGAATCTCAGTTGGGGAACTCCTTCCTATCACTTGGTTTTGGGCACAGAAAAAAAATTTTTTTGACAATCCAGTGAGCTTCATGGAAGTTAATGAGCACCACGGACCTTTAAAATGTTAGAAAACTATGCAAAAGTGTTTAGTTGTTCTTTCTGTTCTGTATAGATTCTTGGATTTGGGCTTATTGTGACATCTGCAGGGGAAGGGTTCTCAAGATTTCCTCAAGTCCCTCCCTCCTATTTGTATAATTTCCAGTCTTTGCCTATTTTTCTTTTAAGAGCTTTGAAGATACAGTCTCTGTGATCTCCCAGCAATCTTCTACAGTACTTCAGCTACCCTGCTAGTAGCAAGTTTTGCCTCATCTCTGATGAGAATTTTCCTTGCCTCCACTGAAGCCCATCGCGTCTTGGCCTTGTCCGCTATCAAGGTGACGCATAGATGATCCTTTTGTCTACAACAGCCCTGTGTGCCTTTGCTGTGCAGATTCGTTCAAGACTAGGAGCTTTAGACATCTGCCTCTCCAATTGCTCTTCGTCTTCCACGCTGTGGGCAGGAATTGGGTGCTATAATACAGCTGGGGCTGCCCAGTGCTGAGCAGATGGAAGAATTCCTGCTTCTGTCTTGCACACGGTTCTACTTCTTACACATCTCAACACAGTTTTGCTGGTTTTTGCAACATTAAATTGCCTTTATTGTCCACAATTCTTTTCCAGTAGCAGAGTAAGTGACAAAACTAACATCTGCTATATGTGGTTTCTTCTTTCATCCTCACCACAGGAGGAGAACAGTGTATATATTTTGAGCATTTTGATGTGATGGGGTTTTGCTGCGGTTTGTTTTCTTCTATACATGTGGGTTTGTGTTTAATATGGAGAATTTGATTATATCATTTGGGTGTTTTCTTTTTATTTGTTTTGGGTTTTGTTATAGAACAGGCTGAGGATATTTCATACACAAATGAGAGTCTACAAGCACTGGATAGGGACCTTTATGTCCCATTTAGTCACACTGTGATGTTCTCCCCATCTCTCTGCTAATGCACCTAACTTCTGACCTGCAATTATCCTGCAGTTCCTATTTTGGGTTTCTTTTAAGGTAAGGGAGTCTGACAGCTGTGTCAGACTTTGTGCTGTCGGCAAACGTACACAGGGGCTTAGGAGGAGATTCATCAATTCCAGAGTTAGTTCAGAGCAAGTTTCATTGAGAGAATGTTTTATAACCATATAGCATTTTTCATTCCAAAGAACCCCAAAGGAACATACAGAAAATGGATCCTCTCCATGGGCAAGGAGAAGATTAAATTGCAACTTTCTGCTGCTTGCAGGGGAAATGAAGGTGTAAGACTTTGTTTCCTTTATTAAAGAATCATACTCAGGAAAGTTGCTTTAATTTCTAAAGCAGCATTGCAAATAATGGCTAACCCTGGTGTTGTATTTTTACACTCAAAATCTTGTTGATGGGCAAAGGGGAAGCCCACCTCATATATAAAGCCAAGAATTTATTGTTAATGAAATTGAAAACTAATCCAAGTCCATCCTAATCCAAGATTTAATCCAGATTGAATTACTGCAGGAAAAAAAAATTCTTATATTGAGAAAAATTTTCAATAATGATAATATGACAGTTATAAAATTGCTGTACACATCCTTCTTAGCTTCTACCCCTTTTCCTGCTGTTAGTCACTGTTTCCTGGTTTCTCTGGCTCGTAAAGTTGGTGGTTTTCTTCCAGTGTTTGCGGTAGGGGTGTTATGGCAAGTTGTCAGCACCTGGCGTCCTTTGCCGGGGCAAGCGCGATGCTCATGTTGATCACTTCTTCTTCCTCCCTTTGGGATCTTCTGGTGTCATTTTTGTGTATTTGCTGACATGCTTTTGCATGTTGCTTTTTCTTCAGTGGTCTGAAGCTCCATGTTACATCCAAATGTACTATATATATGATGTCTTTTACATTTGTTAGATACTTTTTCTTTATTGCCCCTAAAATCAGTTTTGTCCAGCTCCAGGTCCGTGTTTCTTTAACTAAACATTGGTGAGTTGGTTATAGCCATGAGGTCTCCAGTGTCAAGTCTGTGCTTCGTACCTTGTTATCCTGTGACTGTACTTCTCTGCCATGCCTCCTGCGTCACCGCTTCCCAAGGCCTCTTTTATCATACAGAGCCTGGATTTCTCTGTACTACATCACTGTGTGAGAGTTATGAAACTTTGGTTGTACCGTACAAAGATAAACGAGTAAAAATAAATTAGCCAAAGACTGTTACAGCAAAACCTCGTAAAACAAAGCTGCAGGTGGGTCAGGAAAGTTCAGGCAGAGCAAGCCTGACAAACCTCCATCCTGAGGTTTGAGGCCTTGCAAACTCAAAACATGGCCTGTTACTAGCAGTGGCAATACCGTATTACAGAGCTACACAGGTACTGTATCCTTCCGTGTTTTCTAGGCTGCAGTGAAGTGCTAACGACTGGGACCGCACTTGGGCCCCATATGTAGCAGAAAGAAATTTAAGTACCGTGGTTGGTGCAGACTGTGCAACTGTGGCCCCATGTCTTGATGGATGTGGGAGTGAGTAAGTGATGTGCACTGACTCATTTTGAAGTATAATGAAAGCTCTCCGTCATCATTAGTCCGCTGAAACTGTGATAACAGGCCCATCTCTGGGTCAGGAGGCAGTCAGTGGCTGTGGCAGTAGCCTCAGGACTCAGAATAAAGAATATCTGTGTATCAGCGTGCTCGGGATTGTTATATAGGATGCAAAACTAACTAGCAGGAGTCAAACTGAGCTGCTGGGCATTTGTATTCATGTGAGAAGTGCCTTGAGGCTTTCAAGGAGTAGTAAGAGGTCCTTTTTTATATTTCAACCCAGACATAATACCTGCTGCTTCAGGTGACTGAAGTACAGTGCCAGTATCTTTAATGAGCTCCCCCAAACTCCATCTGAGCACACACAAGGGTGCTGGGCTGTCTGAATTTAGGACTGTGGCGTATCAGAAGCGATGGAAGTCTCTTTGCTTATATGAAAAATGCAGTGGTACTCAGCTAAACAATATTAAAAATCTACCAAAAGTAAAAGAGGAGCTCAAATCTGGCAGTGGTTAAGGGGGACCAATGGAGAGAACCGAGAGGACTTCCCTGAGCCACCACTAGAGTGTGCAACCAGGAAAACCACAGCCGAGCTATGGAAGTGTGTGTGTCTGTGAGAAAGGTTATTACACAGGTTAATACAGGCAGCTCTGCTTCCTCTGGTTTTCCTCTCCCCCTCCAAGCTCAATGCCCCTGACTTTATGAGCGAAAATATCACAAGTAATTGAAGTTGCAAACCCCAGCAGAATATTAAATTAGAAATTAAGCAAAAATGCTCATCAGTTGGAGCACAGAAATCATGGGCACATTTTCTAATGCAGTATTACAGCAATTGGAATAATTTTTTTTTTCCCCAACTGCTTCACTAACTGAATTGATTGAATTAAATGTGTTCTGTGGTGCTAGCTAACCTCTGACCCCAGTTACTCAGGATAATCAGGGGGGTAATCAGCCTGCCGTGATCTGAGGTCCAAAGGAACAAGAATATTGTAGGGTTCAGGGAGCCTATGCTGGCATTAATCAGGTGTCATCAGGGTTTGATTATAAATCCTAAAGACCACCAAATTGATACAGCATGGTTTAATTCACTAAAAATTAGGTATCTACATATTAATCACCAAGCTGAATATCTGAAAGTGATTGCTTTTCTAGTAAGTGAAGTCAGGTGTCAACACTTTGGAATGTCCCACAGTTTAGTAATAAATATAATGATTAGCATCAGCACAAAAGTAGCATTAGCCAGATTAAAAAAGATTTTGTTCTAACCTCAAATAGATTTTTTCCTCCTGTTGGAGTTTACAGCTCCATTGAAATTGTTCCTCATGTTTCTACTCTAATTATGAGCTTACTCAGAAGCAAGAAATAGTGTACGTTTCAAGCTACCTGCAAGCGCAGCATTTTTCTCCCTTCCGAGGGGAGGAAGGGTGGCTGCTTACAGTGTATCATACTGCTGTGTATAGAAATAAAGTGATATTTATTGTCCCTTAAAATGATTTCCCCTAGAACTGGCAAGCTCAGTTGAAAAATCTGTATCTAGAAATGTGTGTTAGGATCCAGTTAATTGCTGGTGTACTTGCTTGCTTTCCTTGGGAAGAGTTTGGTGTGGCAATTTTGATGCAGATGTATTGGCATATTATGTAGAGATTTTCTATAGAAGAAGGGGAAGCAGTCTTAAGAGGGAGGAATAGCACAGTTGCTTAATAATCTAATTTTCTTCATACATGTCCTGATTTAATGAGCATTCAACCCTGTGGAAAAGCTTTTCTGATATAAAACAATGACAATACTAAATGCTTATTTATCTTATCGGTGTCCCCTGTATTTCCTGGGAGTTGCTTTTATTTGCATTAGAAATTTGGTCTGCTTGGAATTGGAGGACTTAAGCTGTTGCTCAAGGATTTCCAAGCGTACCACAGCATTAGCTGTGACCAGGGTGAAGGAATCATATGAATTCTGGACATCCCAGCAAGAGTCAGCTCTAGTCATTACTTGCTGCATAGGTGCATTGGACTTTCCGCTCCTACTCAGACTGACCATGGAGTACGTTTGTGCTAGGCGTGGTGCTTCTCACCTTCCATCAGCATGTTACAGTGATGGTCTTCACAGGCTCGATAACTGGGATGTGCCACTGGGACAGGCCACACTTGCTGTTCATGTTCAGGTAATCCCCGCAGCCCATACGAGGTAGGTCTGACAGGCTTGATTCATTGTATATAGACCTCATGGTGTGCATGCACATCTTTCTGTCCAAAGCACAAGTGTAGTGCCTCAGCCTGTCTTGACCTCCCTCCTAATTCTTGGTGCTCAGACACATAAACTGAGCAGCACTGCCATCAAACTTGTAGTCATTCACATTCTCCAAATAGCTTAGAGAGAATTCAGTATCAGGCTGTATAAAAACCCTTAGTTCATTCTTTATCCTTCTTATTAATAAAAAGGACCAAATTGATACTTATCTATTTACAGCAAAAATATCCAGCTGAGGCTACAACAGTGTTTGTGTTCAAGAAGGCTGTGTGTAGAGTGAATGTATGGTTAGGAAAACATAAATTACAGGTGAGAAAATGAAAGGGCCCTGAATGTTCCCTCTGCGACATTCTAGACAGGAAATAAGCACACAATGGGCACTTACAAAAGGAACATTTCATTTTCCTTTATTACAAATATTTTTCTTTCAAGAAAAGATGAAACGAGCATTGGCAAAAGGAGCTGGGCAGTGGGAGATGGAGACCATGGGTATCCTTAAAGCAGAAAGCAATAAATCCATTTAGCATACCTTTGGTTTTTTCCTGACCTTTTCCACATCTGTGCAATGCCAAACCATACATCTGTTGCTCCATGCTTCAATCACTGTTCAGCATTGCATGTCTCAATATACACTTTAATCTCATGTGTTTTCAAAGCAGGCCACCCCAGCTGCAAGTGAACACCTCTCAAACTGCCTTTTGAAACCTCCCATCACAGTGCTATATGGGGAGGCTCAGATCACTCCATAGTCATCAGTCAAATAGCTTGCATTCATTTCTATTATTCTTTCTTCTTGAACTTGGGAAAAGAACTTTTCTGTGCTAATAGGGTTTGAGACCCCAGGACGTCGTTGTTCCCTATCAGGGTAATGAGAGCATTGTGTTTACCTGGATGTTTGAGATACAATAAAGATTTTTCTGCTATGGGAGGAAAACAGAGAAAGAGACCATTAATCATGAAAGTTCACCTATGTCTATGACCTCTAGATGATTCTTCTTATATCATAGTTTTTTGATATAGCAGTAATATTTATGTTCAATGAATGTTGTTCAAACAGGATGTAGGCTAGATAATTTGGAAAAAAATAATGTATATCCAGTAGAAGAAACTACATGCGGTAGACTTCATTCATCACTTTGTCAGCAGACTTGGAAGACTTATTGTGCTTGGACAGATTGAAATATGGAGCGTTCAGCCCAAATTCTCCTTTCCCCACCCAGTTTTCCACAGAAAGCAGAATGCTGGCTAGAGATTTAATTTTTAAAATTCAGACAAATTCTGTATCACTGCAGATAATACTGCCTGTAAACTTCCATCTGTACCTCCTGCCTCCACTGGAACAGTGTGAAACCTTGCAGAGTTCTTATCTGCTTCCAAAAAAGAGTTTTCAAACTGGGCTAACTTCAGACAGCTCTCAGCTGGAGGGACTTGTAAATCTAGGGCATCTCATCCCCATCAGCTGGCAAAACCTAAAATGCCAGAAGTTTGGGGAATTGATGAAATTCATTGCTAAAATATTCTAGAGATACAAGTCGCTTTGAATGCTTCGAATGGTGCTTCTAGGCACTGCTCACCAAAGACCACGTGAAGAAGCTTAACCACTGTCAAAACATCTGCTGCTGGCAGCACAGGTCATGATCAGCTGTAAACTGGCACAGTGAATAACTATCTTCTTTTGGACAGTGCAATCGTGTTTGGAAATACTGCTAAACTGTGACTCAGTTCCATCTACAATTCAATAATCAGATCGTATGTAACCTACTTAGTAAACCTGATCTTGAACTAACTGGGTTCCAAAGCATTGTGACAGTCGCTATGAAGTTGGTGTCTATTTATAAGAGCTTCATAGACTAACTTTTTGTTTCCTTATTTATACACAGTTGAGAGGTAATCATCATCATAATTTTAAACAGAGAACAAATAGCCATTGGAGCCAATTGCCAAGGAATTTAATAATATGCTTATCTCTTTGGTTCTTTAAATCTAGAAATGGTGCTTTTTTGAGAAAATTGTGCTCAACTTCAAGTTGTCAATATTGATGCTGAGTCACTGGAGATGACTGTTCAAAATGTGTGTGGCCAAATAGTTAAAACAGCCAACAGCATTACAGAATTCGGTTAAATTAGACTATGTGCATTCAAAAAACTGCGAAAGCATTTTCTGTTTGGTGTTCATGTAAGGCAGGAGAAACACACAGAAAAATCGTTCCCAGAACAGGTTAAACCATTTTAGGTAATGATTTCCTGAGTAATAAGAGCATCATCTCAAAGGACTTTTTATTTTTTCTTTTTCCCCATCAAGACATGCATAAACCCTTGCTTGTCAGAATGGATTTCCTGGCATTTGATTTTTTCATCAAATCTGTGCTCAGTCATAGCTCATGTGAGTTCTAAGGGTATGTTTGGTATAGGCAGGAATATCTTATTCATTGCTAAATCTGCAAGTAATAGAATAGGGGAGTAACAGATTTGTGTTAAAAGATAAAAATGTACTAAATCATGAAATTCGGATTTCACAGAACATTCATTTGTAACTGTCGTAGTCATTATATAGATGAACAAGATCACTCTAGAATTTTATCTAGGAAATTTTGATCTGTGACCTATTTAGAATTAAGTATTCTTTTTTTTTTTTTAACTTCTTCCATTAGTTTCCTTTTGCATAGCACTAAAATGAAAAGAAAGACTGGAAGTTACCTTCCTAAAGAGAAGTCGCAAAGTGCCCTTCTCTACTTCCTAAATGTAAACAGGACAATAATTTAGAAATCATCAGTAGCTTTCATCTGCTGTCACTGCCCAGCTCCCTCCCCATCAGTACAGAGGCCACATTGCGTTTCTTTGTACCTGGGAGGAGACTAAAGCCACTAGAGTCGCTTCTCCTTCATTCTTCTAAATCTCCCAGGCTTTCTAGCAAATTGACTGGTCTCTGCATATGCATGTTAAAGTCAATGCTATCAAAACAATTTTTCTGTTGTGATAAAATTTCACTTTTATCTACCACTTTGATGTTCAGAGAGGAGTGAATTCATCTGTCCTGCTGTTAAGGAGGATAAATACCTTGTAATATGAGTAGGTGGCTTCCACGCTTTTTTCTATTAGTAAGACGGTATCAGTAAGCTCAACCATATATGTTCAGATGTTAATCCTCAGCATCAGAAAAGTTGGTTTAGGTATGAAAAAGTCTCTGCTAAAAATGAAAGAGGAGCTTTTAACAAGGTCTACTTCCCTTCCCTCGTGACTGTCATTAGCATAAGTGAGAACTATGTGGACTGATGGGGGAAAAGCCTGTAAAACCTTTCTGCTCCTAAAATGCAGTGGGTGAAAAAGAAACAAAAAGCCAGCTAAGTCTATTCTATTTGAAGTTCATTCTATTTAAAGACAACATGCAGCATCTTAGAAAGAAGATAGGCTTAACACTGCTCTTGATGGGAAGTGCACTGAGGAAGAAATAATACGTAGCTGGGTTGGCTGAATACGGCACAAGTGGTCTCATAAATGTGAAAAGCAGATATCTCCCTGGTCCCTAGGCAACACTGATGCTGTAACAGGTGAGTAGGTGTAGTTTGCTCTTTCAGGCTTGGTCAGATCATCATTTTCTATGATGCTGTTGTTTTAAACATAAGGTTTGTTCTACCTGGGGGGAAAGGATTTTTGATAGATAAGAAAATAACATCATTACTTCTCTGAGTTTTTCTTAAAAGTACCTTAAGTGTAATAAATATTACAGTGACCCTTCGTTGTCCTCTGTCCACCTGGAGAAAGAGTATTTGGTTTTCTATGATATGACCATCATTTTAGAAGCAGCCATTGTATTTGTAGGTACTCGATTTATTCTAGAAATAATTGAATGCACCTTGCATTTATAGGTGGAAAAGTGAAAAAAAGAATGAATCCTTTCTAAATTATTTATATATTTTGGAAAAAAAAAGAGATGTTTGTCTTCCTTCTGAATCTTCAGACAACTGTACTACATTTGATGTATATGCTGGAGGTAACAGGCTTTGAAGCAGGCACTCAACATATGATTAATACATGTTAGAATTTTCTTTTTGCCTTCACTCAGTGAGGCCATGAGCTGGGCTGAGAAAGAGTCAAAGTCTAGTGTAAACAAAAGTCTTCGAAACGATTCAAAAAAAGTGGCTATTTTCAAGCATCCTTCACCATCACTTATTTACAGTCCCTGGATGGCTTTTTAGTCTTCTGCAAGCACATAAATGAGAGGGTAGGAATACAGCATCAGCTCTGAATGGTGTTTCAGCACTGCTGTGGGAAAGAAGCAGAAAGGAAAGTTCTTTAAATTCATTTGTGAATCTTATGAGGATCTTACTCTGTAGATCTTCCAAAGTCTTCTAGGATTTATGATGTCTGCAAGAGCGATAGGAGGACTCTTTGCATTGCCACTCTGGCAACTGTACAGGCAACTCTTGCGGCACCCAGCAGGTTATCTGTCCATCCACTTTACCCTGTTATTTTTGCATTCTGTCCCTGCCCTACTCAATCATGAATCCTAATACCTAAAGAGTTCTTGAAGTGGTCCCACTGAATCCCAGAGAGCTTGGCTTTATCACAATGGAAAACTGCTTGCAGAGGGACTTGTACCTGGAGCATGGGGAAACAGCCTGATTAATACTTTCTTGTCTGTTTATTTGTTGCATTACTAGTACTCCTTAGCAGTACTTTTCCAAGCACGCCGATGAGCAGCAAAACGAGATCAAATCATGTTGAAACTCCCCTTGCCTTTTTTTGATAATTTGTCATTAATATCAGTGATATTAAGCATCTTTGCATTATTCAGTAAAAAGGCACAAATTTATAAAGCCTGCAGAAATTGCAGCCATGTTAGAGAGAGCAGAATTTAATCTTTGGCCTTCCATTTAGCTAATTAATCTTTTGGATTTGTTGCTGTTGTTGCAGACTGCAGCATATAGTGGACAAAAATATTCATTCAGTCTTTCATTATTGAGCAGTACTTTTATTTTGTAAAGTAACTGGTGTGTGCCTTGAAAGATCACAAGGCATTTACAATACACAGCCTGTGAAATTCATTCAAAAGTAAAAAGTGAAAACGTATCCGAAATGATTATGGTCAATTTCATCTATTCGGAAAGAATTTTTCTAAACTACAATTGAATTCTTTCTGTCATCTCACTAGGGAGAGGGAAGAATATTACGTACTTAGAAAAAAAAATATAGAATAAGCTGAAAGAAACACTTTAAGTCAAGAAATAATGTAATGCCTACGAGCCAGCATTATGGCAGTAAGACAATGACAATTACTAAAGACTGTTTAGGTGACTCATAGCTTTAATTTGTGTTTTGCACCTAGTTTACGCCATGAAATCCTTGTCATGCTACGATAATGCTTTATATTTACATAGTGTCTTTCATCTAAATGGCTTCCAAAGTGCTTCATATGTTGCTTTGTGTACAGCTTACATCAACTTAATCCATTATGTTAATACAGCTATCTCTCGTGAAATACAGCAGCTATTTGTGTCCATATAGTAAAGGCTATGCACAGTTTTAAGAGGCAAAATACCTTCAAAATCTGTAGAAGAGATTAGGAAGAATGTAATACCAAGTTACAATTTGCCCTGAACACAAAATTGGCAATTAAATTGCTCATGTGGAGAGTTCAGTATAAACTGCAGTTGGTCAGGTCCTCTGTGTTTCAGCCCTTCAGGGGCCCCTGCTAGCAGGCCAGCGCATTTGGCCGTTGTGCTGAGATGAAAGGTGACTGAAGAGTCATCAGTCAATGATTTTCTCGATGCACAAGTGTTATGCTAAGTATTTCCACCTAGTATTTCACCTGCCTAGTTTGTGAAGTTTGATGAGCTCCGAGCGCCAGATTACTTGGTTTATTGTTAGCTGGCAAGCTGGGCTTTGTGTCCCGGTGAATTCCACAAGAAATGTCCATTACTGACATTTATGAGATACTCATTCCTGATTGCTTGAGAATGCAAACCTTTGTGATCACTCTGAAAAATCGTTTGTCCTTGGAGATATTCCAGATACAGAGCTATGGAAAATACATTGTTTCCTTAACAAATAAATATTGGCCACTCAGGTGCGCACATACTGAATGACAGCGTGCAAAGTAAAAGACAAAGAGCGAGCAGATTGCAAGAGATTGTATAAGCTTGTCTTCATATTTTCAAGAAAGTAGATAAACAAAATATGGTTGCAAAAGCAGTGGACTTCAGTGGAGGTGGACAAATACAATAATACAATTTCCCCGGGGAATTTCTATTAGAGATGTGTGAATTAATATATCCCATTATTTCTCATCTTTTATGATATATAGATGGGGAAAAAACCACATGATAGTAGCACAGAATACTTTCAACTGGAATGTCGCCCTGATAAATGCAAACTGACACGCGGTTTTAATTTGTTTGTTCTTGACTGGGAATCACAGCATGCAGAATCTTAATGAGCCATGGAGTAGCGATCACCAATCCCAGGCACGTTTATCTTGCATTGTGTTTGCTGCTTGTGGCAGCTCTTTAATTAGGGTATATCAGTACCCCACTCTGAAACAGTTTTTTGGTGGCTTCATAAAGGTATTAAGGTTACTACTGCATGCTCATACTGTTGCTGGACAGTAGACGTTCAGGTGATTCTGATGCAGGTAAGTCCATTTGTTCCTCTGTGCTCTGAGAAAGCCAGTAAATAAAATCTCACTTACTACAGAAGCTTTAAATAAGGCTGTCAGATAAGAATCAAATTTTCATACAGGTTAGGTACCATTTCCAGTTTTGTTTGAGGCTGAGGTGGAGTTAGTGCCTGGATTCTCAGGTGATAACATTTTACAAAGTGATCTTTTCATGTATCTGCCCCATGGTGGAAACCTGACAAGATCGGTTTTTCCTGAGACCCTACTGAGCCATTTTGCTGTCCCACCAGTTCACCATAGAGCTCATTGTGGAGGAGGGTTTGGCTCAATGTCATATTATAGCCTGGCTCTGCTGGGAAACAGCTACTAAAATTAAGCTATGGTTCAATCTGTTTGTTTCCCCATTCGACTTCTCCCTTTAGCTAGCCTTTGATGCAGACCTAATTATTCTCAGTAAATACCTGCCATCTTGAATTTCCTATACTCAGTACGATAAAATTCCTGCCAGCTTGGAACCATAATTTTTCCCTTTATCTGAGATTCTCAAGCTTTGCACATAGTTTGGAGCAGGCTTGCAAGATCCCAGGAAGGGAGGATTAGAGTTTAACTGCTGAACTGAGATTCTCTCTTCTGCTCAGAGCTAATCCTGGGTGCTGTTACATAGGCTGGATTCTAACACCGTTGGTTTGAATGTTACTCGTCTCCTTGCCATCCCTTTACTGACTCCTCTGTTGTAAGAAATACAAGCTGCTTGTTTTCACTCTCAGGGACCTCGATGCCTACTGGAACTGTCTTCATGATCTCTCACAAGAATGTCCAGTGGTCGATATCTACTTCCCATCAGTCCATCATGACAGCAAACATCACTCATTACATTTTCAAGTCTATTTGTGCTTCCTCACAAGCTATCCTCACACTCTTGGAGGAACTCTTCATCTACATCTATCACTATATTTCCTTGATGTCTTTCAGTTCCCTGCTACAAATCTCCTTTGTCTACAAAAAAATTATGATTAAGCATAGACTGCTGGCTGCTGTTTGGTCATTGTTTCCTTCTAAGTTACTATCAGTCTGTTGTCTGTCTTTTTGTATGTTTTTCATAAGCTTTTGGGTGCAGAAAAAAGGGAATTGGGTCTTTTTTTTCCCTGTAAGTTTATAAAACTCTAAATATGACAGAATTACTAGAATTTCTAGGCTGTATGCATGACAAGCACAATAAATGGCAACACGGCATATCACTCCACAGAGCAAGTTAACCTTACATATTCAAATGTTCAGTTGTAATAAATGAACATAGCTCCTTCCAGCCAAATGCAACTCTGGCCCAGGGTATTTGCCTTCTAAGTTATTATTTTTAATATGGGTCCAGATGATAGCAGTTTAAATAAAGTACTGAACTCATCTATTTTATTCTTAATTTATGGTGGTGCTTAGGGGATATGCAGATATTTAAAAAGAGGAAAATCAATTAACTTGTGATCCAATTATTTATGTTAGCCACTATGGGGTTTTATTTTAGAGCACTGGATCAGACTCTCCCAGTTAAGCACCGTGCTTTGAGAATGTAAACCTTTCATTTTGAAATATGATGAAGCTGTGGTTATTTTTTCTCTATTTGCAAATTAATTCCTATTTTTGTCCTTTCATAGTTTTTAAATTCCCTTCTTTACTTTTGTTTTTGAAAGAGGCCCAGTATAAATATAACAGATTTTTCTAAATACTAGGAAGTCTGTTCTTTATATAAAGGTGGCTGAACAGGCAAAAGAGTTCACCTTCTAGATAATATACACTATATTTTTCTGGACCTCTGTATTTCATAGTAGATACTTGTCTTTTGCAATCACAAATCTGTGATTTATTCACTTTTCACCTTATAAATTTAGAGTAGACCCATGTGACGACAACTATGGTTTGATCATTCTGCTTTTTCATCCATCTTGAACAGATTTTAGTCTAATGTTCCAGACAGCTTCAAGTACCCTCTGTGTTTATATGGTCATTTCTAAAATGCAAAGAATGCTAGGGGTGAGTGTACTACTATGCTTGGAATTATTTAGCTTGGCACAGCCTTTGCCTCTAGATATTGTCATTTCCTTGATCTCCAGGTGTCAGAAGCTCTGCAGTTTTATGCCCCCAGCAAGTCTATGTGCCTTTTCTGCACTACTAACTCACTGCAATTGAAGCCACTGAGAGCCCTTCCTAAATAAGTAGAAAATAGGAACACAGAAGAAAGCCAACCCCAGCTGAGATAGCCTTGAATTAGATATCCTTAAACTGACATTCAGTATTTTTTGAACTAGCTGGCACATCGTGGCAACCTTTTCCATCATAGTCTGGCATTGGTGGTGTAGGCATAATAAATTTAGCTCACTGGCTTCACAATTATGTATCTGAATAAAATAGCCAGATTTTGAAATATTTTACCCTAACAGGTCTTACTGTTCCCAAGGTGATCCAGGGAGTATTGAACACTTAATTGAATCAGACTAGTGGATTAAGGCAAAGATTTTTCAGAAGGATCAATATGAATTAGGAGCAGATGCCCAGTCAATTCTAAGGGTTAGATTCTTTAGGATTAGGTTCCCTAAGTCTAGTCACCTTTTTACATAGCTAAATAGGAATTGTTTGGTACTGAATACTTGTTCGGAAAAATTCTGGCCCTTCTGGTTCTGATGTCTCGTTTTATACATGCTCAAGCTGAGACAATATGAAATAATACAAAAATATCCATCGAGCTAATCTCTTATTTTCAATCAAAGTAAGAGGTGTCTAAGTGTGCTTTCCAGTGACAGAATTTTGCTGAGCAGGAAGGAATACAAACTTAGTAATAATTCCTGTTATTTCCAAGATTCTTAATAGAGCTTTTCTTTTGATTTGTTTCAAAGCAAGCAAAAATATTGTTATATTATTGTCTAGAGTTAATTAAACTGCAAATGAGCTTAATGATCTGTCTCAATCACAACCTGCTACGTATTAACTACCAAAATCAAAAGAATCTTTACATTATTTGTTAAACATACCAAAGAAGACAGAAATAGCCAATCATTAATGTCATCCTTTTATAAAATCAAGTTTGAGGCTGGGAAGCTTGAACTGAATGCACACACTCAAATTATACAGCTAAATTCAAAAAGGGTTTGAAAACAAGTCAAATCTATTGGAAGAAATGAGAAAAAAGATAACTGAACACAGGAAAAGATGTAGTTGTCTCCTCTGTATTTTACTATGAGGAAATCCATTTTACCTACTGTTTGTCCAGATTGTGAAATCTATATATTAATAAAATGCCATTTTCTGGATTCTGTATTCTCACAAAATCTTCCGTAGTGTTATGACTTCACGTGGTCTGTTAGACAGAACAAAAGACATTTAGTCTATTCAGGTCTTGAAGCCACTTGGGTGATTTCTTCCCTTGAGTGATATAATGTCACCGACAATGTACCTTTTAAGCAGTGCACGTACGGCAAAGCCTATTTGTGTCATTAAAGTTTGTAATTTTGGACTTTCGAAGGCTTAATCCCTAGAAATGCTAAGATTTCCTAATGATCTATAATGGTACTGCTGATGTTCAGCACTTCTTGGGATTAGGGACGTTATCACTCTGGTTTATCCACCTATAAAGTAGGTATTATCTTATCACTCTTATATACAGTGCTTTTAGCATGTCAGCCTCAAGTACTTGAAAGGTGAGGAGTATTATTAAGTCTGACCCTTACAAGCTTTTCCAATGATTTGCTTGATGTTTTTCCTACATAAACAAGAATGATGTTATACACTGTTTGTCTGGATAGTAAATTAGAGAGAATTTTCTCATAGCTGAATAGTACAGCAGTGCAACAAACTTCACAAGGTCATAAAAAATTCTCCCACTGAAAAAAGAAAGTAACACTGACTTATAGTTATGCAGACAAAGTGGTAGCATGAGGTCCAATTATTTCTGAGTCTCTTAGAGCAACCGCTCAAAAAAACAGTATGGGAGCACTTTTTGTGAAAAATGTTTTATGTATTGAAAACAGTGTAGTGAAAAATTAATAAGGGTGGGGTAATTATGAAAATAATAGTCTAAAATGCAAAACTGGATTATTTTGTAAATAATAGTACATTCGAGGGCAAGAATGGGCTATATTACTCAGCCTCCCCTTCTGTTCAGCTATGCGTATAGTTCCCTCTCTGATAGCATGTGCGCCTATGCAACACTGTATATATTTTCAGGATTCACTTTTCCAGTAACATAAGATGAACTGTTGTCTTGTGATCAGAATCCTCCAAAGCTTGATTCCTATCACATTGCTGCTTATCTGCCATCTATTTAGTGGAGAGCAGCTGTAATGTGCTACGTTATATTTCACGAGTGGGAATGTATGATTTGGAACCTGCAACATTCAGTTTCAGTCAAGGCTTACATCTTTCTCCCATGGTGGTAAAAATTAATGCTGGCTTGGATATCTTTTTTTTTTTTTGTATGTGTGTGTGGTCGTTAATTGAAAATAGTAACAATTTCCTCTGGTTTTTTTCTAGTTTCAAGCCACAGTAAAGGAGGGAGTCACAGGTGTAATAGTAAATTTAACCGTCGGTGACCGAGATGACCCAGCAACTGGAGCATGGAGAGCTGTCTACACCATTATTAATGGAAATCCAGGGCAGAGTTTTGAAATCCATACCAATCCCCAGACTAATGAGGGAATGCTCTCTGTTGTCAAAGTAAGAACAATCTCCTGTTGCACTGCATTATTACTGTAAGCTCCACCCACTGGATTTACTGCATAAGAGAAGGTGCCGCAAGGATAAGTTACTCAAAACTATAGTGTTGGCTACAAGCCCTTGTCCAAACAGTATGTATAAGCCCTTTGTCTGTCACAGTAACGTTACTTCTTTAGTCGTAAGGACCTGCCTGTTGCTAACTATATTGTCATTGTGCTTAAATAACAGCTAGTTTTGCAGTAAGCATCACAATTAATAGGGACATTTTACAACACGGTTTTGTTTGTGACCGAGGGTACAATTAGAATTCAAGGGCCACATTTTGCTCTCAGAGAACACAGATGCAAATACCAGGGAAGTCAGGGATGTGGCTTCAGACTGAACTGGAGAGCTGCCTTTGGTCCCACACATCTAAAGTCTCATGAAAAAAAATTATTACCTGTCTTTGTATGAAGATAAACCTATATCCCACCTATATATTTCAATCCCCGTATTGAAAAAAAAAAAAAGAAAATAGTACTGTTGCTGCCCATACCAGAATTTTTTCTGTTTGACTTCAAAAGAGGTGTTTTCAATTCTAAAGACAAATGGAAAGTTTTTCCACGGCAGCACTTTTGATTTCAAGGTAGGAGTTGAGAAAATATCCTTATCTTACTTACCATAACTAGATACTAAGTACAACTCCGATTTGTCTGCTAAATGCATATTACATCATAAATAAGCATGTTTATACGAGAATTAAATTATACCTATGAGGTATGGCAAAAAGGTACACACTCTTGGATAGAGGGACATCTCCATCTTTCATTAAGTCCATTAAGTTCATTATCTTCAATGCACTTCATAACTACCATTGTGTCTAATGCTGAACTCTGACCAAGTATCAGATGTGACGAATGCTGTTGCCCCTTTCTGGCTAATTCTCTCTTCTGCTAGTTTGTAGTGGGGTTCAAGGAAGGAGTGTTAAGTATTGTCTTTGCACCTTGCACTCTGATTTTATGATATGTTTTACAGCCTTTAGACTATGAGATTTCGGCGTTTCACACATTGCTGATCAAAGTAGAAAATGAAGACCCACTGATTCCAGACATAGCCTATGGCCCCAGTTCCACAGCAACAGTTCAGATCACTGTTGAGGATGTGAATGAAGGCCCGGTTTTCCACCCGAACCCCATGACAGTGACAAAACAAGAAAACATCCCTATTGGCAGTGTTGTGTTAACGGTAAATGCCACTGATCCAGACACTTTGCAACATCAGACTATCAGGTGAGTGCAGTACCCTCTAATTTTCATCCCTCAGAAAGTGAGTATGTCTTTTGTGCCTGAGAATTTGCCTGCCAGTACAGCATTAAATTGTTTGGGCTCTACATAATAAGTGGTATTTTGTTTTTCCTACAATGAAGAGATTCAGCATGATGAAAACAAAGAACTGCATTAGACAGGGGGCAATAGTTTTCCAGGCTTTGAGGTTACTGCAGTAGAACAATCGAGTGTCATAAGCAATAGGCATAGCTTTGCGTAGTGTTTCAAAATTACTTTTAACCAGCTTGTTTATTCCTCTTCCTTCATGACAGCCAGAGAAAACGTGTAAAAATTGAAAATGTGTATAGAAATAATTTACGGTTTACATATGGATTGAGTCAGTTTATGACCATTTATAATGTCCCTCAGTGAAATAATGACCATCCATCCATGTTCAAGGGCTGAGAAAATATTTCCCAGTGAAACACTGAAGCTACAGTAAGCTAAGACTTGGCCTTGCCCAGATAGATGAAAGTAAATTATTATTTCTGTGCAATGATAATGTAATCCCACACATGTGCCATGTCGCAAGAAGCAAACCTAGGTATTAAATGGTGCCATCATCTTATATTTTGATCCACCTGGTCTGGTCTTTTGTTTTTAGATTTGTTGAAAAATGAAAGATCGACCGCTTGCTTCTCTAACACTAAACTGACTTTCCAGACAGCTTTTCTCAGCCTTTGAGAACTGCAGGTTAGGCACTAAAACTAAAAGCTACATCTGTGCTTAATTTTTCATTCTTACTTGTGAGTCTAATTTCCCCTAGATATCAATGTATATAAAAGGGCATAAACATCTTTCTGAGAATGACTTCAAAGCTTTACCTGAACAATGTGCACTGTCAGTCTATACCATGGAGGTAGATTTCTTTACTATCACAGGATTATTTAGCAGTGATTGTGCACTTCTTAAAGAAGGTCTGACATATGTACTGTTCTACAAAAATAGAAAGCTACTGATCTTGGAGATGTTCTCTGTCAGATACAAATGTTAGTAAGCATGCCATTGCAAAGGACTGCACTGACAGCCTTGGATTTGAACAATGAGAAGGTGAATTTAAGCAGGTGAGTGTGCTCATCGCCAAGGAAGGAGGAAAAAGGCAAGGCAGATAATGAAAAGTTTCAATTCTCTGCATCACCTCAAAAATACCTAGTTAATGGATCATGAATAGTTCAGTTTTTCTCTATCAAAAATGCCTTTGAGTTCTGCCATTGAAATAATCAGTTCATCTGAAGGATTTCTTGGCATATATCATTCCCCTTGTTTTCTATATTTATTTATTTACAGAATGCATTTTTATTCTTAATTTTAGTTTTTGCTCCAAAGGATTCCTTATTTCATTCACTGTGGTCACACAGATTTGTCTATGGATGGAAAAACTATGGAATTTCTATTGCTTGTCAGATACATCAATATGGCCCTCAGCAGCATTACTCAGAACCTGGTTTGTGTAGGGAAATGATATTTATTCCCTTTGGGGTTGGCACTGAGCTTAAGAAACATAATTATTGAAGTTCTCCATGACTTTATGTATTTTCATGGGAGATAAATTATATTATTTATTGTAACAGTTGATTGAGTGATGCTAAAAGAGAAAAGCCAAGGAAATATAAGGATTTGGTTTTCAAAACCAACAATCCAGAAACTATTATCTGAATTTTTCCCCTTGACCTACTGATTTTGCTGAATTTCTCCTAACTACATTGGCGCTGAAATTATAGGACATACCAGTGAGTCACTGAAAACTCAAAGTTAGCTTTAAGTATTGTGGGTAACCAGCTAAGTAACATAAACACTTTTTGCAGTCCACCACATCTCACAACTGGCTGCAAAAGAACTCTCAAATCTTGACTATAACTAGCTCATAATCTATAAGTTAGAAGAAAATAAAGCAAGTGTAACGGAAATCTGGGAAATAGCAGAATGATTCAGGAAAGGCTATTTTGACTACTTGTATGTCCTTCTTTTGCTAAAATAACAGGAAAGCATAAAATAGCATTTTTTTAAAGACGCTTTTAACACTGACAGGTATTGTTGAAACACATAGCTACTAGCAGTGAAAAAGGAAGACTGTAGTATATGAGAACAGCATCTGCAATTAAGGATAGTGTAAAATTGCATGTATAAAGGCCAAAGCTACTCACTGGTTTGGGTCTGGCAGAAACGTTTTCTTGCAAGTTCCTACAGGCAGGTGTGTGTTTAGAGTTCGGGCCTAGGTCCAGGCCTTTTATAGAATGTATACCAAACTACATGGTTCTCTCACTATGCTGCTACAAATTACATCATCAGAGTCCTTACTATGATTGTACTCGTAAAATAAAGGCCAAGCAGGCACAATACAGACTTTTAAATGACATATTACACTAAATAACGATGACCACAAGCAAGCAATGTTTTGTGTCTGCAAGAAGCAATGAATACCAGATTTGTATTGTGTGTGCTGTGTGAACAATGTACATTACCCCCAACAAAGTATATGTCTGTTCAAAATGTACAGACGGATACAAGCAAAAGAACAATAGAAAATTAGTAATGATACTTTTTTCTATTTTCAACCTATGACAACTGAGATATTTCTAACTGCAGGCATATTTTTAGTTAGTTTTCTATATAAAATTTGTAGGACGTGGTGATGATTATTTGCAATCAGGAAATTTAATTACTTTACTAGATATAACATCATAAATGCATTTCAAGAACCATGAATAGTGTAAACCATTTGTGCCATTGTCCACATCTAGATTGAATTTATTCTTTGAACATTGCATATCTGAATCAGATTCAAATTATTTATCTCTTTGAAAAACATGGCTGGCTTTGAAAAAATTCCTAAAGACAGCTGTACTTTTGAAGCAATTTTCTTTCCTATTCTTCATCTTGAAGTGTTTTTGCAGTCTGAGAAAGAATTTCATTTAAAAGCTCAAACAGGCTGGCAAAAATGTATTACACTGAAAAAAAAAATGACTCCAAGTATTTGTAAGACTCACAAGCACGTACCTTGAGCTCTAGCTACTTGTCTGCACACGATTAGCAGTGAACTTCTATGGTGTCAGCTCTTCTCTGATCTACTGACGTTAACATTTCAAAGAAACTCAAGGTAGAGGTAGAAACATCATCCTGGAAACAAGAAATGCATGCTCCTATTGACCAGCTGAATAATGTAGGCATCAGGCTTAATCTTACTCTAAGTTATACCTGTTTAAAGCTAGGTTAACACTGACTTTCACAACTATACCCAGATCTATGATTTTCTATGAAAAGTTTGCAATGAGTATAGTGAGCTTTGGACTATGGATGTTGTAGAAAGGAAGGTGCAGACAGAAGCAGTGGTACCTTTGGGTGGAAAGTAACATTTGTTCCACTGTGAACATTCCCAGAAAGAGAAGGAGCCTATTCAAGTTGGACCACATTTCTTAGATTCATTAACCTATTTTTTTTTAAGCATTAAATCTCTCTACAGTTTCCAACTTTTTTAGAATTAAAAAAGTAAAGAAATCCAGCAGGCCCCATTTTAATTATAACCCAACAATTTATTAATAGAACAGTAATGAAGTTTCTGAAATTTGATTTCTTAATCAGGGATCATTGTTATTTTTGTGCCAGATTTAAGAGTTTAATTTTGGGTGCTTCCTCCCAACCTCTGAAATTTTAATCAGAAGTTTCAAGTGTACATGTCAATGAGAAGTTAAAGGCCAAATTTAATAACATTTTCTACCTTGGGAAATTAAAAGAAGAGCCTCACTCTCTGAAATCCATTATTAACAGTAGATCTTAATTAAACACCGTTATGATCCTCAATATTTTGTCTGTGTGAGGAGATTGGTTTCAGTATTTTTTTTTTCCTTTTTTGGATTCAACAATTCCAGGATATTCAATAGTTAGACTTTTAACTATGTGTAAATAAGTTGTTTACTGCAGTGTATTTGTAATTTTTAATTAAAGCAATGTTGTTCTCTGGTTTCATGGTTTATCATGGCAATGTATTTTTATTACCTACTGTGCTCTTGGATTTTAAATTATTTATGTAAATATATTATTGCGGTATTTACTCTCAGTAAGCAATGTGACTCAATGCTTCAGAAATATCTTCACAAGAGAAGTTTATTATAGCTCTAAAGCTTATCTAATTCATTAAGTAGAATTAAAATGCAGTATTTGAAGCTAGAGAACTTAGAAATGGAACCCAAACTGCAGTGAGTTTCATGGGAATATGAAAGACTGCCAAAAATATCTGAAGCGATATATGTAAATAAGATATATGTATTTTTGTGTGTGTGTGTCTGTGTATGTGTGTGTAATTTTTTTATCTGCACCTGAATCCAGCTGACCCCACATAGTATAAGTGGCTTCTGGAAGCATAGATACATTGTCTTAGTGGTGAAGTCTCAACTGTTGTAATTTGAAAACCAATTTTCTGCTTGGAAGTTGACGTCCTTTTATTTGATTCTGGTCTCCTTGTATCACCAAATCATTAATTTAGTGGAATTATACAAATATGAAACTAGTAAATCTCTATTTGTTTGAGATTAGTAATTTCAGATTAGAATAGCCCATGATGGATCCAGCTACCCAGCTGCCTGTTAACCCGCAGACCGGAAATTCAACTGCTACAGCACTGCCATTTACTGGCTGTGTGTTTGATAGCTCTGCTAGTCTGTAAATGGGAGCAAAGTCATATTTATTATTGCCATCATTTCCAAATAACATCTACTGGTCTATCTGAAAAGTGGATAAACTCTGTTTCTCTTTCCATAAAGTGCATTTTTCTATACTGCAGACTAAGTGTATATATTAATGAGGCTTCATCCTTGGACATCAGACCATGGGGATGATAAGGCTGAACCTAACAGATACTGAATTAAAAGTGATCATGTTTGTTTATTGGTCATTTCACCAACAGCCACTGGACAATGGGCTGGCCCTTGACTTTGGGAACAGGAACATTTACTCCTGGGCCACATTTTGCTTTAGATTACATCATCATAACTTTGGAGTCAGTGCCTATGGAGTGGCGGAAGTCAGTGGAAATGTTCCAAACTCTTATTGGTGGCAACCATGATCTACATACTCTTTGTCAAAAAAATGATTGTCTAAAATTCTGTAAAGCAGTGCTGAAACTACACTGAAGTGCAACTTCTTGTTCGGTGAGTTTCTTCCAAATCTCAGATACTTGAGAAAACTAAAGAGAATTCACTGGAAAAAGCAAGTTTACTTCTGTTACTTCTCTTTGCTGCCAATCACCACCCCTACATGTAGTGAATATATAAGCCATGAATTGCAAAGACAACTCAAAAAGCCTTTTTCATGTGTCTTGCCAGGATTTTTTCAGAGATCCTGAACCCCCCTCTGAACAAGGATGAGGCTTCAAATCACATTCCTCACAAAGGCTTAAGGGATCAATTTTGCATACTTTGTTGCACATCAAGCCTTTTTAAAGCACTTTTATTGCAGGTGAAGGTCAATAAACTTGCTTTTTGGGATACACTACAATCACTTACAGAAGTACTATATAATGAGAGAGGGATAGAAAGTCTTAAAGAGTGAATGCTTATGAAGTAACACACTTAGTCATTGTTAAATATGTCTCCTAGAGTCTGAAGGACTTGTCTTTGATTCCTAACAACAGGAGATTTGTTTTCCTTGTGCAGACAGAAGAATAGTTCTATTGTTATAAATGAATGGCTGAGCCATGCTCTCAGCATGCAGCGCCAGAGTTTTTCACTGTAAGTTACACCCAAGAGCATCTCAAGTTGGCTCTGCAGTTTTATTTATGGCCTGCCTGAACCCAGCCATTGGGAATTTGTAGCACATCTCTACATCTGAAGTTGCTGTATATTGGACAGTGCAAATTGTTTTTCTTTTCTTTTTTTTAAGTTAGAAGGAAAGCCAGGTAGAGAGGGAACCTGCTCGAAGCAAAAAGTTCTTCCTCTTCTGTCTTTCCTGCAAAATTTTGCAATACAGAAACACTAACTCTAGAAAACTGCCTGTATTGGGGTATCGGGCAAGCAATGCCAGACAAGGAGAGATTTAATCACTTCTGAAAGAAAGAACTTGGCCAATTCTCTCATGCTACACAACTATGGCCTATAGTTGCAGGTACTCACTAGTCAATGGTTAGCTCAACAGTATTCTACACAACAGTCTTTTTACTGAAACTGTTTATTGAATGTATTAATACTATCTGTGTAGGTAATCACTGTGATATATATATGTGTTACTATCATAATATTAATATCTGAAGGAAAAATTAATGAAAAAATACATTGTCTTTTTTTTTGGGGGGGGGTGTCATTGTTTGACCAAACTGACTTCCACTTTTTGTTTACTGAGCAAAGTAAACAAACCCCTCTTTCCCCATACAGCAAACTCTTTAGGCCTACAGCAAGATGGCAAAGAAGCAAAATTGCTTCTGGAGTGGTACTGAACCTCATTTATTCTCCTCTTACACCCATGACGACACCGATGTAAGTCTGGAAGGGTGATAATGGCTTAAGAGTAAAATCAGGCCCCATTTTTCCTGTTCAGAAGATGACCTGTAGCTGGCTAGCACTGTGCGGATACATCACTGAGTCTGAATTAATGTGGAGGAAGCAGCTGGTAAAAAAAAAAAAAAAGGCTCTTGTGGGAGCTACTGAGATGAGACCGAAGAGAACAAATGGCTGGAGTAAAACCCCAGTGCCAAGAGAATTAAAACATCTTCCAAGTCTGGAAACCATGTCCTATAAAAGCTGTGGACAGCATCTAATGCTGACCATTCAGGAAAGCCACTTCCAACTCTGTCAGCTTCAATATCGGACCTATTCTGTTACAGGACCTTCTTTTCCTCAGAGTAGTGAACGGATGTTGATAGTCTGCTTCCCAAAGTCTGTCATTCAGTCCTTTTATTACTCATTGTCATTCCCTGGCTTGCTTAATTTACAGCCAACCTGTCAACACCTCCCTTTGAGCACCTTGGAGAGTCCCTAGGAGTCCTTGATTCCTCAGTTGCTTCTGGTGTTTCTCCTGGTGGTGAACACCTCTAAGTCTCCCCCGTTGTTTCTTTTTGCCCTCTTCTTACTTATATTCTCTGCCTCTACGTTGGGGCAGATATTAGGGCCTCTTCTCTCCTTGTCTGCTTTTGTATATTGTAAATTTTAGTGCTTAAGGACAATCCCACCTAACTAGTTGGTGCTAAGCTTTGGTATGCCGGCTTTCGCCTTGCAGGGAGGTGGGGAAACTCCCATGCTTGCTTTGCCTTGTCTATGCTAACATCTTGTCTTACTGCTTGGTTCTTCCTAGCAGTTGCCAAGGTCTGGGAGGAAAGATTAATGTACGTAAACAGGTTGCTGTAGCACCTATTTTTATCTTACTCTCTTATAGCTGAAAAGGAGGCAGAGCAGAGAGCAAATTTTCACCCAGACTAAATGAGGCAGTTCTCCTGAAGAGCAGTGTCCCTTTCCTGAGAAAAAAAGATTAATCCCTCTCTCTTTGATTAGCCCCTGAAATAGCAGAAGTGTCTGAATTAAATTATTAAAGACTACCTAAAGCAAGGGTCCCATGAATTCTCAGTCCAGTGGTTCATAGTTTTGCAGGGAACCCGGCTACCTGAAGCCAGACTTTATCATTCCTGACAACACTTGTCAGAAGAGCATATTCCTAAAAATTTCTATCTGCTCTATTCTGTTGGCATAAATCACACTTAATATGTTGATATTAAAGCTATAGATGATAGAATTGAGAACCTGCCTTTCCATGCAATCAAATAAGCCATAGAAACTAATTTTAACTTCCCTTGATATTACCTTAAGAATCCCAAATTCTTGACTAATAAGGATGAATGTAACATTTAAGGGGAGTTTAATTAGACCCTCTGTCTTTATCCTGCATAACAATATTATGCCACATTATGATTTCAACCATGTCAGATTCAGAATGAATGGCTGTGAACTGTGAAATTATAGGACACATTTTTCATGTCACTGACTAAACAATATTGCAGATCTTCTTGAGAAATATAACAATAGGATGTATCAGTCACAAGTTATGCTTGCACTGGAAGTCAGATCTTGACAATAACTCACTTTGTCATTACTGTTCTCTTCTAGTTTCAGAAAAGGCAGGATTTTGCCTCTGGAAGAAGTAGAGTATCTTGATTATAATAAGTTGGCTATCAAGTTTGAGGACGCTGTGTGAGGAGGCAAGTTGTGACAGGGAAGGGGGTGATATGAATTTCTGTTCATACTTTAAAGCCATTGAATTCTTAAGTCCCAGTCAGCCAAGTTAGATCGTGCGTGCACGTCTGTATGTTAGTTACAACTCTCAGTGGTGCTTTGACAGAAATTTATTTGCACTGGTAATACGTTAAGATTGTAGCTTCAGTTGCCAGTGTTATTTTATACAAAGGCAAAAGCTGGAAAACCAAGTACTCAAAAGTTTTCCAGGAAGACTGGTAACGCATTTGGGCCAGAATCCTGTAATCAACTGGAATTATATAATTAATCCATTCTTCTTGTTCTTGTGGAGTTCAGCATTTCTGTCTTTAAAGCAGGCATAGATCTCGGATGACACCAGAGCAGGTGTTCTCTGGCATTTATGTCCTGATTTGGAAAAGCAGAACGCTGTAATACTTTCACAGCTTTTTGCCCTGCTGTGAAGATCTGAGATGCCAATGTTATGGCTATATTCCATTAATTTGCGGTCTCCAGAATAAGGACAGCATAAACCATGGATGCACTCAGTTCAGTGGCAAAATTCCCACTGAATCTGGGTGTAGGATTTCATCTCAGAGCAGAAGCTTTCCCAAATACACAGAACTTCTGTTGCATGTTTACAGCCACTGCTCAACCGCAAGACAGCCATAGTCTGTGCATTTCAAGGCATAAAGAACCCCATCTTCTTTCAGACTCACAGACAGTTATTCTTGGAGTGGAATTTAAGTTCAGTGAGGAAATTGTCAGAAGGTTTAAGCACTCATTTTTACTAAATGGAGTTCTGCAATGTTACTGTAATAGGAAAAAAGTCTTGTAGAGTTCAATTGGAATTTTTCTATTAACTTAGTAATAAGGATGCCAATTTCTGTAAAATAGTTTCTGAGTAAGAGTGAAATTATGCACTTTGTTAAGCAGCAGTAAGCCTGCAGATTCTTTCTTGGTTCAAATGTGAATTGCTAGGGACTGACTTCTTCGTAATTTTATGACCATTATGCTCTAGGTAAATATGCCTACAGAGACATGCATGGCTACTCTACATATAGCTAGGTAATTATTTTCCATGTGATCCCTTGGGGCAGCTCCATTGGGTAGTACTTAGCATAGCATTGCCTTGGAGATGCTAACCTGTCTCACCCAGATTTCATTGAATAGTCCAAACCCTGGAGAATTTTTACATATTTATCTATTTTAATGGGCCTGTCAGAATAATGTTTCCTCTTTTTCCTTTCAAATTGGGAATTTCCAATAGAATTCTACCTGCCTAAGGCTCAACCTCTCTGGAGATTCAGCCCTGGGTCATTGGTAGCATTTTATACATAAAAAACAAATGCAGCCACAGAGTTCATCTGATAATGCTTCAGGGCTAAACCAAGAAATTTTTGTATGAGTAGGGCACAAGGTTTGCAGCTTCAAAATGGAGCACTCAGAAGTTGCTTCTGGCCCTGGAAGCTTCTAAGTTATTAACTAGTGTTTAAAACACATTTTAGTAGAGATAGAAAACAACACTGTCAGTTTTGCATATCTCCATGTCGGTTGTGTTACATTAGTTTGACTCGTGGAAATTGTTACAGAGTTTAGGTTTTTAAGTACAAGGCTGAAAAGGAAGAAAAAGCCCATGATAGCTTTAATCATTGTATAACTGTAACCCTTTGAGCAAGTCCTTCTTTGTGCAGTTAAGTGAGTTTTTTCATTTCAGCTTCTGTCATTTCAGGAAAAAAATAGCAGATAGTTTTAAAGGTCTTGAGGCCTCCTTTTTTTGTCTGTCAAATTGAAACATTAAAATTCATCCCACAGTGATACTATGGCCGTGCATTGAAGGTGGCTGGCAAAACATTCGGATCCCTGATGACAAGGGAAGAGTGCATGAGAAGTTTAACTCTTGGGCATCCAATTCAGGGTTAAATAGCATAGAGTAACTAAGACATTATAGTTAATAAGAAGCTTAGGAGAGGATTAAATACCTTTGATTTACAGAGCACTATATATAGTGTTCACTGAATGCAATAGATATGAAGCAGAAAATAAAACTGTATATGACCAAATAGTGGAAGACTGTTGGTAAAGTATTTGCCTCATTGGTACCACACTGCAGTCAAGCAAGGTCTAGATATAAAGTTAAGTAACAACTGTCAGTGTGGCAAATTAAGGTTAAAAAACCAACTGTAGTTCTTCCATTTCCTGTCTTTTCAGTACTTAATCCCGTAACATCTAATGAAAGCTCTTTTTGTGTCATAAACAAATACTTATGTGGAGCTTTTTCCTCTAACTTCTTCACATTTTCCATCATTGGCCAGCAGATTTCTTAAACGACACGCATTTGTCATGTTGCTTAATGTACATCTGAAAGGGGCTTGGCTATTACAATGATGAACATGATACAAAAATTGTGCTGTATAGAGTAGATTTGTTGTAGGCAGTATATCAGAGCAAGCATTCAGATGCACACAGGATACTTACCCTAACAACAAAGATGCTTTCTAACCTCCAAAGGAATATTACTGAGAAGTGTTTACACAAACTCACCTTTTAGCAAGTAAAGTGCTAAAAAAAAAAAAAAATTTCCCAGTAAAGAATATCCTTTAACTTTCTATTTCTTTGAAAAACACAGGGTTTTTTCATATATTATATGTTGAAATATATATGAAAGGGCCATTTTCTCAATCCCAGTATACCTTGTGACATGCTTTTCAGAATATCTAGCAGAATTTTAATTTCTGTCAGTATTCTCTATTAATATTTTCATGTACAGGACCAAATTTGTTTTGCAGTAAAATCAATTAGACAAGGGATGTTACAATGTATATCCCCTGAGTGAATATGACCAAGTGTGGAATCTGACTTTTAATGTTTTTGTTCAACAAGTGAAAAGTAGTATTTTGCTGTTCTAACATCCCTTGAAGGCACAGGCAGAGAGGGGGGAATTCAGCACAGCAACCTATAACAAATGTAACAACCTAGACTTGATGACCATTATAAATAAAAGTAAGACACGGTTATACACAATCTTGAAAAGTGATAAGGGCCAGACAGGTAGGAGGGAAGTCCATGGATTTAAAAGTGCATTTGGACAGCTTGAAAGCCTGAGAATCTGATTCATAGAGATTAGAAAAGGTAAATCACACTTCCCTTTTCATTTGTCACGATCATTAAAGATAGTGAGTTAGGCAAACAAAAGAAACTGGCCTAAAATAAAGGAAGAGATGTGACATGATATCACACATTGCTCCAACATTTAGGACAGAAAATGGCTGTATGTTTTTTGTATAGTTCAGTGTAGTCAAACAAATAATCCTCAGATAGGAGATTGCCTATTATTACAAAAATAATGAAAGCGAATTAATTAAGTTTCTTCTGTAAGAACTGCACCCATAAAGTGCATAGTATATTCAGGATCAGCTGGAAAAAATGAAAACTTAATTTGTGTTATTATTAGCCAGGAATAACTGTGCCTTTTTCTTTATACTATTGGATTGGACAGTAGTGTGAATTTTTCTTGCGTATTATATACTCACATTATCACACATGCTACTGAATTTCTCACCTACCCTTTCCTTCTTTGTTATTGAATGCTACAAGGTTGGAACGTATTTTTACTTGGTGGGTATTAATATCTCTGGGCTACAGAACTATACAAATGCATCAAGACGGTCTATTTTCCTACTATGAATACAGTACTTTATAAACAAAGCTAAACTAAAGAACTAAAAGGAAAAACATCTTAATTGCTGCAATAATAATACCAGAGTGACATATTTTATGGAATTAGTTGAGTTCTATTTCTATGGAAACAAAGTTATTAATTTGTTGGCTCTTCACCGATTTATAAAACCTTTTGAGAATTTCCAGTTCTTCTGGATAAAGTCAGACCATGAATCAAACATTAGACAGCCTTGCGTATATTTTTCACGTAGACATTGACATGAAATGAACATTATCATTATCATATTCACGTATTGTAATATGCAACTGAAAACAGAATCTGATGCTGAGCAATGGTAAGGATATCTTCTTTACTAGGACATCAATTTAGCACAAGTTTTTACATACGCGCCTATATAATTTTCCAAAAGCAATGGCTGCACGGAGCAATTCTCATAACTGTGAATAACTCATACAATTTCCTTGAGACATCCTTCTTGGACAAATTTATTTGCATGCGCTTGTGTGTGTATAAAATATTCTTCATGAAGAAACACTAGGAATTTAGATGAAATACAGGAAAAAGTAGGTTACTTAAAAAAAAAAGTTTATAAAAGCCTAACACTTTTCTTTAAAAAACCCTCACATCCTTATTTTCTGCTCTTGCACTGACCTTTAAAGAATTCAGCCTTCATAATAGATATGTAGTAGATTAAATGGGGACCAAGGAGTTAACTAACTCCTAAGTCACTCATCGGTTGGCACCTAACTGTGACCAAAATCATCCTGATTCGGTTCTGTTTCATTCTGAAATATTTTGACGGGGTTTGGAACTCCCCACATCTCCTCCCTAGAGGCAGCATTTAGGAAGTCCACATGAAGGGCTTGAGCCAGGATGAGCCTTCCATTCCCTGTCTCCTCCTCCCAGCGCCCTGTACCCACAGGAACTTGAACTTCCAGCCCACTGCTGTGGCTTCTCTCGAGTTCCCTGCGTCGGGGATCTGGTGGTGGGCAGGGGAGAGACGCGGTGGCATTTTGTTGGTTTAAAGCTGGCACTGATGCCATGGTGGTTACAGGAGACGGGTCAGTGAAACATCCGGCCTTGCTGATAAAGCTCTACCCACAGGCGGCCATCCCAGAGGTACGGAAAGACAAAGGTAATGGGAAACGTGTAAATGTGTGCTCGGGTCTGCGCAATGGGGCGCGCCTGGGGACCGGCGGGCTGATGGGAGCCCGCGGGCTGTGGCAGCATTTGCAGCACGTGGCTCTGTAGGACGGCAGGAGAGGCTGAGGGGGGATGCCGCAGACTGCTGCGGGTTGGCGCAGCTCTCCCTGTTGAACAAATCCTCTCCAAGAGATGTCACTTATTAATTCAGTTGTTACTGTGAACTGGTAACATGAAATATACTTCTGGGGATCAGCTCTGCATTCAGCAAAGACCACAAATAATGGCTTAGGCAGTGCTCTAATGTGAGAAAAAACAAAATTCAAGCCAAGCTTTTTTGCCTGGATCAGGTTCAGCTCAACTCCCAGGATCAGTGTTTTCCTTCTACTTCAGTGAAGTCTGGAGCCCAATGTGGATCTTTGCCACTCAAGATTATGCCTGTCAAATACGTGGAATCACACTCTTATAATCGTAGGATTAGCAACCAATATCTCACCAAAATGAGTTTCTGGAGAGGGAAACCTGCACCAGCTGCAGATTTGATACCAGCTGTCACATAAATGAATTTAAACAGAGCTGGGGGGACAGCGTTGTGCGCTTCATGGGGAAGGGAGAGGGAACGAGCAGGGATGGGGCTGGGTTTGTTCTGCCAGGCCCCTGACTGCAGCCTGCCAAGACACTCGGAGGCTTTTCTAAGTCAGCAGAACATTATTGCTCTCCCATCATCTCTTGTGTTACGGCACTCGCCTTAGAAATAGCTGAATCTTAGAAATAAGTCCTGTGCAAGTTCAGCCAACTCGGGAATGCCCCAGCTCTGTCAGCACAGGAAACGACTTCGATTACTTTTCTGGCAGTATCAGCTTCTTCACAGATTTTCTTTCTGAATTGCTACTTATTGCACGGTCAATTTATTGTGTGTTAAATTTTGCCCTTTCTTATGTTAGTCCCCTTTTTCTTTGTCTTTTGTTGCTAAGCTAAGAAAAAGCTAGTGAGCGGATTTATGCTGGTTCATCACAGTAAATATACTTTTCTGTAAATTTTTTGGCTGAAATACCTGATATAGCCAAGGGAGCCCTAATTTTTCTTTTTCTTCTTGAAGAAAAATCTCACGGAATTAGGGCCCAGGTCCCAAGTAACTTTGTTTGAAGTATTTGGCCTTTATAATGAAGTGTTTGTTTCACGGAGTGAATTAGGAATAAGAAAACTGTCACATGATTGATGCGATATCTTTTCTGTGACTTGCTGGGTGTATCCTTTACTGTAGTTACGTGTTATTCATAGCAGATACTTCACATTCCTGTTTAAGGGATGAGTATTTCCCAGCTTATCCAAGACAGACACTCAGCTTCTTGTTCTTCATTGCTTGGAACCCTTCACTTCATCTTTTCTGACCTTGACTTGACATACTGAGCAGTCATTTTCTTTGTCGCACCTCTTTTACAACTTTAACTAATGTTGTCTGGTGACGTTAAGGTTGAAGTAGTGAGTCTGGAACTTATTTTCTAACAAAATGTCTATCTTGTTAATTTTTTTTCTTTTTGTGGCTATGATCCAGATTTCTGTGGTAGAATAGATTTCACTGAGCTATTAACTACGTTTTCAAGGTCTCATTAACTTGTAAGTAACCATTCATTCAGCAATGTTTACAGGCTCTTTCAACTCTGTTAACAATTCATAAGATTCCTTTATTTGGAATTGCACTGTTTTGGCTAACACCTACTTCTGACTTCTGTTGTAGTTCATCTTTTTTTTCCCTCCCTTTATTTTTTCCAGGTATTAGTTAAAAAAAAAAAAAAGCTATGGTTCATAAATACTGGGCACATTTTTCCCTAGCAAAAGTTGCAGTCTTTAAAAAAATAAAAACACTGACAAAAGCATCATCTTCCACCTTGAGGATCATAATTTAATCTTCTGCTAGGGGTAATTATTTTCTTTAATAGTGAGCATGACAAAAATACCTCACATTTTTTTCCTCTTTCTAATTCCAGTCTAGGTTACCCCACATAAATCAAGGGAGCATTTCAGTTTTAATTCATATTAAATTCATAGTTTCAGCACTCTTTCCTAGCATTTTCTCTAACACTGAAGAGGTAAAAATTACTGCATGTAGTAAGGGATGAGACAGAGGAAAGTCATGCTATTAATAATTCTGAATGCCTTGAGGACAGCCAGAAGCTGTGGTCCCAGAGATCCCACATGTGCATGTTTGGATTTAGACACCGTTCTTTCCATTTGTGTCATTTGTGAACATTCTTCACTTCCCAATGAACATCTGTAATTAATGGGAAAAGTTGTGCGTGTTTAGTATCACAGGAAGTCATTCTGCTACCTCTGCAGGAACCAGTTCAAAAAATGTCCTCCTTGGTATTGCTTGCTCCTCCGGCAATAAGGAGAACGGCCTCTGATAGTTCTAGACTTTATTTTTAATTATTTTCAGGGTGACAAGGAGTTATTCCCCATCCTTGGGATAACCTAGTCCCAGTGTCTTCTAGGTTTATACTGGACTGTAAGTCTTTGAAACGTTTTGATGACAAAAAGGCAACAAGAGGGAAACAAAAGAGGGAAGTGAGCGTGGAAGACCCAGATGAAGTGGTGCACAGGGGCCGCCTGCTGCTCTAGCCTCTGCTTCGGAAGGCGTCAATATTGCGAAGGCCTTAGGTTGGCACAGGACGTAGACTGTGCTAAAATGATTATTCAGCATATTCACCAATTTGTTACGCTTTCCTTTTGGAAATTAATTTGCAGAAACATTAATTCCCTTCCTTCCTTGCGAGACGAGTCCCAGAGTTAACAGATGTTAACAGGGGCCGGGACTGGATCTTGTGGATATGTTTGTGTTGCACAGGCTCAGGCTGCAAACCTGCGCTGGAGCCGAGACTCGCGGCTCCCCTGCCCTGCCTTTTTGGGAGAGTGCGTCCAGGCGAACGTGTTTTCTTTCTGACTTTAGTATTAGCTAGGGCAAAACCAAGGTTTTATGGCAGCTGGCAGAAGTACTCCCTTGCTGGGACAAGCCAGTTCCTGGCAGCAGGCTCCGCAGTCTAACAGGAGTTGTACTGATCTGGACAGACTAATGCTGCACGGTAGCAAGGCACTTCTCACCTCTTTTCTGCCCATCCGCTAGAAAAAAATAACTCACACTGAATCTGTAGAAACGTGCTATTTCACGGCTGTGTTCAACAGTGACGTTTTAGTAGTGAATCTGCTGGGCTTTTATAAAAAATTTCCTATCTTTTCAAGAGTTACCAGGATCCCCGCTTGAAAGAGAAAGCAGCAAATGGATTTGCAGTGAGAGAAGCTACTTTTGCTGGAAGCACAGCTGCAAAGAACTGGCATGTGCAGAAACTTGATAGAGTTTCACTGCCAAAACCTTCTCCAGGTAGTTTATAAAAGAACCTCCAGCTCATCTCACGTTGATTAGCTTTTGAGGCACAATTGCTACAATGAAAAAACTTTTACTGATTTGCATGTGTCGACAATTATTCTAACAGTAACAACCTGATTATGGTAGTGTGTTAGTCCCAGATATGGTATATTATTCCCCAGCTTTAGGAATAATTCAGATAGTTATAGCCTCTGGGTTCATTTAACCATAGCCCTAATCACTTCTGATTAAAAAATACATAAATGAGTTTGTGGATTTTTTTTTGTTACACCTCAGCTTCTAGGATTTTTTTGCCCTGAAGGAAAAAAAAAACCTGAAAATTAGGTCTTGGTATAGAGAAATGTTTGAAAGACTGTACAATAATAACAAAAAAATATTTTCCTTTTCATAATATTTTATTTAACTGCCTCATTATTACAATTTTAGTATTTTCATTTGATTAATTGCTGTAGGTTCTGTGTTGTTGTTTTTTTTTTTTTTAATTATTCTAGTTGCAATGACTCTCCTGTTACTTTCTTTGTATTTACCAAGGGTTTTACTCCTGTTGTTTCTCCACACAAATAACTAATTAGTCAACCATTTTCTCATCTGATATTTCTCAGTGGCAGGGGACTAGAAACTGAATTTCATCTAATTTTTCATTCTGTTTTGATCATATCATTGTAGATAGAGAATTGTGATGAAAGCCAACCTGCTAAATCATTGATGTGACAAGGAAAATAAAGCTGAAACGATGAATCTTCTTGCTCAGATGGTGAGATGGGGTGCGTAATTTAAAAAGTGCCCTGCAGATGGAAGGAGAAGCAAATACTGCCTGTCAGGTGGCTGCAGCCCTGCAAACTGTTCCCTCTGGGCACAGGAACTGCTGCCAGTGCTAAAATCTATGAGATTAGAGCCCCAGCCTGAAAAATGCCCGGTCACTCGCGTCTGAGCAAAGGAGCTCATTGCCTTCTGAGTCTGATGCAGAATAGCACCAGCATTTCTTGTTATAACGCTGACTCTAATTTCCACTGTGCTCCCTCTGATTCAGTGAGTAGCAGGAGACAATGTTGGGTGTATATCGATCTGTCATTAGCAGTAAGGATGAGCTGCTGAAGCTCTCTCGTTTGACCTTTTATGCTGTCCCATATGCTCCAATTTGCCTGTATTGGCAATACTTCATTTTTACTTGAACGAGACAAAAGCACTTCTGTGAGAGGTGTGCTACTTAATTCTGTCTGCTGGGTCTGCACTTGGCTCTGAGTGAAGCCAAGAGAACATTCCACAAATAGAGACATCTCAGCATTCTAATCTCCTCCCACCCCTATCAAACAATATTTATATTGCAGCCCAGTTAACTGCAAAAATGATTGAAGTAAGCAAGTTTTTTGTTCTTTTTGTTTGGTTGGCTTCTTTTTAGGCAAAATCATTCCTGCCAAGATTTGTTGCTTGTAGAAAATACTCTTTGGGGGGAGAGAGGTTTAATTTTTATTATTTCTAGCTGAATTTTGTAAACTGGAAATAGAATGTTACAGTGTTTCTAAGTACAATGGCATATTGGTATAGACCAAGTACCATCTAGAGTTTCCATTTTATTATTTTGTCTGCCTTTTTGTTGTATCAAAAAAAGTATACTTTCAATCGTAAAACTAAAAAAAAAACAATAGCAGACTTTCTTGTGACTTACTGACATAAAACAGATACCAGCCAGGAAAGGCTGTAGCAGAGACAAGTTGTCCTCCAAAGCATTGGGCAGGCTCCTTTCCTTGTCGTAAATATCTATATATTACTCATAAATTGAAAGGGTGACTGAAGGAAGGTGGCTCAGGTGGAAGTTGTTCTAGAAAATATTCTGTGTTTATACAGCACAGAGGAGTTTTAGTAAAAATTGCTGAGCTTCTTCAGTCGTATGCTCAGCCCTGTTGTACCACAGCATTCCTGCTCTGGTTCTCTGTAAACTACACATTGCTTTAGAACAAGCTGAAATGAGTTTTTCTGGAGACTGAATCAGTGGAAAACTCATATTAACAACAAATGTCTGACCAAAACATGAACGTGTACAAACCTTAAGCCTTAAAAAGCGACATATAAAAAATGGGTAGACGTGGCACTTTGGGACATGGTTTAGTGGGCATGGTGGTGTTGCGTTGATGGTTGGAATGATGACCTTAGAGGTCCTTTCCAACCTTAATGATTCCTAGCTTTTACTTTCATTATAAATAATCCAGCCACCAAGCCAGGAAACATGAAATTGCTACTCTGCCCTTACTTGGTTTAGTGGTGGACATGGTAGTGTTAGGTTAATGGTTGGACTGGATGATCTGAAAGGTCTTTTCCAACCTAAATGATTCTATGATTCTATATATCAGTCTCCTGGCAGCACCACCGACTTTCGTAGTGTATATGTCGCGTCTGCGGTACATCCCAACAGATATGCATGCACTCAGGAGGGGACTGTTGCGTTAGTTCATGTGCCAGATAGGCCTTGAAGCCAGAGAAGTACGATCCTATTCAGATAGGGTTAGAATAAAGTATATGCATGCTTATATTTGTACATAAACTCCTAGAAACTTGAGAGACACTTCAGGATCACCCAGGAAAAAACTGCTGCAGTGAGTTACTACAAAGATTGTCATGCCTGACCTGCAGAGCTAAGCTATGCACTAGTGCGTAGCTAATGAATTCACCCTGGAATATGTCCAGTTTATCAAAGAGAAACATGAATTTTCAGTGGCCAAAAATGCACAGAGTGACTTGTGGCAGAACATTGATGGGGATTTTTAATTTATTTTTTTTAAATTGTACTCTAAGTTGACATTTCCAGCCTGTGAAAATACAGACAGTCTGCAAGCCCATAAATCTGTTCCGTGAAGCTGAAAAATGGCTATTGCATAAATCCTCTGTCTTCAGTAAGTTTAAAAATGTATCTGACCTAATACCTTTCTCAACAGTGTCGCCAGAAAATGTGATTTATTTCAGGGTTTAGATTTTGTTAATCATATGTTTATTCTGATTAATAATAGTATATTTCAGTTAAATTTGCTTTGGATATTTTAAATTTTTTTTATTTTAAAGAATCTAGCCAAAATAGTTTGAACATGTCCAAACCTCTGCAGCAGAGCACTGCGGGAGATATTTTACAGCCTACTGCACATTTAGCATATAGCCACACATTTAGTAACAGCATTTCAATGCAAATTCAAAAACATGTGTTTTGTATGATCATATATTTAATGGGAAAAGATGGCTAACTTAGTTTGCCAACTGTAGTGTACAAGTCAAATATGGGGAATGGAAAGTACAAACAGGTGACAGTTTAGATTTCTTTTCCTTTCTGTCTTTTTAACAGCATCTTTGGAAGATCATTGGGGGCTTCTTAACTCTGTGTTAACAGAGCATGTTTACAAGGGACGTGTGTACGTCAAGGTTTTGGCCAGAGGCAGTTAGGTTTAAGATTCAAAACAGGTCTTAAAAACTGTCAGTGATCATTTTGCGGAATCACAAAGTTAGGCATGTAGAAGGCAATTTCTGAAAGCCTTGAGGATCAGTTATCAACATGTACATTTATACAATTGACCGGAAAAGATCTGAAAAAGGCCTTTAATGGGCTATCGGTACGGTTGCCTTATCATTTCTCTTATAACCTGTATAACCTGGCCTATAGCTTTTGAGATGAGTAAATGCTTACATTTTTCTCTATAACATCTGTGATGAAGCACTTATGCTTCTGTTTTCCCTGTGATATGAAATCCTCCGGTTGCTTTTTAGCCCTTACCTGCAACGGAAATGCTTTTTCGGGTTGTGTCTGCAGCACGGTGGATAGATATCTGGGCTAGCTTTAAATGAGCCAGCACTCAGAACAGGCTGTTATTGATAGCACTCAGCTTAATGCAGGATTTGTTCTCTGTCGATCCATATTACAGGGGTGCAAAGAAAAATGCTACAGCTAAAGAACCAGTTCAGCTGGCTGACTTGGTAGGGCCGCATGTGGTGTTATATCCTCTTATGGTGTCCTATACATTGGATGACAAACCTCTTGCCACTACTCAACAGGGATCGTCACTGACTCTGTTACGAATACCTAATGTCACCAGTTCCCCCAGACTGCCCAACTGTTGTCCTGGATCCTCAAATGTCACGTGTGCACCTGAACTGCCCAGTAGCCAAGTCTGCGTGCAGACCACAGACCTACGGCAGAGCGCGGTGAGCCGTCAAGGTGTCTACAAATGGAGTGACGCTGCCTGCTGCATTCCCGCAGGGAGCACAGGGCCCGCAGGCTCAGGCACGGAGCGGCGTGCTCAGGGTGGTGCGGAATAGGGCATCTGGCAAGTGCCAGGGGAGCACCGCGTAGCCGCTTGCCAACAGCAAGGTAGCTTGTGTACGTACGAAAACCAGTACCGGCAGGTTTTGCCCCTCTCTCCAACACACAGCCGTTTACCTGTTGACGTGCTTTTGTTATTTCTGGCAGTGTTATTTGAATTGCTAATAAGTTATGAAAAAAAGGCTTAGCTTTGAATTATCACTCGGATATGCCCACAGAACAGAACACTCTAAGCAACAGCAGAGTTATGTTGAAATTGTCGTGATCTTCTGCCCAAAATAGTAATTTTATAGTTCTGACAACAGTGCCACGCTAACTGCATGCACTCGTTTAAAAGGAGCTGCAAAAGAAGGCACAAAACTGTTAGGGCAGACCAATGCCAACTGCGCCGGAGGTGAGTGGTTGGCACTGACACTTCGCTGGACCACAGAGCATCGCTGGCTGTTGAGGGAGATGTGAAACAGTGCAGTGCTGGCGTGCAGGCTCAGATCCAGGCACTTCCAAATGGAACAGCAAGCTACCAGCCTCGGAGTTTACCTCGTACGGAAGGATGTGAAGACATCCCATCGTACGGGTCTCGGTAGAAATTGTAGAGCTCTTCAAGGGTCCTAAAGAACAAGATGTTTGGGTATCCAAATGGGAAAGCACGTGAGGAAGCAGTCTTGAAAGGAGGTATGAAAAGCCCTTTTGAACAGCTGATTTTCCACAGAACCGCTCACTGGTGGTAAACTTGAAGCTAATGTGATAAGGTAAATACGAGTCTTACTGGCAATCTCTCTATTTCATTGACAGAATTTTTTGTTAATATGGTGAATTCAGTTATCCCTAATAAAGCCTCCTTTCTATCGTTAGGACGTGCTTTGTCACACGAAACACAAGGACCACAGACCATGTGTTACTGACCTGTACAACATAGTGTTTAGGGGCTGCAGCAGCAGATTTTAGGCAGTAGCTTTACATCTGGGTATAAAATGGAAAGCGAACCCGTATACTCACTTGCACGTTGAAATTAATATATTTTATTCATCAGCATTGGTTTTCAATATCTGAAAAAAGTGAAAACCCCACAACTGCTCCAAATACATTCTTCCAATGGCTTTAGTGACACAAACATTTTAAAATAAAAAAGCTAAGCCTGGAAGTCGCATAAAAAATATCTTTACAAAATCAAATGTTAATATAGTTAGAAATGTTAGATATATGTTAAAGAACTACTATTATTGTTTTCATTCAGCATGGGTTAGCAATTAGAGACCCTGCTGTGCAAGACTGTGAATATACATATATGAAACGTTAAGTTGATCTCCCAAAGCTTATAACCTGAAGCAGTATGGGAGCTGGAATACCTTTGTTATCAAATAGTCAAATAGCAGAAAAATTGCAGTGTGTCATCATTAATGAGTCTGGAGTATATTTCAGCTGGAGAGTTGCTGCGTTGCAATAAGGTTTCCTTTGTACTCTTTCTGGTGCCATATGCTGCCATAATTAGTGCAGGCAAAAGGTAATGATAGCACAGCGGAAAAGATGGAGCGTGATGGGAAGCAGGTTGATCTCTAAAGCCCTACATTATGTCATCCGTACATAAAGCATATGAAGCACAATGCAGTTTTAATCCAGATTTTTAATGTTACACTTGTATTTTGGGAAGTGGTTTTGTCTTTCTCTTAGAACAATCATTGTTTACATAGGCGCGTATATGTGTGCTGGAATTGCTACCGGTCTCTCCAAAGTACCCGTGAAACTTTTTCCAGAGGTAGTCGCTCTTGATTTTTCAGGTGGAATTGATATAATGAGATGAAATTCATATTGGCTTGATTTAAAGATCACCTAATGTCTGTATTTAGAGATTTTTTTTCATTCAGAGGCAGAAGGGAGTTCGCACGCTGAGTGCTTAGGCACAGACAATACCAAGTTACCTTCCCCACTGATCATTTGACTTGAATAGTTCATGAAGAACTCGTAGAAAAATTTCAGAGACTGCCATTATACGGTACAGTCCCAGCAGGAGCACAACAGATACGGTAACTTCAGTATGTTACCTAATTGTAGGTGAACTGCTACGGATTCAGTGGATAATGTGAATGCTTTTCATTCAAAATACAAACGTGTAGCTGTGCTTCTTAGGTGAAATACTGGATCTATTCAACTGATACTTTTTCACTTATGTCAGGGGGACCAGGATCCATAAAAGCAGCAAATATGATTTGGAAATCTAATGTATGAATAAGTTTTGTTATATTTCTGATACTGACTCCTGCCAGTCAGATTGAAACACTATGAAAATGGTTGCTATTGATATTTTGACACTTTCACCCAAGACCAGTAAGTACACACACACGTATGTATCACAGAGAATATGCATTTTTACTCATCTGGGTTTAACTCTATTTTAAACATAGTTAAAAAAAAAAATTGAGGAGATGAGCAACTATACAATTTGAAAATACCAGTAAATATCTTTCTGTATCTTTAGAAAGCTATTCAAATTATTCTTTTCTATTCGGTCTAGCTCTGTACTTTTGTTGTCCCTCATTGCTGTATGTTCTCAGTCCTTTTGCAATGATTTAGAGATTTTATCCTTTTAACAGCTTTTCAAGGCAGGAATACATCCTCACCATTTTAAAGCTGAGTTGGGGGGCACAGCACGAATTAAAAGGCTTCCCTAATTCCATTGTCACGGAGCTGGGACTCAAAGTCCCATTCTCCAAGTCCTAATTCAGCCAGACCCGCCTTGCTCGCTAGTCCACCGCAGTGTCAACTGGCTGCCTACAGTCTCTCGCCCTGTTACGCAAAGCCCGATTGCAGAATCGGACACATATTGCATGGGGCCAACACCACTGTACCATTACTCTTCTGTTGCGTCTTTCTGGTCATATGGTCTCGGTACAACGTGACTTGAGCAGTCGCCAGATGCGCAAGGCTGAAAACCACCACCCTGACAAGCCTGTCTAAGTTGCTCACCTTAGCTCCTGTCAGTGCCGCACATCAAACGGGCACAGATGTGTCAGCGCAGCTTTGGCACTGATTCATTTTGCCTTCCTTCTCTTTCTGTTAAAGCATAAGAGCCAAGACCCCTTGACTCCACATGGGAAGAGTCTGGCAACTGCCAAGTTCTGGAAGTCCTTGCCAAGAGCAGCATCTGACTGTGCCTAGATGCCTGGCTGCTCTCCTATGACCCCCTGGGCTATTGCACTGTGGACTGTGAAATTCTCGTCGTGGCTAGTGCAAGGTTGTGGCTCTGATTAGATTTCTGTGTCCATGTTACCGCCACTGTTGTGTGTAATAATGATCTTCTGTGCTAATCAAGCTGCCAGCCACCCGCACCATGCACCAGAGGTGTTCTCTGAATTATTTTCCAGTGTTACAGGAAGGGGAAGACGCCATTTATAAATTCTGAATTATTTCCATATATTTGCTACTTTATTTTAGTTCTGCACCAAATAGGCCAAATGCATATTTTGATTTGTGTTCTGTTATTCTGCATCTATAGCCTCCCTGCATCTGTTTGTAGGTCTGTATTTAAGCTGTACACTTAAATTGTGCAGATGATTGCCAGTCTAAGGGAATTGCCTTTTCTACTTCCTTTGCAATACTTGGCTTATAGATAGTGCAAGAATATGAACTTAGAGCAAGGAGGTCACAATCAAAATGGGTTACACCCACTTGCCAATGCCCTGTTGTCATACAAGCCCTTGGGAACTGTAACCTGTTGGCATGGTTTAAAATTTAAAAAAACCCAACAAAATACAGAAACCCCACAGAGCAGCACTAAATTTCACTAGTGCAATGTAGAATGAGTCCAGAACAAACAGTAATTGGCACACCAGAGAACAGAGTTCTGTGTACATCCATACAGATGTATCGATGTGCCTATGATTTTCAAAACTGAGTACGTACACGCAGGCGTGTAAGTTCACATTTAACCACCTGAAAAAATGGTCTGATTTTCCAAACTGCTGTGCAATCAGCAGATCCCACTAAAGTCAAAAGTAGGAAGTGAAACTTTGTATTCTACGCTTCTTTTTTTTATAGTGCTTTTCTTAAAGAATCTGTTCTAAACCTTTTGCTAGCAGAGCCCTCAAAAAAATTAACAAAGAACAGTCATCTTAACTGTACTGCAATATACTCTTACAATACGTAAAAAATGTGGTGGGAAAGACAAAGTACTACTTTTACAATATCCTGTGCCAAATCACAGGTTATACAATTCAGTTTTTTATTTGCACAGCCAACAGTGCTTTGTAGAGCAATCAGGGAAGATAATACAACCCATTTTAAATTCTCATTACTTTAGAAGTGTTGAATCTTCTTAAATTGTTTCGGGGTTAATTGAGAATTTGCAGTTTTACAATAGACTAGGAATTGTTTAGGCTGCCCTTGTTTCATATTTTTGTGCCTACCTTTGTTGCAGAGTTATAAAAACAACAATAAAAAAAGAAACAAAGAAGTGAAATGAAATAATGATCTGCATTGTTAACTATTCTAGTTATTTTTACGGGAGATAAAGCTCAGCTATTGATTAATGTTTAAATGGTTATTAAGTGGAAGGACAGGCTGGATTGATGGAATGGCTCACTATGCGCTAGCATTTGCCTTTGATTCTTTTCCACATATTCCCTAAGGGATAATTTCTGCTCCTGGGGAAGCCAAGTGGTGAAACTCCGAATGACTTTTGTGGGAGTATGAATAAGACAAGTGTTTTCAGTATTTGTCTCTTTTTCTCATAAATTCCAAAAGGTTCAGGTTTCCAAATCTGTCCTTTAATGTATTTTAACATAGTAAGAGTTCATAAAAATGTGGAACTTTTCATGGCTGTATATATTGAATTTTTGGTGCTGAAACTGGCTGCCTGATCACCACTGTGTTCCTAAGTACCATGGAAAAGTCAATCTGGTTCACCAGCCCTGAGGAGGTTGCGTTTTTCAAGCCTGAAGCAAAGTCTTGGTGAAGAGCAGCAGTCGCGTGGACAGTGTTGCCTGTTAGCAGCTCTGAAATTAGCCGTGTTCATCTCCTGTAGGATAATATCACTTCCCTTGGAGGCACACCAAAGAAATTTTGAGGCAACTGATGATTTTTTTGGGAAGAGAGGTAATTCTGTGATGAGTTAAGAGAGGGCTTTCTGCTAAAAGTGATTTTATTTTTCAAAGACAAAACTCAGTATTTTTTCTTCGGACTCTTAATTCTTTTGAAACAAGAGTACTTTATCAATCTTTGAAGTATAATGTCAATCTGTAGAATAGTTTATTTAAATGGACCTGTGGGTCACATGGCAAATTCGTAGGGATCCAGGAGCCCTGTGCTTTCTACAGCATAAATTCAAGTCCTGTTCTGCCTCCAGCGAATCCAGTTGTAATAGATACCTGATCTGTGGGCTGGGAAAATATATCTGTGTTTCTGTCCTGTATTTCTCAGGCCTGACTGTGCGCACTGCCTCATTTATGCATGAGGAAACCAATTTGCCTAGAACTTTTCCCTTTTTAACGATTAGGTTTTCTTCCTGCTGAATATTGTGGTGTCTGGGCCCAAAATTTATTATTCAAAGGCTATTACAAATCCAATCCGTTCTAATCTTTCCTAACTTACACGGGCGAAAAAAACCCATCTTTGCTTAATGACACCTTCCCGTGGTGTTATTTCAAACGTTGGAGGGGAAGTTCCTGGGATGAGGGATGGAAGAGATCCATTCTTCAGTCCAGTCAATAGGCTTTTACAGTGCCATCTTAATGACAGAATTTAAGCTTGAGTCATGCGCTAAGTCATTTGCTTTTGTTTTTCTTTTACCTTCGGCCAATGATCAGACCTACTGCTCAAACACAGTAAAATTTGCTGCATGAATAATGAATGATGCTACTGGCCATCTCGGACATCTGGCAGCTCAGAGCTGTGGCTCTGCCTAGCTTTTCTGAGATCCCAGCAAAAATCCAAAGTTCTCAAACTCTGCCTGATCAAAATAACTGGACAGTGCAAAAGCACAAGGTAGAGAGGTCTGACACCAGGACGGGGGGGTCAGAGGCAGCTGGGTAGCACAGCCGCACGGTGCCCCCGCATTGTTAGCTGTGATAATGGACATCCCTTGACAGTCTGCTCGAGGCATCTAGCAACTAATCACAACCGTTCCGCTTCCCAGAGGGCACAAAGGACCAAAGCAAGCCTCTGAAATAAGCACTCAGTGAGACCATGTCTGGCTTTGTCGGCCTGCAGTTTATTCTTTCCTCTTCTAGCGACTGCCATTTTATTTCATTTTAGTTATTTTTTTTGCTCCCCTAACAATCTGTTGGTTTTGATTATTCCTTCAGGAAATAGTTGCACTGATTATTTTTGGCAGCATTATCAGCTAGGACACCTTTCAGATGAATGCCGCTATGAGGCGCTGGCTAGGCACGTACTCATTAAACAAGAACAGGTTGCATGTCAATTACTTATAATTTTAAAAGTCTATAGAAGATTGTATGGCTGTTTATGATCTATAACAATTCACTACAAAAAAAGATAAACAGGTTATTATACTAAGTATTGATTATATAATTGGAGTTTTGGTTTAAAGTATTAACACATTTCATTGGAGAGGGAAATGGTACCAGTTAATTCAGCTCTGTGTTATTATATTACTTAATATATTTAACTGAGTATAGAATTAGGCCCTAATCATGAACATTCTTATGTTTATTACTTCAGTCAAGAAGGGCAGTTCTTAGTGCGTAAACTCCACAATCTCTCTAAATATTTCCAGTATCAGGGTCTAAATATTTGTGTCGATTAATGCAAAGAAAGCACAACAGTGAATTTTGTGTTGAGGGATCTTGACAGACAGCATTTTCAAATCCTTATTTAGACAACATGTATGTGGTTGAATTGTTCCAAGATTCTGAGCACCTGTTTGAAACCATCAGAAGCAGAAAACTACAGGTCACAGGCTGCAGAACAAATGTACGCAAACCAGGTCTGCGTATAACCAGCTCCCGTTAGACCTAATGACTCCATAGTCTAACTCGCTTGTTGCTACCGTAGCCCACAATTTATTACATTTCCAGCCTCACCCAAAATAACTAATTGTAAGAAAAAAATGAAAAACACGCAAAAAGTAAATTAGAAATACAACTCCTAGTCCAGCCAGAATTTTGAGTCTGGAAAAGGAGGACTGCGAGGGGATTCCTGAAGTCTGTAAATACCAGTGTTGACGCAGAGGTCCACTGAAAGTGTTCAGGTACTCTGGCTGTGTTACACAGCAGTAGGAAACAGGTCCTACGTAATGTTTTAAATATTGATGTCTGTACGAAGCTTTGGGACGTATGTATCCAAAGAAATTGGCTCAAACCTCTCCCTGTATCTCCATCTGTCAGATAAGCCTAAAAACAATGAACTATCGCGAAGGGAAAGCACAAGGTTGAAGTTGTATTTGTTAAGTATTAAGAGATCCACCCCATGAAAACCACTGAGTGCAAAGACATATTCTTTTGTAGTAATGTAATTGTTTTATGTCAAGGTATATAAGTTGTTAACAACTTGATATTTTTATTTAGGTATTCGGTTTACAAGGATCCAGCAGGCTGGCTAGAAATTAACCCTACCAATGGCACCATTGGCACCACTGCTATCCTGGATCGGGAATCTCCTTATGTGCAGAATAACATATACACTGCTCTCTTTCTGGCAATAGACAGTGGTGAGTAACAATGATGGATCACATTCATTAACGTATATGACTTTTTTCACTGCTTGAACTTCTCTGTTCAGAAAGGTGCCCGTGTAAAGTTGAGCATACGCTTCAGCACTTCACAAGGTGGCCACCTAAAGGTATGAGAGATCATTGTGACAAACAGAAAATAGAGGAATTAACTGCAAACTTCAAACTTAGAACAGCTTTGATTTAAGGTTACGTCTCACACATTTATTCCTACACTGAGATCTTAATGCTAGATGTAAATAGTCTATGAACATTCTTGGAAAGTAATAACTCATCTTTATCAGAGTTAATTTCTTCATAATATTTGAGCGGTTAGTAAGCCTAAGGCACCCAAATACCAATAACAACTCATCCCTGATATGTTGGATTCTATTCAATACAATGACAATAAAAACATAAGTAAAAACCCTTGTTAAAATGCAATATTTTTTACATATTGTGTGGATTAAAGTTCCTTCTGTCAAATACAATCAAGATTAAACTATCTAGTGAGAAATTCAGTGAGTGACTTTGGAGCAGAGAAAGAAAGAGAAAATCCCGAACATCCCAAATCTCCAGAGCTAAAGGCACAAAATAAATAAAAGATTTGTCTGTAATGTAACAGCTAATATGCTAACGCTTTTTCACAGCTGCAGCTGGTTTAGTCCTGGTGATGAATTGTAAGATGTTCTTTTTAGGAGGGTAATTCTACATTTGTGTAACCACATGACTCAGGGAACATTTGCAGGGCCTGACAGGAAAAAGAAAATATTGCCTTAAGTATAAAACAAAAAAAATTCTGCTGAGATGATGATTTACTTATACATTCATACACATATTTTTCTTAGGAAATTTCCATGGAAAGATGTAGCACTAAACTTATTTCTGTCTTTTACTTGCTATTGGATAAAGATTTTTTGAATGCATCTTAAAATCTGGTACACTGGGAAATGTCATCTTACAATGAAAGTAAAAAGTCAGGATAACGTTATTGAGGGATTACCAGAAGGAAAAGTTGCATATGTTTTAAAGGCAGAGTCAAATATCCTCAAAAAGAACAGCTGAAACAAGGTGAGTACTTCCGACTGTGGAAACCAGTCTGAATGAAAGTGGATTTGGGGTGTACCTTTATGTTGCACTTCGGGCAGTAACACGCATTGCTCACCTAGTCTAAGCCAAGAACTCACTGCTAGGTGACCCCTGCTAATTCCCAGAATTTTTTCCATTCTGGAAAAATGGGAGAAGGGAAAGGTGTCTGTGTGCTGTAGAGCAGAGCAAGAGGAGATCCTTAATGTGGGTTAGGGAAAAGGAATCCTGTTCAGTTGCGGTACTGAGTTAGCATCTAACTCAAGCGGCGGTTGTTGGGTTTATTTGTAATTCTGCAGTACTGGTAGCACGGGAGCTAATCTACTCCAACATTATTGACTTCTTTGAATGAAGTAATTAGAAACCACATGTGTGCATTTAGTACTGGCATGCTAAGGTGTTAATAATGATCATTCCGGAGTATTGTACTACTTCACTCTATGTAGCTCAGCCACATGTGGAAGTGGCAGTAAATAGCAGAACTTAAATAGCTGATATTAACCTTGTGGTCTGTATCACCCCTGGATTAATTACCAAACAGCTTCTGAAACACATAAAACTTAGAGGCAGGTTGGTAACTGGAAAAATTATCTGCTGGTCTGTACGAATATGTACGAGTGGAATTTGTGGGAGTTGAGAGGAGCGGTGCTGGGGCTCCGCTTTGGGCAGGCCTGCGGTGAGGCAGGCAAGCTGCCGTTCACCTCTGTCCTCCTGCGGTTTGATCGCTTCCGTCGCAGAGGGAGCCACGCTTGGCACACGCGTGCTGCCAGTCTGAAGTCGCAGTCCGGACCCTGTGGCTAAAGCAGGCAAGGAAGTTTTATAACTGATGTCAACAGGTAGGGCTGGGGGTCTGCCTTGTCCCCTGGGGTTATGACTGGGACTGATAATATCCCTGGAAAGTGTTCCCCGACTTATTTCCAGGCCACTGATAATGCTAACTAACAAAGCTGTGAAGCCCACTTCATTTTTCTAGCCATCATTGCTAATGTCCATCTTGAAAAGGGATATTACATTAGATGACAAGCCAAATTGTGGTAGAGCAATATGAAATGAATACAGAATTCTTTCACAACTTTAAAAGAAGGTTGCGTTAGCTTAAAAGGAAAAAAAAACAGATTGAACATAACTCTATTCATTCCCTTTAAAACGGCATTGTCCACAAACTGCAAAGTAAAAACCATCTTTCTTTAGGTTAGTGAGCGTAGCCTGTCTGATACCAGTGAATACGGTTAGGACTTTTATGTGAGAGGGCAGCCGGAGGCAGGATTAAGAATGGCCAAATGAGATAGGGTGCTAAATTGAAAATTCACAGGCACTTCCAATAGAGCAAGTCATTTGCTTGGGCTAACAGACGGGGGGTGAAATGGGAGGAGAGGAAAAAAAAAAAAAAACGCTCTTAATCAGACATACTTTTTTCAAAAGCATTCAGTGTAGGCTGTATTTCCTTTGGCCTATCACCTTATCTCTAAGTCAAATCTGAAATGTGTTGGCACACGCAGTGAGGCAGTCTGAGCTGCCATGGACTCTCCTCTTCCCGCGGGGCGTGCCGGCGAGCTCGGGCACTGCCCGCTGCACGGTCCGGCAGTGGGAGCTGGCGCCCAGCGCGGCCCCACGCGTGACACGGCCCCTCGGTCCCGGCCCGGCACCGCCCTGGGGCTTGTGGGGCTTCCTAGAGACGCCAGCTCCGTCAGAGCTCTGCACCTCCGTGCGGCCACACCAACGGAGCCTAATCCATCCTCCCCCAGGTTCGGTTTTGGACAGTGTTAGTCACTGTCAGTATAAGGGATTGCAAACACAATGTTTAATGTGGAAGGGTGTCTGTGAGTTGTGCGCTAATTTTTAACAGTATTTATAAGGCGAGGTCCTAAAATCAAATAAAACCTTGGACCTTAGACCTTGCTAAAGGATGGTAGTCATACACTAAACCAGTAAATCAACACATTATTTTCTATTAGTATTCACAGCATATAGAGTTTATATAATTACAGGAAAGATACCGTCGTCCCATCATATTCCATGACCACCTCTTTTTAAAATGACCTCACATTCGCATGCTATCTTGGGTGAAGAGCAGAGACAGCTGAAAACGAAACTCGCAGCGATACTTTTTTCATACCCATTCACTGCTGTCAATAGAGAACCTGTCATTGGATTCAGCAGGCGCTGGCTTCTTGTTATTACGCTTCAGTGCAGGGGACGAGTGCCAGGGCATTTTTCTTATTTGTTAAGTGTCGAAGATTTCTGTCAGAAATAAAACCAGGAGCTTCATGCTTTGGTAGTTCTTTATATAAATCCATCACATCTTTTATCTTTTTTCAGTAAATCACAAAACCGTTCTCTACCGGTAGGACAGTAATCATGAATGGGCCATAGAAAATTGAGTCATTGCACTGCAGGAAATAATTTAGTTGTTTATGATACTCTTTTTTAACTTTACGCTATTATTTTTCAGCATTATCAGATTAACTGTGGAGAAAGGTAGTTAAGTATGAATTACATTATTTCTGATCTAAACAGTTCCTGTACCTTCCCAAACATAATTGAAACAATATGTAAGAGCAAATTTGATGGTAACAGTATTAATTTTATAGATAACACAGTTTGATCTTCTATTGGGGGAAATTTCACTTTAAAAAGGACTTTTCAGAATGAATATCCTAATTTTCTCTGTACTTTTGATTTCAGTAAAGGTCAAGGTAGTGTCTTTAGAATTTGAAAACTCTTTTTATTAAAGACTTGTGTGGACATGAAGTCTGGTCTATTAAAGAAGAAATTAAACACTGGTAGGAAATATCATGAAGCAGAGTTAACACATTAAAGGGTCATGAACTGTGTTTAATCTGCGAATGAGCTCATAATGGGACAAAGTCAGGTTTATGCAAACTTGGAAAACATCAGAGGTTTCACTCAATTTAAAGAAGTGCCAATAACAGTGATCATTTCCTGAATTTAGCATTCTAATCACTAAAAACAATGCAGTATCCCAAGCATATAGTGCAATTATTGGGAGTGTATCTGTAAAACACACATATGTCACACACAGACAAGAAATCATCTGAGTTCGAGAAATCTGCTTGGAACAGACTGTCCAGGAGATTTGCTGCATGACCACGGTGTAGTGTCATCCTACAGATTCTATTACACACTGGAGTATTTGGGATGACTATCGTAAAGCAGAATACCTGTATTTTTTCTCATAAGGTCAATCATGCTAACAACTCTCCAGGATTGGTCTTTTTCCCCTGTATTCTGAGAGTCTGAGTCACAATTTAGAAAAAGGGAGGAGAAAAACATGAAAATTTTGGAGGTGAAGCGAAAAATATCTGGAACGTGTGAAATCTAAAAAAGCTAGAATTGTTTTCTCCCTTTCCTTTAAGAGGGACAAATAATAAAATATACCCAGATTTACCTTAGTTATGCAATAATTACTCATGTTATTGTGGAGGGACATGATACCCTAGTTAATGTCCCCACTGTGTAACTTTTTCTCTCTCTTTAGAAGAAAAATTTTGGTTACCTTTGTTTGCCTGATACATGGAAAAACCACCTATGCTGTTCAAGTATGTCAGCTGCTGGTGACAAATGGTGAAACACTAATACCCAGTCTTGCTGATTTGGTTAAATGCAGTTATCAGCTTCACTTTGCTCACGCTGCTCCGGTGGAGTGCCACCCACACACAGCCAGGCAGCGATGTTCTCTCACCGAGACAGATACGCTCGTCTAGAGCGTGCCAGCTTCTTCCCCTGCTCTTCTCATCACCAAAAAACTACCAAGACAAAAACTGGGGATATAAATACTTCTACTATGTTAGACACCGAGGAGGATGGATGTCATTAAAAATGTGCCGTCTCTTCCAGATGTTAAAGATACTCCGAGATGTAGTTAAGGGTTCAAAATTTTAACTGATGTAGCTTTAAATGCACTAAATCACAGTAAGCACTGTTTCTCACAGCAATACTGAATGAGTAAAAAGAGCTGTTTTCTTGTCTGAAAGTGGTTTGCTCCCTACATGACATCACCATCCTCAGTGTCTGACATAAGCACTGGCGTGGCAGCCACCCGCAGTCCCGGGCAGGATGTCCAGCAGGAGCCCTCGCTGCAGGAAACGAGCTCCAGGAGCAGTAACCTTTATTTAATGGAGCATACGTATTCGAGCAAGGTGAAGGTTAGAGATATGGACGACTGTAAACAGGTCTCTCTAGATTGGTGTGATTTCAGTGTTTGCCTGGAGCTACACTGGCCAGTTTAAAAAAAAACCAAAACCAAATGACGTGGATATTGCTGCTATGACTGCGGCCGGCTGCATACGTATGAATTGGCTAGCTGAGCGGCACCATTTCAATTGCCGTGTTGCACACGCAAAGCAAAATGAGGAAGAAGTGAGTCAGGGTCTAGTTTTCACTTTTTTCCTTGTTTCCAAGGACCAGCTGAACCACACCCAAGCAATTCTGAATCTCATTTATTGTGCAAGTCTCGATACTCCTCATCATTAAAAAGAAAAATTATCATTCTGCACTATGTGTAATGAACAGTAACAGACAACATCTAGAAAAAACTGGAGTAACAAAGAGATGTGTAACAATTTGCAATTAGAACTTTTCCTTACATGTATCTAACCTGTCTTCTTGCTTCATGATGTACATAATTAAATTACCACAGATTGATTCCACCTAAAACATGCTATTTTTGAAGAAATCAGGCAATTAGTTGCCATGGCAACCCAATTAAGGCAGTTTTATACCCCTTATCTTAATTGCCGTATTAATTGAGAAGAGAAAATAAATTGAATACTCATCCATTTCTTGCCATTTTAAATTTCAGTAAAATATGAATTGCACACAAAATATTGTTTTAATTTGTCATCACGGACTCATGATTAGAAAAAGAAATTAGAATGCTGAAAACAGTATTTAAGACGGATGGCATATGTCAGTAGCAATTTGATATGCTGAAAGAGCTGTGCTCTTTTGAAATGTAATTACTCAAAAATAGGATCTGCATATATTATTTGAGTGAACGAATGAAGGATTGTAACTTTTAAAGACTATTTTACAAATTTTGAAAAATATCTAGATGCCAATACATACAGAAAATGCATAGGAAATTTCAGCTCATGGGAAATTTGGGACCTCTTTTATACCAAATGTCAGCATATGGCATTTATGAGACCAGTTTTCAAATATGTCAAATTCTGAGCAGCACACCCGGATTTTGGTATATCCCACTCTACTGGTGCCATTTACTTTGGCTGAACCATTAACAGACTTCAGCTTGAACACAAAATGTAATGGAATGCGCCTGTCTGAATGGGATTTATGCCTGTAGTAAGGACACCCGCTGCCAAATCACCTAGTACACACGCATTTTCTGATTAGAAAAACAGCATATGGGGGGGGAACCAAGAGGGAGGAGACAGAAATTTGTGTTTAGATTTTCAGAGCAGTATAATTAGAAAGCATGAAGCATTATTTCTCACAGTCCACATATGAAGTATAGTAATTTAAAACCAGAACATGTTACTTGGCCTAACCACTTACTGCAGAGTCTGGCTGCATAGCTCCCTCCAAACAATTTGGGAACTTCTACAACGCTCTTGTCGTCCTTTAGTCTCCTCCTTTCTTGCTGTATTCTCCTTAGGCTAATACGAAGCTCGGAAAATAGAGGAATTGGTGAAAAATCCATATCCAAGGAGAGATCCTAGGCAGTCCTACATTTTACAGTTAGTTTACATGGGAGTAAAATGAAGGAAATTCTGTAGGCATCACTGCAGTTCCAAATTGACCTCTGTATGACTGTGATTCAAATGTAGTTTATAGAAGTTGTAAGAGATAAGGCCTTATTCGTGATGGTTCAGAGGAAAGGTAATTGTGCCAGAAATTAGCAAACCCACAGTTTCAAAGGCTTTTTTTCCTGCTCAAATATGAAGAAAAATTGTTCTTACTGTAATTGCTCACTCATTTTGTATCTGTGTAACTTTGTTAGCCAGCAAAAAAGTAGAAGAGGGTGAAAAAGTTGGAATTGAGCTTTCTGAGTCACATAAGTGATAGTGCAAGTGGATTAAAAACTGCTGCTAAATGGTAAACCATAAATATTCTAGTAAAATTTAGAATAAATTAATTTCCCCTCTGTCAGCTTGAGAGGCAATCTATATAGCAATGGATGCCCTATTGCTTGCTCTAGGAATTAAATGGCCTTGTAATTTCTGCATCATGGCGTAGAAGGGCATAGATAATATGTATTAATTTGATGGTGCTGGAAGCTTAATTTAATAACAAGAAATGAGTACAGAAGTCTTTTTACCATTCATAATGAGCATGTGAAAAGGGACAGTTCATGCTCCATTCTTCCTAAAATCTGTTCTGGCTTCCAGCAATAATGTGGGTTAGATCTGCGTGGTAGCTGGATTCTCTGGAATGGTTGATTTTCCTTCTTTGGAAGTCTGATAAATATTGCTAGAATCCAAGGTCTCTGATGTTCTTAGAAAAAAAGTGTAATAGTTCAAATTAAATTCCTTTTTTTGTATTTGTTTCCGATTAGATATTGTTATGCAAAGGGATTTAAATAAATATTCCTTTGCTGTAATGACCAAGATACAAACCATTAAAGTTCTAAATAGGTAAGATTTCCCACGTTTAGCTTTTGATACCATTAGGTGAACTTTCTAAATATAAGTGAAAACATGAAGTCTCATTGTCTCCCAGTCTTAACACTCTTTGATTTGTGCCTGGCATTTTTCTTGTCAGTTGATTATCAATGCTTTGTTCCTTAGCTGTGCCACTAAACAAAGCATATTATTTACAAGTAAACTGACTTTCATGTGATTTATTCAAAGCCCATTTTCACATAGCATGTGGAAATGTACTTTTTTGTGCTTGATAATCCTTGTTCTCCCTTGTGCACCTTGTTATATTTTAGATCACGTCAAGTTTGGTGTCAAACTGAAAAAAAGAATCAAACTAGAAGGAAAAATATTTCTTGAAGACTTTCCTGTTGGATTTCACAAATTAAATGAAATTTTATTTACCTGAACAAATATTCTTCTTATACCCAATTTGTTTAGTTTATAATATGCTTTAAATCTTAAAATAAAAATATTGTAAATACCCAATTCTAAAAGAAAAAAAAAATACACCTCAGTTATTCCAAAGAGTCAGAAAGGTCAAGGTAGGATGGACAACATCAGTCTAATTCTTTGATTTTGGATGGTCTGTTGACCAAAGAATATGATTTTATCTTTTAAGCAGCAATGTTTAAGCAATTGTTTTACTTGGATATGTTCTTAAAGAACCTTTCCACTGCTTTAAGGAATATGCATCTTTATTTTCAAGGACAATCTAAACTCACCATAATCTCAAATACCCAAATCTGTTTGTTTTCGAAGTTCTGAAGATGTTTTTGAGTGCTTGGAAAATGTAATCGGGGTCATTTAGGCTAATCTTGAGATTTGCTGCAGATTGGAAAGGGAAAGGTGGACGAAAAGGATTAAATCTTCATGACTTTTTTTTCTCTTTGAAATGCATTTAAACAACTCTTCCATCTTGAAAATGTTCTACCGGTTTACAACAATGTTTCTGACCAGTTTCTGTAAGTACACATGGGCAATTTAGTGTGGATGGATGGCTACTTTTAACTACCCTCATGCTCAGCTGTACTCCTAGAATTTGTTGTGATTCCAACAGTGAAGTGCCTAAATTGTTTCTTCCAGTGTTGCTGGTGTTGACAGAGCTCAGTTAGTGGAGAAAAACACTACCGAATGTGAAAATAGCAGGTTGACATGGCCCAGGCACCAGTGTAGCTAGTGTTGCGTTCCCCAAGGCTTCCTTAGCATTAAGTGAAAAAAACATATGAACTCAAAATGCCCCATGAAAGTCACACTTCGAGTTAAAACATATAAAACCAACTTTCATGTTAATGATTTGATACATTTAGCATCTGCCTTGACTATTTTAAAGCTTCCGTAGATATGCCTGCACAAGATATGATGAGACATTGAAACATGACTGTGGACTTATGCAGTGTGGATCAGTCTTTTATGATGCTAACAGTAGGAAGACAAGACAGAAGTGGACAGAAGAAGGAGGATGAGATGTCATCCAAAGGGACCTGGACAAGCTGGAGAGGTGGGCCTGTGTGAACCTCATGAGGTTCAACAAGGCCAAGTGCAAGGTCCTGCACCTGGGATGGGGCAACCCCCAGTATCAGTACAGGCTGGGGGATGAATGGATTGGGAGAAGGATTTGGGGGTACTGGTGGGTGAAAAGCTGGACATGAGCCGGCAATGTGCGCTTGCAGCCCAGAAGGCCAACCGTATCCTGGGCTGCATCCCCAGCAGCGTGGCCAGCAGGTCGAGGGAGGTGATTCTGCCCCTCTGCTCTGCTCTGGTGAGACCTCACCTGGAGCCCTGCGTCCAGCTCTGGGGCCCTCAGCACAAGAAGGACACGGACCCGTTGGAGCGGGTCCAGAGGATGCCACAAAAATGATCCGAGGGCTGGAACACCCCTCCTATGAGGCCAGGCTGAGGGAGTTGGGGTTGTTCAGCCTGGAGAAGAGAAGGCTGCAGGGAGACCTTAGTGCAGCCTTCCAGTACTTAAAGGGGGCCTACAGGAAAGATGGGGAGAATCTTTTTAGCAAGGCCTGTTGTGACAGGACAAGGAATAATGGATTTAAACTAAAGAAGAATAGATTTAGACTAGACATAAGAAAGAAATGTTTTACACTGAGGGTGGTGAAGCACTGGCACAGGTTGCCCAGAGAGGTGGCGGAGGCCCCATCCCTGGCAACATCCCAGGCCAGGTTGGACGGGGCTCTGAGCACCCTGATGTGGTTAAAGCTGTCCCTGCTTGCTGCAGGGGGGTTGGGCTGGGTGGCCTCTAAAGGTCCCTTCCAACCCAAAGCATTCTAGGATGCTATGAAGTGCAGATGTGTTTGCATAGTGCGAAGAAATAGAATGCTGTGTAGACAACCCTCAGTCACACTATGAGGTTTTTTTTTGGATACCCTCAAAAAATTAAGTCCTCAACTTCCACTGACTTTTTTGGAGCGTTTGGCTGCTTGTTGTGCCAGACATATCAGAAAATCTCACCTGCTGTCTAGCAATTCCTAACTCTGTATTTCTGCTGTCATTTTGAATAAACGAAAGCTGTTGATATTTGAATGTACATAGATGAGGAACATCTTAATTCAGTTTCAAAGCAGTCCAGATACTGTCTTTAATTTCACGGAGCACAGCTCAGCCATATTAGAAATCTGTACACAACAGCATCACATTTCTGTAGAAAAACTAGAAAGTGGAACGTGAAATGGCTCTTCATGTCCATAAAAATGTTATGCTCAGATTAAATGCAACATCAGCCATTCAACCATATGATTGCTTGTTAGACATGCCATTTTATGCAAGTCTTGATACTTAAGAGAAATGTCATCTTAGTCCATGGCCATCATTGTGCGTAATTGCTATCTTTTAAGAAACTAACTACCTGATTGGCAGTCTCATTTGAGTAGTTAGATGTCTAAATGCCATCATAGTTGCTACAGGAACTTTTTGGACCAAAACTGAATGCCAGTTTTCAAACTTCTTGGTTGCGTGTTTCTACAGAGGGCTTGTAATTTAAGACTTTACACTAATAATTCTAATATGATTCTGCATGGCTTTTCATTAAAATTCAAGTACACAGAAGTATATGAAGTATCTTCTTTTTATAATATTCCTTTTGAAACTTTTTTAAAAATAAAAGTAGCAACACCGTCACTTACGCCGATAGCACTAAAATCCAATTTAACATCTACATCTTCTGGTAACAGTACCTTGCATTACAGATTCTAGTTCCCAGACAATAGACCTCATCATATTCTATGGCACTCTCTTAACTCATGAAATAGAATTACTTTTGTTAGTCTATTTTTCACTTGTTGCATCTTACAACGGCAATAGCTATTGCCTAACTGAAGACTGCTGTTAGAAGCTTTGTATGCAGTCTAATGCCAGGATACGAAGCCATTACCAGTCCTGATCCAATCCAGATAAGTGTATCACACATTTCCAATTGCAGCATGTTCTAAGATGAATCTGTACTTTTTTACTGTTGCTGATCAAATTTGCAGTCCCACAGACCTTAACTAACTTGAAAGATCTTACTTACATTTCGGCCTCATTGAAGATAACTTGTCAAGGTTCTCAGTCTTGGCATAGATTATCAGGATTCAATACCAAGCTTTCACTTTCTTTCAGTATGAAATTAGGCATCTTTCAGTCTCCGGTTTAGTAGCTTTTACACACGTGAGTAATGCTGTCCCATTGATATGTTTGCCATAGTATATTCATAGCCATGCCACTTGTGGGAGCCTTAGCAGGAATTTGAAATTATCTCCAAAGGCACCTAAAAGTTTAAAGTGTACAGCCTCAGGAGGAATGGCCAATTCAGTTCAGTGACAAAAATGGGAGCTGAGCTCTTTTGAAAAGCTGCTCCCAAGGGTTGCTGGACAGAGCCCTTTATGTCTTGGTTTACGTATTAACTCTGCTTTCAGCTGCAAGGTTTTACAGTACAAATTAAGAAAAGTTCTATTTCAGAATTAAAACATGGTACAGAAATCTTTCATTTCAAAACCAAAGCTGTCTGGAGATCATGGGATTTTTTGATTATTTCAAAGGCATAACACTGTCAAATTTGTAAAAGTCATATATTCCCAATGGATATGTTGTGACCATTTTTCCTTGATTCATTTTTTGTTGTATTTTTTATGACATGCGTGTTAACAAGCTTCAGCTTATGACCTTGACATTTGCTTATTTTTCTTTTGGAGGTCTTCATAAATCACCAGAAGATTTTGTCTAAATCATTATAAATAAACCAACCGGAGAATAATCATTGAAATGGACAGAAGCAATTTCCTTTCTCTCTATTTGTGCGTAATAGTTGACTGGCCCATAAGCCATACAAAGATAGTGGAACATTAGCATGGCAGGGAAAATGCAGCCATATCTGCGTTTGACAAAATAACAGTACATTCATAATGCTGTTGGCTTCTTAATTTCAAAAGGCAGATTTTAATATTACTGACTTCAGAGAAAGATAAGAAGGGCAGTGCATAAGACATTATCAGTCCAGTGTGGAAATAATGCATTCAAAATTAAAGACAGCAGTTTAATTAAGTGCATGAAAGGCTGGCTTTTATGATCATATTTCAAATACTCGAATGTCTTTTCATCCATTCTGCCGTATGACTTTACTTAATAATATATCAAGAACAAAAAATGTATTGGAGTCTTTCTGCAAATTCAATTAGTCCAATAAAAAGTGAAAAATAATTTCCTTTTCATTAAAAAGAACTCAACCCTAACCTTTCTGATGACAAAGTGCAAGATGAGGGGGGGGAGAAAGCTAAAGAACTATGAAAATTGTGTCTTTGTTATGCATTTATGTGTGCATGAAACAGATGAAGTGTCACCATTAGTAACATTTGTTATTGAAAGGACTAATTGCATTCTGCTACAGTTAGTAGTTTATCAGATCCAGACCACAGGGTATTTACTTCTCCCTTAGGATGCACTCACAGTGCAGCAATAATTCCATAGTTTATTGGGCTGCTATAGGCAGGGTAATTATGCTAAATTGTACCTCTCTCAGTGCTAAACTTAAAACTACCATGACACATTGCACTAGTGCTTTACAGGTTAAGTGCAACCTCTTGAATCCTTTCTACTTGCTAAAGGTTTATAGCTAAGGGAAGTGCAAAGATCATAGATCTTGTGTACTAAACCAGAAAAATGAGTAACACATACAACCCAGAAATGCAGCATTTCAAATGAGAAATTATTAAGTACAGTATACAATGAAGGAAGTAAAGTGCATTTAGAAAACTTTGAGATCGGTTAAAGTGGGATGGCAAAGGGATCTGTAATAAGATATTGAGCTTTAGACTGAAAGCAGTAGGTCACCGGCTCAACCATGGCACACATCTGTAGTGACTGAGAGTTATTACCACTTGTCAGCTCCCCTCTGACCTCTGTGAAATGAGGTGCTCGTCTCGGTCCGGCTCCCGGTGGGCAGGCGTCTCCGTTACAAACACTTCCAGCGCCACGGCTGGTTTGTCAGTCACAGCCTTGGCGCAAAGGCTTGTAGTGGCACCATGGTGAATAAACAACATCCTCACCTCCAAAGCTGGTTCTTGCAGGTCAGGGCTGAGGCAGGCTGGCAAATAATTTGAGAAAGCTTGAAACTCCACTGCTAACACGGCGTGGCTCTGGGTAAAGAAAAGATCTCATTTTCCGGAGTTGCACGTTGACAGGTTGCACTTCTGCTGACGTAACTAAACGTGGCCCTAAGGGCTGTTGGGGAATGATCTGGTCCTGTTCTGTTTATGGGCAGCCCCCTTACAAACCGATTCCTCTCTGCTGTCATTTTTCCTCTTACTTGTCTTGTTCTTGATTCTTTTAATACCGTGCTGTCTACCTAGGGGATGTTTCCCACTATGTTTCTCTCAGTTCGTGTTTATGAATAGATTATTTTCCAGATATCTGTTCATGTCCTAAGCTCCTTTTAACTTCAAAATATTCCTCTCCCAGAGGTTTCCTTAGAATAATTATGCATACTGTAGAGAATCAGACAGCCTGCATTCTGAAAATACAACAACGAACTTACAATAGTGACTCATCAGGTTTTTAAAGCAATAATTTTCGTATAACAGAGGTAAGAACTATAAAAATTCTTTCCCTTTGCAAGCATGCAGGTACAAATAAGAGCAACTGTTTATGGAAGTATGATTTAATAAACATATGTTTGTTTTTTCATATAGGTAACCCTCCTGCTACAGGTACAGGAACTTTACACATCACCTTGGAGGATGTCAATGACAACGTCCCATCCCTTTATCCAACACTGGCAAAAGTCTGTGATGATGCAAAAGATCTCAGGGTAGTGGTACTAGGAGCATCAGACAAAGACCTTCACCCCAACACAGACCCATTCAAATTTGAACTGACTAAGCAATCTGGCCCAGAAAAATTGTGGAGAGTCACCAAGCTTAACAGTAAGTCTATTACTTTTTCTTCTTATGCACTTAGTCCTCCCACCTCTACACCCCAGTATACTCACCCTGAGGCTGCCCGTTATGTGAATTCAGGAGCAGTTGGGCATGAAAGTCTCACAGGATGGACCCATTGCCGCTGCTTTACACTGTGCTGGTTTTGCTTGGACCAGCTGCCTGGTGGGACATACTATGGTCTGTCTGCATTTTCTCTGAAATCTGAACTTTTTTCCTTCTCTTACTATGTCAACTGAACTTTTCTCTTTTAGCTTTGCATTAAAGAAAGGCTACTAATGACTTATAGTTTTGTAAAGATTGCCATATTTCATGGCATGGAATTTGTTTACATGAGATGCACAAGGCTTTGCTATAGGACAGCACGAAACTTTTGCATGGGCTTTAGCGACGTACTTGAAAAACTTCCTGATTTTAAGTATTTGAACTCCTCACAAATAAAATACCCAAATGCACTGGGACCACACACTATTGATAAGAGGATCAAAACACATGCTATGCAATTGCAGAAGATTCGTATGGCAAATTGTGGGCACAATGTACTACATCTCTTTTTGATGTAGATTATTTCTATTTGTTTTCTAGCATGTGTTATTTATCTCTGTCACTATCGAATCTTTTAGCAGTTCATTTCATTCTTAGAAAAAACTAAAGATGGATGTGATGTCTGTACCTGCCTGCAGTCATTTCCTTTGCTGTTCTCCAAACATCAAACCACGGCTCTGTTAAACCCCCTAAAAGAGTTGGTGCACTCACCTGGGTACCACTAGCTGTTCTGGCCCACTGTTGCTCAGGTGGAGCAGATCTGTGGATTTGAAGGTGCTTTACTTCCCTCCACTGCCTTCTGAGTCAGCCTGGGGAAGCAGTTAAGCAGCTTTGCCTATGCTTCCTTGCAAGAAGGTTTTTTCCTTTGGCAAATAGATATATTCTTCCCTCTTGTGTTGCTCTGGGGGATAACATGCCTTAGCATTTCATTTGTATGTTAGTTTCCACAGGCAGATTCTGCCAATGATTTGCAGACCAAATAATGTATTTAAACAAAAGGGGCTCTTAAAAGTCTTTCTTTTGGTGGGGTTTGGAACAAATTTGCAATTCGCTCTCAGCCCATGGAAGAATTTCTGTACTGCCTCTTCTTACCTCCAATTCAATTCTTTAGTCTTTTCCTTAGAGTGTTCTCATTTTCTTCTTTATTTCCATGAGTAACTGTGGCATGTCTGATATTGTTTGTAAATTCCTCTTCCCTCCCAAACAACAACTATTTGGTTAATTCTCACCTTATCCTTTGCAGATACTCATGCCCAGGTCATCCTGCTTCAAAACCTGAAAAAGGCCAATTACAACATCCCAATCTCAGTGACAGATTCTGGAAAACCACCTCTGACTAACAACACAGAACTGAAATTACAAGTGTGTTCCTGCAAGAAATCCAAAATGGACTGCAGTGCAACTGATGCCCTTCATATCAGCATGACCCTTATCCTTCTTTCACTCTTCAGTTTATTTTGTAAGTCTTTTCCTAAACTGTAAGTAATGAAGTATTATTTAGGTGCTCATTTGTATGCTGCATAAGAAAACCTACCAAGGGAGAAGTTAAATTCATACATTGATATCATAATGCAGTAAGTTTGGGGGTTTTTTCCTGAGGAAGTAGCTATAAGAAAGAGGGAGGGGAGGATTTTTTCGTAGTCAAAAAATAGCAACGAATGCCTGGTTGTCAAATTAAGAAATAGAAGTGATAATTTTAAGAAGAATCAAAGAGAATTAGAGCTAGCATATGATAAACTAAGAAGTACCAGCTGTAGTAGCAGATTTGTGAGACGCTTTCTTTCATCTCTCCCCACTTGAATCCAATTCAAAAACAGAAACTGGAGATTAAAGGTGTTCTTGTAACAATAGCTGTTCTGGGTCACCATGAAAATGAGTACTGTCTGCTTCAATCTATTCCTCTGTATAAAGTGCGCAAGCAGCTGGAACATGAGGAACTTGCTCAGGATTCTGGGCTTCGAGCCACCCGGAATTGATAATCGAATTGCAAGTCTGGGTTGGAGGGTAGAGAGAACTGATATGTAAAGGAAGCTTCTGCTGCTTCTGAGAAAGCTTTCTCAAAGAGACTTACAGAATTCCTAATTTGAAATGGAAGGAGTAAAAAAAAAAAAAAAAAAATCCCAGAATGACTGAAGAGTAGGAATTCAAAGCCATAGAACCCCAACATCTAACCTAGATGTGTCCCTGGCTTGTCCTGTGGCAGCTTCCAGCAACTTTTTTGATGCAGTATTATTTTGAGTTCCTTATCTGTTAAAAAGGAATAGATGTATCCTGTAACTATCATAGTAAATCTGTTAGTCAAGGATTATTACCGTCATCTTATGTTAGTAAAATGCATTGTATGGTGAATTAATACCTGAGCCATCTAGCATGAGGCAGAGATAGAGGTCAAGGCAGAGATAGTTTACACATCTGAGGCTTGGTGTATGCCTGGTCACAAATCTTGCCAGTTTTTTTTCTTATAGTATATTAATTTTATCCCAAAAGGTTAGCATGAAGGTCATTGCGAGAGAATTAGAACTTGCTAATGTTTGTGATGCTCTTTGAAGATGAAAAGGACTATATAAATGCTAAGTGCAAATTCACGTTCTTTGTTCCAATCAGTGACATCTGAAGTATCTCTGTTGGCTCTGGTTCAGTTATTCTGGGTATAGTCTGCTGGAACCAAACATAGACTTCAGCTGTTTGAAGTAATATGTTAAAAATATTTCACAGTACGTGACACTATCACATCAGTGATATAAATATGCAGGGCATTAATTCAAATGTATTCCTGTTACCACTTCATAAATGTTGCTGGTGCTATACTAGGCATGACTTTCACCACTGGAATTACTTTCTTATCTGACATGATTTGCACTTGAACTTTATTTACATTAATGTGTCTGCCCAGAATACAATGAGGTAGAGAAAAGGTTTTTGCTTTTGGAGGTAATCGTGTTGCTTTTTTCTAGCCCCCAAAGAAGTCTGATCATTTTCCTTGAACTGAATTATAAAAAGCAGTTCTAGGTATTGGAAAGCTTTTCTTGAGTTGCCCTTCCCAGCTACAGATCTTCTCCAGCTCAACTGCGGGCAGAATATAGGCGCCTGGCATCTGAATGGGGCGTGGTGCTCTGAATGACAGAGGGATTCCCTCTCCTACTGTAAAAGAATAAGTAGCACTGAGTAGTCTTTACACTGTGAAACAATACAGACAGGCCTAGAGCCATTCTGCAACCTTACATTTGTTCAGAGTACTGTAACAAGTATGAAGAGAGTTGTAATTTTAAACAAAATGTGGAGCAAGATTATGCACATAATCTGCCAGCAGTGTGACGTTCCGGTCTGTTGTCTGAGCAATAAAACCAAAACAAAGGAAAATAGCGGGTGAGTTGAAGGGAAGGGGAAGGAAAGATCTCCCTCCTGGGACAGAGGCTGTTGTATACACAGTTGTTGTGAGTGGGAGCCTGAATTCCACAAACAGACTTCAGCATAGAGAGACCTAATCCTCCACACAGGACCACATTTTTTTTGCTAACATTTGCTACTATTCAGTTGTGTAGTTTGGGTTCACCCCGTCACACAGAGCGAGGGTGGTATTCCATGTCTGGTACAGCTACCTAATCGTGCTTGTGCAAAGCCAGCAAGCGTAACAACGTGCGCAACAATTTTCCTCAGGTGTAAACGACTATATGGAGACAAAAGAATGAGGCCGGGAGCCAGTTAAAATAACATGGTTCTGTATTTGAACGTCTCTAAAATGTGCTGGTATCATTGCATTCCCAATTCATTTTCACATATAGTTTTTTTTATAACTGCGATTAGTTCCATCGCAATGTTTTGTATAGTCCAAATATTTATCAGAGTAATCAAAGATTACGATGCCATAGAAACAAAGAGAACTTTAGTGCTTATTGAACAGATGAAATATCCCATTTCTAGTGGCAAGTTATGGGTTTAATTTTTGCAAAAGCCCTTACGTGGCTCACTTTGCTCCCAGTATTTATGTTTTATGAGGCTCTTGTTCCTAGGAGGTAAATCCTTCAGTCAAATGAACTTTGTTATTCATGCCAAAGTATTTCTTTTTGTATTTGACATCTGGTGTAAGGATAGATAGCCCTGTGAAAGAGCTGTTCATGGTAAAAATGCCCTGCATGAATCTCCTCTCCATACAAAACATCTTGGTATTATCATTTAAATGGTGCAATTATTATCTATACTTAGAATATGTGCCTCCTTTGTAAATCAGGGAAGAAGTCATATGTGGTAGATTTCTGAAGTATCTGAGCATAGAAGTGAAGAGCCTGATTAAAACGGTAATGCATGCAAAAAGCAGCAGTTTCGCCTATTCTGTAGCTGCCCTACTGTGTTCAGTATATTGAGGGATAATGACATACAGACTGCAGAGTTGCCCAGAAGCCCTTTGAAAGGTAGATATACTTGGAACAAGAAAAATGTAGGAGCTCTTGTCAGCCAGAAATAGGAAATATAAGATGCCAAAATATACGGGGCAGATTGCTGGTTTTCCACAACAAAACAGTAAGGTGTTTGGTGGAATTAAAAGATGGTGAATACAGAGTTGATTGAAAAAAAGGAACATCTTTGCATATTTTGTACTTAACCTAACTTATTACCACTGGGAATTGCTGAAGTCAAGCTGGAAAGATGTGCAGTGGACCCGCAGAGGACTTTTCAAAGTTATAATAGTTAATGTTAACAAATATTGGAAAGAATATTAAATCTTATCTGTCATTAACGCAGACAGTGTGTTTAAGATGAGACCTAGTGTAGTGGCATCTTGTCCTCTGTCAGCTTTTCCTAGGCACTACTGGAGACAAGATAGGACCAAAATATTCAGCTATAATTTAGAGTTTAGTAATTCAGATTGAGGAAAAAGAACAGATCAAAAAATAGATCTGGGTTCATAGTCAGGGAGGACTACCTGAGGAAGAGAAAAAGTGGGAGAAAGAAAGCGTGTTATGCAGCATGTCTGGTGCTGGGTCTGAGATTGTCCATGTTGTCCCTCACTGCTGTATCGTCTCAGTCGTCTCATGTTTTCAACTGACACAGCTCAACTAGCTCTGTTCAGAATGAATGTAACCAAAGTGATGCACTAGAATCAACAACACTAGAATTATAAACAAGTTCCCCCGGAAGGCTCCTGAACATTTTTAGTATGAGAGTATCTACAACATTCCATAAGGATGAAGGATGGAGAGAGAGGGGAAAAAAATAAGCCCCTTATTGCAAGCTACAAATTGGTAGCTGATATTTCATTTAAGTTGAACAATACCTAAGAAGGGGAGAACAGCTGTCCTTGAAAATTTTGCTGAAGTATCATCAATTTCACAACAAATCATTGTAAATGTATGTTTAACAAACATTTAACAGCAATTTCTTCTGAAGATATATTGAGGTCGGTAAAGCTGGCTTTTGTCCACTGGCAATGACATGGCAGAGTAAGTTTCCATGAGGAACTGGATCAGAACAAGCCAAATCAAAAGCATGTATCAAAGAACTTTTGGGACTTAAGTGACATACTGGTGACTGAGAAAACAAAACAAGCTAAAAAAGATCAAGATAAAACCAAATTTGTGTATATTGTCATAATGAACTCAACAACAAAAACTGCCCCAGGCCCTATGGGAGACTGAGAAAGAACTACTCTAGCTGGCAGAACTAGTCTTTATATCAGTTATGAATTATTTATATTAATTATTATTGTTTAAAGGAGTATTTGAATTCTGGACTTTTGATTTGGCAATAATTATTTCACTTAATTACATAATCATAGAATGATAATTGCATTTCATATTTCCTTTCATATTCTACCAACATAAAAGACCAAGTTCGATTCAAATGTGTTGAATTAAGGGACTAACATAAGAACCAAAGGCGCAATAGTCATGTCCTGAGCGAGCAGGATTCAGAGCAATTCCATTAGTAGGTCAGTCACACTAGCAATAATATTTACTTAAATGTCCTTGTTAGAAAATGACTGGACTTTAAACACTTCATCTTTGAAAAAAAAAATAGGTATCTTAGTTGACTGCCAACCATTGATAAGAAACTTTTTTTTGTTAACCTAGCCAGTGGACTACAAAGTTCTAAGTTGACTTGAGTTTAAATAAGTAAAGTATTCCATTAGTATGAACAGAAAGTAAGGCGAGAGACTGGTGGGGAAATACTGCTGTGAAGAAATTAAATAAGCTGGAGGTCTCTACATTGAAATTAATTTGTTAAACTGAGGGTGAAAGGCCTCAGGTGTGTTGAAAAACAGAGACTCGCACAGATGTCTGTACTGCGATTGCAAAGAAGCCTTAGAGATACCCTTGAATTTAACTTCCTATTAATTTCCACTAACTCTTTCTGTTTTAATGCCTGCTGTCCCCCACCGTAATGTTTTTCTGATTTAAGGAATGCAGCTACAGGCGCAATAGACAAAATCTCTTTTTTTTTTTTTTCCTTCCTTGAAAATTATGTATTTGGTATTTAAACCATTACAAAAATTCAAATTAAACAAGTAGATTTGAATTTACCTGAACGTAGACAGCCAGAGTTAAAACTGCAGTGTTTATCTTTCACCTAGTTCATTTTTCAAAGCAACAGAAGCATCTGTATCTCTTGTATATCCAATGTTATTTATGCAGGAATATCAAATGTCTGAAGACTGAAGCAATGCATTCTTGAGTGGTATAAGACTAAGACCAATCATAGCAGGTTTCAAATGGAAAAGACCTTTAAGGTCATTGCTCTTTCCATTAGAAGTGCAGATTTGTTACCTGCAGATACAGTTTTCAGACTTTATTGTGAGTTACTTGGCTTAGTTTTAGACAACCATCAAGTGGTATATTTTTTTCAGGGCTCAACTACTGTTTGTTTTTTACAGTAGGATTTTTTGTTTTCCCAAGAGAAAAACAAAAAGTTCATCCCTGTTCTGTGTAATTCCAAAGAGGAAGCTTCAGAAGAACCATTCCCAATAGGTGAATTGCCTAAAACCAACACTTTCTTTTTTTTTTTTAACCTTTCAGGTTGTTTTGGCATATTTTAATCTTCTGTAGCAATATTCTAATTTTCAGAGCAGTGGCATTTAATTTAAAAAAAAGATAAGTTTAATTAGAAAGACTAGGAAATTTTGCAAGATAAATTTTCCCATTTCTGAGAAGAAAAATATCCCTGTATTGGCTAGAATTTCAAAAACTACCAAGACAGGGACAGTTTTGCTGTGAAAGGTGGTTTGTTGGTTTTGGTTTGGGGGGTATTTTTTTCACCATTCTAATTTAAGTTCTGTTCTTGCATTAAAGCACATACCATCTGGGTACTTAAAGTAGCAGCTAAATGACACAAGGCGTGTTGTGACAGGACAAGGAGCAATGGTTTTAAACTGAAGGAGGATAGATTTAGGCTGGATATAAGGAAGAAATTTTTTACAGTGAGGGTGGTGAAGCACTGGCACAGGTTGCCCAGAGAGGCGGCGGAGGCCCCATCCCTGGAAACATCCCAGGCCAGGTTGGACGGGGCTCTGAGCACCCTGGTCTGGTTAAAGCTGTCCCTGGCACTGCAGGGGGTTGGGCTGGGTGGCCTCTAAAGGTCCCTTCCAAGCCAAAGCATTCTATGATGCTACCCAAGTAATTGGAAATTACTGACATTCAGTGAGTTCCAGTGATATCTCACTTCCTAAACCCAGTAATAACAGCAGCAATATCCACTATTGCTCTAACACTTACTACCTTTGTTACAGATGCTTTTGTCCTTATTAACATTATTATTGTTACTGCTAAATTATCAGTGAATATAGGTACAGTCTCACATGTGCGTATGAGAAAAATACCATTGTTATTTGTCTCCTTAAAGATTTTGGTCGATTAGACTCTAGTAAGAAAAGGATGGTTTGGGGGTTAAGGGATTGCGTTCAAATAGAGACAGTCTTGATTTGAATCTCACTTTTAACACAGACCTCTGTCTCCAGTCTTCTGATTTGTCTGCGGGTGTACTCAGTCCTGCAATTTGTTGTGCAGTTGGCTTTGGGAGCCCACCTAAAGTTAATGAGGCCTGAAATGGCACAGAAGTCCATATGTATGTGCATAATTGGAGACAGGATGTTTATATACCTAGTCATATAGACATGACAAATAGAAATACCCTCCAATTGTACGTCAGCATATTTAAAATGTACTTAATGACATTACATTTTATTGAATCAGTTAGATGGGAAATGGCATTTTACGCACATTTTTAAACCATCCAAACATGTTCCAGAAGTATAGACATGAAAAAATAGGACCATTTAGAAGATGCGTGTTTGGAATGCAAAAGAGAAAAATGTTACTAGCAAATACAGCTCCTTCCTTAAGAAAGAGCTGTAATATTGTTCCTGATGGTCATTCTGTAGACATGAAATGAACATTGAAAAAGATTGGTTTGATAGACTATTCAGTGTTGTGAATTCAAATGAACATTTTATGTTTTCATTTTCTCAACAGTTCTCAACAGTAACTGTTTGATATATAATATTTTGTATTTCTTCTCTAAACAACCTCTTAAAGTCAGAGAAATATATAACTTCAGATAGTTATCATCTGAATTGTTCTGGAGTGGACTATGACTAAAAACTAAAACTGAATAAATGACCAGTTCAAATATTTTTTTCTGTCATTAATGGCCACTATACACCATGGGATTTTTGTTTCTTTTAACTGTCTCTGTCCTTGGGTATTTCCCCATTCTATAACACCCAAACACCTCAAAATGTGCTCTCCATGTGGACAGTTTGCTATTCAATAGCAACTTGTTCAGTGCTACTATTTCAAAACTGTACTCATTCATTTCACTTGTGGAATATTTTTAACTGTTCAGCTAAATTTATCAGATTAGAGCATGAGAAAATATACTTCCAGACTGCAGGCAGTCACGTCTGCAGTTGCTTTGTTTTGAAAGAACTGGAAAAGCAAGCAAGCATTTCTTTCTTATTGGTCAAATGAAGGTGACATTGCTTTGACGAAGTATCCAGCTAAAATTCATATCAATTAAAAAAAAAACAACCTAGGGTATTTTAGCTGCTTTACCCTAGAAACCACCACCCCACCCAGTAAGATACTTTGTATCCCTAGCAAACAGGAATTTTATTAGAAGAGGCTTTATTAGATAAACGTAGCACTGTGCTGGACTGGGCAGTACATGCTTCTGAATTTCTAAGCCAACGGAGCTAGTCTTTTAGTTGATCTGAGGAGCTTTTCCCTCAGATGGTGCTTCTTGTGTGCACATACGTTTTGTGCTTCAGAAGAGCAGCCCATTACACAGTGAGTATATGTAGGTACATGACAAAGAAGGGGTGAAGCAGAAATAAGGATTCAACAGTGAGCAAGACCCTTGCTGGAAGTCAGAAGAGTAGGAGCACTTCGGCGTAAATCAGCACTGTTTCAGATCTGCCCGTATAGTCTTATAATAAATATAAGTTAGCGGTGTGAGAGACACTCTTGGAAATATCATCTGCTGGTGTCAAACAGATACCTTTTGAAAATGACTTCAGCCTGCCCAACTTATTCCCCTGTGCAAGCCGATTAGTTTAGTTTGGCATCTTTCTCCACTGTCTTGCCAATTTTGGCCAATTGCATAGCACATGCCAGCATTTTAGCTCCTGAAGTTAAATATTGACATTGATATAGCAGAGTCTACTGGAGCTTTTGAGTAGAATGATGAGACACTCATTTCACAAACACAGTATTAATGCATACTGTCATCTTCCTATCATTAAGAACTTTGAAATCATTTCCTCACATAAATGGGAAAAATATATGATGTTCTAAGCTGCAACTTTTCAGGATAAACTCATTTACTTCCCTCTTCCTTATAAACTTTTCCACAATGTATTACTGTTCAGTGAGATCACTCATTTCCTCTAGTCACAAGCATACCTACTCCTGACACCAAACCTGAATTTCTTCATTTCATGAATAAGGACACATGGTATCTCTCTGGGGATAGCTGTCCTTCAATCTTCAAATTCAATGGCTTTCAAATTCAGTGACATTTGGGGTGAAAAGATTCACTACTGGTTTTTTTTGAGAACACAATACCAGGGTAGTCAAAAAACACTGACCACTAGATTTTGGCACTTGCAACAAAGCCTAGACAGTGCTTTGGACCACTGACAAGGTCACAGAAGAGCATAGCTATTAAATGATTATTTTACACAAAAGTGCAAAATGTTATAATTTATAGGCATATAGTGCAAACACTGTGACACTTCTAGTGTGAAAACCAACCATGACAAATCAAACAGTGATGTACAGGAAAACCATTTATATTTTTCCAAGTTCTATGTGAAGGCTAAACTAATAACTGTGTAGCTAATTAATGTCCATTTATAGATGGTAAATCCAGGAAAGAAGTACCTGGATGTTGATTAGCTGCCTGATCAGAAACATAGTTCTAATCTCTTCTACCATTTTCGCATTACCTCTTCAACATTACTGACGTTTCGATAAAGTCCATGATGTAATGTAGACTTTTAATTATGCAAAGATAAATGTAATATTTCTGATGAGAGGGCAATTGAAAGAAATCTGAAAGAAATGCAGCATGCATGAGTTGAACTCCAGCTGTGTTAAGTAAGTCTGTTCTCTATGTTGAGTGGGAATTAGAGGATGAATGCATCTTGGGTAAAGTCCATTCCTGTATAGAGGGTCAGCATGAAACTTCAATGCCTTTAATTTTTATGAGGTTTTAACTGCAATGTAAGAAACGTAGTCTGTGCAATGGGGGATGAGTTTGGTCTCATACGGAACACATCTTTCAAAGGCTTTGAATTACTTGGTTTAGACCTGTTTCTTTAAAATAAGCAGGCAATTGAGTCATAGTATCATAGAATCATTTAGGTTGGAAAAGACCTTTAAGATCATCCAGTCCAACCATTAACCTAACATTACCAAGTCCACACTAAACCAATTAAGGGGAGAGTAGCAACCCCATACCTCCTGGCTTGGTGGCTGGAGTCACTAGTATGTAAATATGTTCAGAGAAAGCTAAGGCTGCAACAGGGAACGCTAGAGTGCCTGGGAAATGCCAAAGCATTTTCCAAGATCAGAAGAAGTCATTTTGCAAACAAGATTGTTTATTGGCTGATTAGAGGGTTCTGCTGGAATATCAGCTTTTGGCAACCTGACCGGTAGTGAATGAGGTTACATGCTACCAGCTGCCTTTTTCCTAGGATGGGGCATTACGAAATTTTTGTCTTAAAGAGTTAGGTGTATTTTTTTCTCCATTTTCTTCTACCACGTGGATCAGCATAAGGAATAAACCTTAAATTAGCCCACTGTGAAAAGACAGGTAGCTACAGCCATTGAAGAAGCCAACTTTATAAACACTCAGTCTGTATTAGGTGGCTTGCTCCTTTTCCAAACGAATTCAATGTCCAAACCCCATGACTAGATGACAATTCAGATCTGCCCTGTGGAGTTTGCCACCAACAACTCTTTTGACCTTCCGAATACAGTCAACATCAATAGACTTTAGTAGGAGTAGAAAGCGGGTTTTGTTCCCTTGAAGTTTCTACACCATGAATCTCCCTACCCTAAACTGCATACTTAGACCTAATATTCCTATAGCATTATCACACTCCATACTATTAGTACGTTAGATCCAGATAAACATGTACGATGTTTGTCAGTTTTCTTGACCAGCAAAACCAAACATCATCTTCCAATGCCAAAGTACTAATGCCAACAGACACCATCTGTTTATGGTAACAAGCTGTGCTTTCTTATCTGAGACCCATTAACCATAATAGTAATAATTCAGAAAGCAAGCACATAAAAATAACCCTGCCTATTTCACTGTAATCTCACTATTTGACTGTTATCTTAAAAGGAATGTGACTGACTGTTTCTCTCGGGTGTTGAAGAGGTAGAGCAGAGGAGAACTGTGAGATAAAAATGGTGAAGATCACATTAGAGACTTCAGTGAGTGTGATTTCTGGAGAAAAAAGTTATATATAGCTATGCTAGCTTTATGCTGCTTGTGCATTCCCTGGATACCTTAAGGGAAAGGTGGGGGGTGACCACGTAAGAGCAGCGATGCACACACCGCCTTTGTGGCTTTCATGCCTGCAGCCGTACGCAGCAAATTACTTCTTGTAGGTAGACAGAAATCACGTTTAAAACAACACACAGTGTGTAATAATTCTTGAGTGCTAAGACCAGCTATAGAGACAGTGTTGTTCTTAACAGCCAATACAAAAGAAATAAAATAATTACTAGGCATAATGATCATTAGTGTACAGGTCTAAACCTACCAGGCACAGGCTTACCAGGGCATTAAGTTCCTAAAAGAGACAGTTAGCATGGATCAGCAAATGTGCTCCCTGCACACATTATTTGCACATTTTATGCCCACGGTATTCCATAAATATAATTTTTTTTTTTTATGTGCCGTTGCCAGCTGAAAACTTTAAATTGTGGGTGATGTAAAATACCTAAGAATGGGTAACAGGTCCAAAAAAAAAAACCCACCACCCAACCCCAAAAAACCATCAACACAACCTCATTGAAGTCAGTGGATAAATGCTAGAAGTCAGTAGTTAGAGATGGGACTCAAATAAGAAGCAGACCCTAACAATTTGGCAGCATGTGTCTATTTCTGGAACTTTCATTTGGTGCTTTTTTTTATGGGGAGAGTAAAGAAGAAAAAAAGCAAACAAGAAAACTACAATTCCTATACAGAGAACAATAATGAATATTGGAAATCCAGCTGGGAGACTATACAGATTTTAAATATGGACCAGATGCTTATCAATCTGAAAAATTTATAATAGAGCACTTGATTTCAGTAGATCTGCTTACATTCCTCATTGAGTTTTCTGCACAATACTTTGGTTGTTCTTGATTTCTGTAGATTTTGTATTAAGGGAGTTATTGGCCACAATGCTTGTCCAATAACACCTTATATGACTAGATCAGAATATTTTTAGAAAGTAAATTTGTAACTCGTAAACTTGGATATTTACCACAGAAACTAAAAGTTAGACTAACTTCTCTGTTGGACATAAGCAATTTTGTATCAACTTTGTGCGCAATAGAAAGAATGAAGACGGATTTGATCTCTAATATTCTTACTGGAACTACCAAAGATGATTATCGACTGAAATTTTACAGCCTATAATTTTGAATGTTGAAACTAATTTTTAAAAGCCAAAAACTACTCCTTTAGCAATCCAGCTTTACAAAAGGGTCAAGTCATCATTAATGAGCAGAGGGGTATACACTATCCTCCCAAACACTGTCTGGAATAAAATAATTTTTTTAACACAACTTCAGTTAAGCCTGGTGAAAGGGCTGAGCTGAATTCACAGTAGTCTTGGCGCCCTTTGCCAATGCCAGGATTTCTGTAGATGTGTTAACAAAAGCAGATGTTAAAGAGACAGCATTTTATGAATGCTTGCAGGCAGCTCCTCCTATTACATGGGAAAGCCTGAGAAAAAGCCCAGACAGGTTTCTTTGAAAATGTGTCAGTGAAAGCTGCCATCATGGGCTATGAATGAGAGGGAAAAACAGGTCATGTAGGGATAATCCAGGAAACTATGTACAGTAGGGAAGAGGCCATGAAGGAGTCAGAGTAACAGAGGTTTTTGTCAAAGTGGCAGACTAGGAAAACGCTCTGTACAGCAAAAGACTGGCAGGGTATGAGCACAGTAGCTTGAATTTGTCAAGGGCTGTGAAAACATGTTGCAAAACTGCTAACTGAGGAAAGCTGGGGTAGGAGATTTAACTGTTTGAATGGCTAGAAAAAGCCCTTTGGGATGATGTGTGAAAAAGAATCTTCTAGATTAAGACATAACCTAAATATACAGACCTAGAAAGGAGATTCAATGACAAAAACATTCTCCAGTTTGTTTCTGTTTTTTAGGTTCTTAAGGCAGGACGATAGTGTTGTCCTGAGCAATCAAAGGAAGAACTAGAAGGGAGTGCCATAGGGGAAAGACTTAAGAGCTCAGTTTTAGCTGTGCAGAGCTGTCAGCTAAACATTGAAAAGGCATCACAGCTAGAGGTCGACATTTTAGTCTAAATGAAAAAGCATGTAAAGAGAGCAAGATCTCTGAACTGTCAGCACTGAAGTGATTGCTGAATGTGTATGAATGGTGTAACAGAGAAGGGGAAGAAATTAAAATGGAGGGAAAAAAGGTTTCCCCAGAAACCTGGAATGGAGGGAATGAGACAGAAGGACAGGCTGGAAAAGTGATTAGAGAAATTACAGTGAAATGACAGGAGGAGTCACAGGAGCCAAGGGAAGCAGCAGATTTCCAGGCATGTGATTAAATGGGTTGAAGGCAGCTGATCGGTCAGAAAGGATGGAATTGAGAAGCAATTTCAGTTGAAAGAAAGTCTAGGCAGGGGCTGCAGGCTTTGAGATGAAAGGAAGAAGAGCTGGGGTGGTGCTTGATAGAGGCGGGGGGGTAACAGGGAGAATCGACATATATTGCCCGTTATTTACAACCTGTTGGTGAAGCAGTCACTAGCTGCTTGAATTTGTGATATTTATAAATTCTGTCCTGACAGATTCCTCTGGTGAAGTTTCAGCCTATAGATTGTACAGCAATTCAGTGCTACAGCTGCTGTTCATTCATCATATGCAAGTGCCTGTCCTGAGCAGGAAGACCTCCAGGGATCTCCTGAAGATTCAGAGTAGCTTTGCCGATTCAAAAGCTAGTGTTATTTCCTTTGAGTCAGGACTGAACAAATGCCCTTTAAGGACATTAAGCTTTATTGAGATATGGAAATGCTATTTTTCAGATGGTCTGTGAGATCAGAGTCCTGAACTACCTCAGGAGATCACGTTGTTTATGAGAATTTAGTCCTAGCTGGAATCCCTAATCCAAATACATCGAAACTTTGGCAGTCATGATCACAATTTTCCTGTATGTAACTCTGGATCCTAATTTTGTGGCCAGACCTTTTCTTTAAACAGCATGCTAAAAATCCACATGCCAAGCCATTCCAGATTTTATCCTATGTGGTAATCTCAGTGATACTTCTCACTTCAGTGAGTCCCATCCATCAGTCCCTCCATGGATTCTTACGCTTGCTTAATTTGCTTTACTTACCTTTGTTTAACAGAACTGAGGTCGTGCTGCAGGGGAAAGGGCAGGCTGTTGCGTGCCATCCAGGTGCCTGCCTTGCTGCGTAGCCCATCTGGACAGGCCTCTAGCTGGAAGAATTTAATATTGAAGTCAATTCAAATAATACCAAGCTAATAACAAGAAATGAACAGATGAAGCAAAGTGGCCTTATCAATAATTATATTAAACTGGATTTGCCCCAAAAGAAAAGCAGATGATGAAAAATGAGTAAAGAGCACAAGCCAGCATCTAATAATGACCATTATGTTACTGTTTATGCTGCATGTGTCTGTGGGTGTGACAAAACTATTGATATTGCATCATTTAAATGTACAGATGCAATATGTATGAGGCAAACATCTCCTGAGTGTTTGTGAGTTCTGACATGTATGTTTGACTTGCATTTTTGTGTTGTGATACAGCAGTTGTCTCCTCCCGGGGCAGAGAGCATGAATGCTTCAACGCACTGCTGTGGGTTAACCCTGGTAGGCAGCTAAGCCCCACACGGCCGCTCGCTCGCTCCCCTCCAGTGGGATGGGGAAGAGAATCAGAAGGGGAAAAATGAGAAAACTCGTGGATGGAGATAAGGACAGTTTAATAGGTAGAGCAAAAGCTGCACGCACAAGCAAAGCAAAAGAAGAAATTCATTCACTGCTTCCCATGGGCAGGCAGGTGTCCGGCCATCTCCAGGAAAGCAGGGCTCCGTCACGCGCTTGGGAAGACAAACGCCATCACTCCGAATGTGCCCCCCTTCCTCCTTCTTCCCCCGGCTTTCTAAGCTGAGCCTGACGCCGTATGGTGTGGGATATCCCTTGGGTCAGCTGGCCCGGCCGTGTCCCCTCCCAGCTCCTTGTGCCCCCCAGCCTGCTCGCTGCTGGGGTGGGGTGAGCAGCAGCAAAGGCCTTGGCTCTGTGTCAGCACTGCTCAGCAGTAATGGAAACATCCCTCTGTTATCAACACTGTTCAGCACAGATGCAAAACATAGCCCCGTACGAGCTACTGTGAAGAAAATTAACTATCCCAGTCAAAACCAATACAACCAGTAAACTGTAAGGTCAGAAGTTGTATTTGCCCGAGAGGAGCCAGATCAAACTTAGCTATGTGTTTTGCTAATATTATTCTTACTATTCTTGGTTTTATTGCGAAGCCAAATATTTGCAATTTACTGGTGTCCAAGCGAAACTGGGGGGGAAGTGACCCATTCCATTAGCTACAGCTAATGTTACATTTGCTCCTGATCTCTGTTTTTCTGAATTTCTTTACTACCTTTGTATTATCAGGGTGCCCATCTAGAATGGGTAAAACTATTCACATTGTGCCACCTTGACTTTATTTAAAAAAAAAAAAAAAAGGTAGTCCACATAAGATTTATATTTCTGTAGCAACATTAATATGATATGCCAGCTCTTTTATTCCCTGGTATATTCACAAACTATAAGGCACTATAATTGTGTCATTTTTAAAAAGATATTGTTTGTTTGCTCTTTGCTTGTCAGCGTATGTGCACGCGAGGGAGTGGCTCACTGGCGTTTTACTTGCACTCTTGCACTAACATAAATGATGAAGGCGTCAAATGGGGAGAATCAGGTCCTGGCTGGAGATTTATGCTCAGACCTCCGCGCTACATCTTCCTGAATTGCGCTACAAAGGTCTCTGAATGCCCCGGGTGACATTTTGGGGTTTTCTCTTGGAGATTTCTTCTTCTGAATTGCTTCTGAACCTGGATAATTTATATTTAATTACTGGCAAACGTGCGTGCACGCAATCAGTGATTTGATTGGGCAAAAACCCCCAACTTTAAAGGATACTGTGATCTGTGTAGTAATAATCACACACATTTCCCATCATCTAGGTCTGTAAGAACTCCTGACATTTGAAGCTGTCCTACCGAGTTGCCATGGCAACGAGAAAAAAGAAACCGTCAGATCTGAAGATTGCAGTTTACAGTTACTGTTCTTCACTACTAGGCCTCAGTTGCTCCAGATTCAGTTTAATTTGCAACCTCACTTAATCTGTCCGACTATACATTGGTGTTTGACAGCCTCTACCCTAACCGCCGTTTGTTAATGGATTCCTCTCGCAAGACGCAAGGTTTATGCGAATTTTCTCTGAATGTTAAAAGACCATGACATCTAAACTGGACCTTGGGGGAGCAGAAAACAGATTGACTCCATTTTTTTCTATCTGTTGACTTGTTGCTATTCAACTGTTCAGAAAATATTTTGTCTGTGGGTTAGTATTTGTATATGTATGAGTGTATGTATATATATATATTTATATAGAGAGAAGAGTTATAGGACAGGTTTAGCTTTTATAAAATATTCATCTGGAGCGTGCAAGGGACAAAGCAGAATAATGCAGCCACAGATGAATTGTAACTGTTCTACCATGGCTAAACCTGCCGTATTTGCTGTTCAGAGCGTGGCCAGAAGGAGAGAGCCTATTGCGATCGTGCCGCTGCAGCAGCCACTTTGCTGCCACCAAATAGAGCAGGCCCAGGGCTCCGCAGGGTCACTTCTTGTACCTCAGGTTCAGCAAACAAGAAATGCAAGTCCCCCTGGCTTGTTTCTGATCTGAACTGCTTTCCGTATGCCCCAAATGGAATTTACGATCCCGCAGGAGCACAGCGCTCCGCTCCCCGTTTCGTCACGCGAAGCTCTGGTTTGTGAGAGAGCGGGAAGCAGCCAGCTGCGGCCGGCGCTCTGTGGCTCACCGTTTACAGCAGTGGGAGTGCTGCGCCTGACTTTAAAGGGGCTGAAGTCAGCTGCCTTTATGTTCCTGCAGATAATTATTTGCCGGGGCAGCTTACAAAATTTGCAGTCTTTTCTCAGCTCTGCAGACAGAGTTAAGTAGGTAGATGTCTGCGTACGAGAAGCTGATGGAACAGCAAAAGCACCACTGGTCTCTCTCTCAGCCTCTGTGCAGCTGTCATGACACACGTAAGCGCAAGGAGGAAGACAGACGCCCTATTCTATAAATATATTCGCACACACATATATATAGTTTTGAATATATATATACATACATACACATGTACACACAGTTTCCAGTTAAGAGTAACAAGAGCATTTCTTTGTGTGTGTAAACTTACCACACTTGTTTGCAGACATGGAAAAAAAGGGTGTTCGTTATATATGAATATGAATCCTTTTTTATTCTGTGAGCATGTAAGGTTAAAAAAAAGAACCCTTCTAACTGTATCAAGATGATCATCTTGTTAATAAATTGTAAATGATCCATCAAAGCTCACACCAAATTTTTATAAAATTAACACAAAAAGTATACTAGTGACAGACTGTGGCTTTTATTAGAGCTTGCCAGTAACTAGGGTAAGGTAAGTGTCTTAGCATATTTTAATAAACTTGCTTATTTAAAGTTTAAACGAGAAAGCTTCCTTATGCAATAGAACTTTGCAGCTGCATTCTTTAGTTAGCATTTTTACAGTACTTATGAGTCATACTGTATGTTGTCTTTACTACAGTGAGATTATGAGCATATCTCCCACACCACGTATATGTTTCAATAGTAAAGCTTTTTGGAAGCATTAAAAAGTCCAAACATACATTTAGTTTTCCATAATGCTACACTAGATATTAAATGTGTGTTGGTGCTTAAAAATTGCTGTACAATAGCTTTTCTCTGACTTTCTGTATTGTACCAAATATGAAACAGGTCTTTTTTTTTTTTTTTTTTTAAATCAAAAGGAGTAATAACAACAGCGACAGAGGAAAAATTCATTTGTGTTGTGAACTTTCCTAACGTAGATTTCTTGATAAGACAGAAGCTGCCTTCAGACAGGAACCTATTTTTCTCTTCCAGCTTAACTCCTGCAGTCCTGACCAAGTAAAATCTCCCACTGACCGTGTTTCTCTCGCAGCGTGCTTCAGGTGTTTCAATTACCAAAGGGGTACTCCGAGGTCAGCGGGAGTTGCTGTTGAGCCAGGGCTTCAGGAGTGGGCTGTTGGGCAGCTGCAGGCATTTCAGCAGGAAAGTGCCTGATCTCAAACATTAACATGGGCATGCTTCTAGTTCTCTTTCTCTGGCCATGCCTTGTAATAATCATATGCTGCTGCTTTATCGTCAACAATCATGTCTTTTAAAAAAATATAGTTTTCAGGCAAATTTTTCAAAAGGAAAAAAAAAAATCAACAAATACATAACACCACTGGATTTTCACCATGTATATTTAATGAATGCATCCAAATGCACCCAAAGATAAACTGCACCCTATGCTTTGATCTACTGATCTACAAAACCTCTATCTTGAATAAAAGAAATTATAATATCCTCCCCCACAAATACTCTTTTTCTACTTGCTTTCTTCCTCTCTCTCTATCCAGCAAAACCCACCTCTGGAAAGACACTCATTGACATTAGTGTCATTTCTATCAAGTACCAGATAAAGCCACCCTTTTCTCATTTAAACCGGGGCTCACATAGCATCTGGTGGATCATTCCAAGGGCATCCAAAATGAGGAAGAAAGAAAAATCTCTTCTGCCTGGAACAACACTAACAATGGGAAGACTCTTTCTATCACTTTGTGCCCGAGGACAAGCAATCTTTCTTCTTGGATAATACTGCAACCTTTTGACATGTAGAGAGGTCAGTATCATGGCTGAAGCTCTGAACCAAGATGCATCAAAGCCTTCGTTCACCATTATCACTTTATTTCTGCACCTAGATTAAAGCCTCCCAGCCTCTATGTGTGTCTCTAGGCTTCAGACAGAGCTAATCACTGGCTACCTAAGCATGCAAAGCGAAGATGAAGCTGCCATGTTAATGTTTCTCCCTCTCTGTACCTGAGAACAAACCCCATTTCACACAAGATTGTGGCACTTTCTGTAGCATTATACAAGTGAGGAACCATATTAGAATCTGAGTTTTCTTACCTGAACAAGATTGTCAGCTCTGGCTCAAAAAAATGATGCCCATTTCCTGAAACAAAGGAGCAACAATAATTTATTAGTTTTTCCACAATATCATGAAAAACTACAGAAATCACAAAATTGGTTGTCATTTTTTTATAGTTAATTCTGTTTAACATTTGTTCAGCCAAGCTTGCTGTTTTTATAACATAGCACTTATTTCTACCTAGCTATTTTGTTCACTACAATGTTTATTTCAGTCTATGTTTGTAGACATACAATGCTGTCTAGAGTCAGAAAGGCAGTGAACATGTTGATTTTCATTTTGCAACATGCATAAAACTTCTTGTGCAAAAATCATTTCACTTGAAAAGAGTATCTGCTGTTAAAACACAAATTGGGTATAGCAGTTAATCAGTGAGAGGAGTTTATTAGCAAGACAAAGATCTCATTTGGGGTGCACTTGCTAATTGAACCCTTGCCTATACACCTCGTGTGTGCTTTTACAATATGCCTATGTGCATTATTAATGTACATTTTGTTCAGTAACTGTAGGTCTGAAGATGAAAACAAAGGGAAACGAGCTGAATTTCCTACTGGGTGTCAAGGAAAATTAGGTAGGAGTGGAACACTGGCTAATACACTTTCTGAGCCCTGTTCTCATCACATTTACACTGGTGTAAAACAAAGAGCAACTCCATTGCTGGAATTGCTTAAGATTCAGTTAATCATATTTAGATGAAATTTTTCATCTAAACCTCCCCATATATTGCTTTTACTGGCCTGCATCGGACAGTAAAGCAGCAATATTTGTCATGGGATCGTTGAGTGCTTATATATTATCGAAAGTCTGTCTTTTGTGACATACAAGGAAACCTACAGCTTAGATGCCTCCCACAGATGACTCACTTCCTTCGCTGACCACTTTAACGTGTCTCTAAGGCACCCAGCATAATTTGGTTTAGCCTTTATTTGAAATGGCTGTGGTCTGTAGTCAAATAATTCGTCCTGGTCTCTTACGTAGTCATTTAAGTTAGGGCTCACTATAATACAAACCTCATTCATGGACTTACAATCAGGTTGTAGGGCCCTAGCTAAATATTTTATCACTACAAAAAGATAGACAGATGTTATATTAACAACTTTTACATCACTGGTCTTTCCCTTGCAAAGACCTCCTGTCTGAAATACTGAGAAAGCTGCCAGTTTTCTTCTCAATTACTACTAGTGCACTCAGCCACTTGAAACCTAGCAGAATTTTGTACACAAATAATTCTACATCACTGTTGTCTAAAGGCTAAGTTTCTTTCTGAATGGATTTAATAATGTCTTATTTAATTAAAAAAACAACCCCACAAGATAAATTATATTAAAGTCACATTAGCTTGAGAACACCAAGTCTAAGGCAAAACTCTGATCCTATCTTCCCTTTATTGCATCTCTAGAAACTCTGTTGCCCGAGAGAGACACTGTCCAATGCCAACAAAAAGATAAATAACTAAAATAGCAATTATTTTCTTTTGGTTAACTCTGTGATCTGTAATCTTTAGAATTAACATGCAAAGTACATTAGTAATTATCATTATAACTATTCTAATTAAAGCAGATATAGCTGACTACTATGTAAAACACATAGCCCATTGACTACACTGTTCTCTCGCCTCACATCAAGAGATGCTAGCTGATTTCGATTTGTCCAAATGAAACGGATACACTCATACACTCACAGGGGAAAGTTACTACTTGCACAATTGCTATGTGTGTGTATATATGTAGATATATAGAGATATACACATACATATATATAAATATATATATATAAAAAAAATATGCAGATGGAGGAAGACTAATGCAACATAGGGACTTGGAATAAGCCATTTAATTCCATGAATTATAGATGAATACATGAGTTAAGGGTCAGCATGGGTTATGCATGCCAAACCAGTCTAATTTAAAGAAAAAAAAAGGCAAAAAACCTCCCACACACTAAAACCTAGGCTTATCCCAACTCTCATGTTGTATTTATGCGACCTTTAGCTGTCCCCTCTTAACACAAGTATATCATCTGAAGATACACATAATTGTTTATTGACTCATTTTTAGTTGTCTATGTATCAGCAGGTCACCAGTAGAGGAAAGGGAAGGGTTTATAGCCAGAATTCTGCATTACTGTGCTTTCAGTGGGACAGCTATTTGGGAAAGTTTCATCCACCCTTTGAACATTACACTCCTCCTCTGCATCAGCAAATGACTGTATTCGATGACTTGGGGTTAAAATGAATGTAGTCTAAAGACAGACTATGTGTATGCACATGCCGACACAGCCTGCCTGCGACTGCAGAATAAGAGCATGTCTGGTGGACCGTGGTGGTGAAGTCAGTACAAGCAAGCTGTGTCCTTACTGCCATTTCAGACAGAACCCTCCTGTAAAGTCATTTTTGCCCCATAACAAACTCTGTCTCTAAGTTAGTTACCACCAAGATTTTTTAAATTATGATTTTCTTTCTTTTAAATTTCAAGCAAGGAGGAAAATATTTTGTTTGATTTTAAAGAGACTTAATTCAGCTACTTTTCCAGTTAATCATTCCTTTGGGCCCTAGTTGCTGAATTGCTTGCTGTTTCTGAGGTGTAAATAAACGTTTTGATTTATGACGTGGTTGCAAAGAAACTTGTAATTTATTTGTGAAATGCTCAAATAAAGGATGTATGGGCTTTTACCTTTTGTCTGGGCGTAGACCTTCCTGACGCAATACAGCAGGAATGGAGGACTGCAAAATGACCTTGAGACTGCCAAAGGGCTGGAACAGCCTGAGCTAAATACAAGAAACCCACATTGCTCTAAATAAAAAGAGATAAATTGCAGCCTTCGTCATCACCACACCATGGTTATAGAATGAGAATCTGGAGGTTAGAGAGGTAAATAAGGTTTGACCACACAAGAAAGCGGTAGCAGATTATTCAGCACCCATCCAGGTAACGGGATTTGCCTTCTAAAGCCCTGTTTCATTACAGAGAGTTGCACTGAGCCAAATGTGGGTCAGATGTCCCTAGGCTGGGCTGTGTGCAGGAGCTTTAATGGATTTTTGTTGCATTTCCTTTCTGCTTCACCTAGCCACTTTCCCCACCTACCACCATCAGTTCAGCTTGTCTAGAACAGCCAGCCGCAACAGGCGAACGTTGTAAACCGTGCAGAAAGGGGCTGGACAACTCTCCATCAGCAAGGACCGCCGTGGGATGCTACAGGACTGCGTCTCTGTCACTGCTGTCATGGCTGATTTACAAGACGGCTTTTAACAGCTCGTACTGCCACAGTCATGGCTGATGTGCTCCCTCCCTCTGCTTAACTCCTCCTTACGATGTGTATGCAGATGTGGTCTACTTCTTGCCCTGATGCCAAAAATCTTCCTCCAAAATTTAGAGCCCTTATTGCCTTCAAGCCCAAACTGCTCTGGTGCCAGGTTGCTCCCCTGGGGGAAAAAAAAAAAAAAAAAAAAAAAAAAAGCCTGCACTGCTTTAATACCCTTCTGTACCAGGAACTGCAGACTTCACTGGCAAGGCTTATCACTTTAGCATGCTGTGTTCACAGTGGCAGGACTTGAAGTTTGTAAGATACTATTTTCTTTTCTCACTGAGCTCTCATAAGCTGCGATTATGAGGGGAAAGGAAGTGGGGTGTGCTTTCCTGTGCTGTCAGCTGCTCCCAGACACTGCAGAAGGGCCCAGTAGGTGAAATAAATAAAAAATCTTTCTGGCCCAGCATCCAGGACAGAAAAAAGAACAGAAGGAGAGGTAGAAGGAAAATATTGCAGGAAATTTGCACCATAGCACTATGATATTATTGCCTCTTTGCCAGGGAATTCCCAGCACAAAGCTAGAGCCTGTTGGCTTTCCGAAATTCCTGCGAGTTGTTTTTTTTTAAGATCTTCTAGGAAGTTATCTACAGTGACAGACACACGAATATCCCTGAAAATAGCCTTTTACTACATCTGAGAATAGAGGGAGCTGGGGAGGGAGGGCAGCACTCGATTTGAGTACAAGCCGCAGCAGCTTGCTTCCACTGAGACCCACCTCCAGCTTTTGCCTATTGCCTATGCTTTATCAGACTCTGAAGCTAAAGGGGGCTTTTTAATGTGGTCCGTAATAAGTAGAGGATAAAGGAGCCTACCTGAAACTTGTGGTGTAATTGAGCAAAAGGTCATTACTTGAAAGCCACAGCAAAGAAGTGTCACCTCCTTTGGTCTCAGTTGAGATCATTGTCCTAAACTAATGCTGTGCCTTGTCTTAAAAGAGGTGTTTGAAACAGTACAAAGTTAAATCATAAGCACGGAAATGTTAACAGAGATAGAAAATGCTGAATACTTTTTAGCCGGGTAGAAGTTTTCCATTGCCCTTTCAACCTTCTTCTGTCTCATCTAACACCACACACTCTGGATTGCAGTCTACTGTTACTCGGTAACTTTGCACAGTTCAATCCAGTTACATTTTTTTCTCCAGCAACAGTAAATCAGAACAGTCCCTTCTGGCTTCAGTACAACCTTCTTACCTGCAGAAACAAAGCAAGGGTCATTGCTCCTGCTGTAAAACCATTGGGATGCTCTTCCTCAAGCGCCACGCCTCTGGCCGGACTCTACTCATCCACCTCCCAGTGCTCGATGACCTTCGCTGCGCCTGTGGTTACAGCAGCAAGTAAGTTACTCTAGTCCAGTACCCTTCAACATCATATGATAGTATATCTTATTACTTACAACTCATTTTGCAACCTACTGTTTCCACATGCCATTGTGGGATACTCGCCATCACTGCTGTGGTTGGATGTACTTTTTAATGACTGTTCAAAACAAGAAAAGCAAAAGTGTTTACGCTACTTGTTTACTGCAAGGCATGCTGAAAAATCCAGAATGTAAAATACAGTTGGACACATAATTAATGAATTGCTTGCAAACAGTGTTCTGCAGTACAGTCACTATACTGGAGTAACTGATTTGGGAAGGGGGATGTTCATAAACAGCTTTTTGTTGTACATTTAAAGAAAAACGCAAAACAAAACTCTCACAGCATTGTGTTTTCAAACTGACCACATATATTTTTAACAGAAGGATAATGAAACCTAAGTAGACAGTGCTTATGGACTGGATTAAATCTTCATGTCACTAACAGGTTTTCAAAATTTTAGCTTTTATAAATGTGCCCATCATTGTTTACACCTGTTATCTCGCTTCATGCCAGCAGCAACTTGGGAACAAATTTTATACTGGGCTAATTTTGCCATTCTGCTTATCTTGCCAACTTCACCCTTGCTGGAACTGATCTGCTGGGGACAGTAGTAAGATAACGAGCCTAGCCTGCACTTGGAAATGACAGCAAATCAAATATTGCCACTTTGTACACAAATAAAGAATCACATCAGCTGTGTCTCATTCTTTGTGCTATTTGATCAGCTGCAGTAAAGCAACAGTGCTGTAAGACACCTTCCAAGTAGCCATAAAACAGGGATTATAACCGGCCTTGGGGTTACAGCATGTATTATTGACTGGGCTAGGACCAAGGGAGTTAGCCTTTGGTGGGATTTGAACACCTAGTTCCCACTGGCATTGCTAAAAAGCCAGAAGCCTAAGAGCTGAAACTTCCCCCCCAACTGGTAAAATAATTATATAACTATAAGCTACTTCTTTTTTTTAAAAGTAATCGTGAGCTAATATACACCGAAATGTTTCCTGTATCTCCAAGGTAACTTAATTGTCATCATCTTTCATATTGAGCAAAACCAGCAAAACCTCTAGAGAACAGGTACCCCAATTAACAGATACTCAGCCTTTCATATCCTGGATTGCCGAAAAGGAAAAGAACAAGATTGGGGATATTTAATTCACATGGGGATCACAGAGAACGTGACAAGAGTCCACAGATAAAGCAAAGTAGAAACAATATATTATAGTAATTAGAATAACCCTCATTACGAGACAGTAAGTCTATAAAGGAAAGATTCAGACTTTTTGGTGCAATAAAATTCACACGTGTAAGCTGTGCCTACTAGCTACACCATGTAAGAACTAGCCCGCTGTTGGAAAGCCCAGTCATGGTGCCTGGCAAGTTTTGCCATTGTTTCTAATGGCAAAAAGTGCATTAATCCAGATGAAATTGGCTTGCTCTTGGATCCTGCACAGAGAAGTGGAAACAGTAATGGCTCTAGAGAGAAATCCTTTGAGCTGGGCAAAAAAACCCCTTCATCCTCAGCCCTGCCAAGGGCTTAATGCAGCTGCTTGCCATTGCGCTTGGCAGAGCCAACTGCAGGATTTTGACCTATGTGTACCCATCAAGCTGTGTTCTCCTATGTCTTTACTCCCATCAGACCACAAAGTGCCCTCTTCTCACTCTGTTTCAGTGATAGGGACAGAGCTGCAGTATAAAGATAGAAATACGGAAACAGTCAGAGGGCACAGTTATAAACCGTCCTGGCAGTAGAGCCAGACTTGCCCTCCTGGCAAGTGCAGCCACCTCAGCATGATGAATGAAGAGCCAGGGTGCAGAGGCACCTCATGCCAGTACCTCAGGCAGGCAGCAGCCTGAGAGCCGAACCCTTCCGAGAGGAGGGACCGCCACCTCGCCCGCCCAGACGGAGGGCCGGGGAGGTCAGGTAGCCCTGCGGTCATGTGGCAGCTGAGCAACTGTCAGACTCTGCCCCAGACTCCTGCCAGACATGCGAGCTTTTATCAGTCCTGATGTGCATGGCAGGCCCCACATATGCTGGGCTGCCAGTCAGTATTTGTACAAGATGAGTAGACCCGCGCCCCAGCAAATGAAACAACAGCGTTACATGGAAGGGGGGTTTTTGGTAGGTTGGTGTGACTCCCCCCACCTTCCCCACTCAATTAAGACAGTTCTCATCATCTGGTTTCTGTGCCATTGACATCCAGTCATTCTTGCACTAGCTTGGCACCTTATTAAAGAGCCATCAGGGCTTACCCTCTTATCAGTTCCGTGATAAACTTACTTTTAATTGTAGTTGTCTGTCATCACTTACACAACTTGTGGGCTGCAGTACTTTCTCGCGCTCTTCATTTCTGTTCCTTGGCACTGTGTACTTTGTTCTTCAGCAAATGAGCACTGAGTACCTGAAGCTAATGAAAACGCGTGCCGTACACAACTGTCTTCTAGGGTTGAGTGGATGCAATTCAAGGCTTACTTTCTTCAGTTCTTTCTTTCTTCAATTTTAAACAAAAGTCCTCTTGCTACTGCAGCTCTTCTTTGTCTCTTGCCCTGCTTAGGCTAAATAAGAGAGGGAGGCAGTATGTGCCTTTAAATGCCATTATTTAGTGAAGTTATAACTCATTTGTAACTAAGGTAGATACATGGATGTAATAGATTTATTGTTCAAATCAAAGTATTAAAGTACGTGTATATATACAAATACACAAAATAATAGACTATTTTCTTATTTGGTTATCAAACAGTGAATACTCATTAAAAGCCAGTTCATTGGGAAAAAAATAGTGCGATGCAATTAAACTGTACTACAGACTAATTAATATGGGAATTGGGGCAATTCAAATACCTTTAAAGAGATGGAAGTGGGGACAGTAGGCAGCACGGACTTGTACCAGTCGTCTTCATTAGCCTGCCAGATGGATTTTCTGGCTACTTTAGGGTTTTGCTGAGGGTTCTGGTTTTTGGGGGGGTTAGTTTCGAAGGAAAAAAAATATTTTCTAACATGGGTCTTCACAAATTCTGGAAAAAAACACTTTTTTTTTTTTTTTTTTTTTTAAGAGGATAGATTCATATATTACTTACCCTAATAACAGTCAACTCTCACTTCATTTCTGCAGAGATCAGCTCTTGGCACTCTGCATCTTTCCTTTGAAATACCTTAAGACTTAATAATGTAAAATTCTCAGCCTGCTTAGCTCCTCAGTCATGTAGCATTTTTTCCCTATGGGAGATCCCTGTTAGTTTATTCTGACCAAAGGCAGCTGTGTCAAGAACCATTCTTACAAGCTGTCCAATTTCTTGTGAGTCAGAAGACATCTACCAGTTATAAACCAGACTTTTATGAAAAGTGTTTTGCTGCCTTTCTCCTAATTGAGATGAAAGCAGGATGCCAAATCTCTAAGGAAACGCCACTGAAGGAGCCTGCTAGCCTCTTTCTTTTTTTTTTTAAAGCACTCAATCCAAAAGTTAACCTGTTTAGAAGTAGGATGTCATATGAGTCAAGACTGTGAAAACTTGCCACTCACTTTTGATAGTACTACCATCACACAACAGGTAAGTAGCAGAGGGCCCTGTTGCAGAGATTTGCTAAAAATAGTTGTATACACCCAAACCCAGGCTGGGCTTCAGACTAAAAGCCAAACTAAAGTTTGATGATGCTGTTGGTGCTAATGAGCTGTTTCCCTAGAAGTCGGGGCCTTGTTATATACCTTGGTGGGAACTTCACAAGCCAGCCTGCTCTGATCTCTGCCCTTTGGACGTCAGCCTTTCATTACACAACACAACTTTACTGTCTACTCTTCCAACCAGAAATAAAGCCTAGGTCTAAGACGTTCTTAGGATCTGACGTTTGACTGACCTAAGATTTTACAAGTCCAATTGCCTGAGTCTCTATTGCTTTACACCTTGTATGTATTTATACAACTGGTGCATTTACACCAAAGCATAAGACTATAAATCAGATCCGCTTTGATTCACTAGTATTTTCCTCCCAGTTTGTAGAATTGTAAATTACTCCGCAGGATGACAAACACTGATCTGACTGTTAGATCATTGTGTTATATAGCTGCGTTATGAAGCAAAACCCATTCATGGATACTCATTCATTTGAGAAAGATGTCACTGGCCTAACACAATGGGCTTCTTTCAAGGCCTCCCTTGTATTTCATTCTGTTATTTCTCTGATAATAAATAAATAAAGTCCCCATTGGTTTATGGCTGTAAGAGATGAAAGAACTCTTTTTTTCATGTCAACATTGTGTAGTGCTGATGGAGTCTGGCAACAGTCGAATCCTGGCTCAGACTTCTGTTCTGTTTTCCTTATTAGCATTTTGTTTCGCTGTCCCTGCCAAAGTCTCCTGGACATTTCTGAACTCTGTGAATTGTTGCAGATATTGCAATGTCCAAGTGTGAAATGGACTGCATGGGAACTCCTGGGAACCTGTTAACAGTGTATTAACAATAACCTCAAGTTCACAGGAAACAACAGGCACCTGCTCAATGGGGAACATGTTCTTATATTGACACTCAGTTATCACTGCCTATGTTAGCATCATTTTTGCACCTTATCTAAGACCTACCATGAGCCTTGAAAACCTGTTTACTAATTTAAAACCAGTCTTCACAAACCAAGACAAAAATAAGAACAGGAGTATATAAATAACTTAGCATTTTAAAAGAATTCTAGAAAAAACTCTGTTATTTGTTGCAATTCTGGTTTACTTGAATGTGAATTGAGATGACAATTTCTATAAGCCAGGTGCTTAATCTTAATAATTACCTCTAAGGTATTATAATCATGTAGGAAAAATTTGCTTTTTTTGAAGAACAAAAAGAAATTAAGCTGAACAAAGAAAATGGTAAATAGTACTCTGAAAATCCTTTCTTGTAAGAGTGGAATACCTTAAACATTTAATAATTATAGTCAACATTTTTAGACCGGGAAGCTAAAACTTCATGTCTAGAAGTATTTAAAAAGTGTTACATGTTTTAAACCATTACCTATATTATAAATAAATTTGTATTATCAATAGCCTGCTATAGAATTAAAACACATCTATATTCATTTAGTGGTCCAGGAATGATGTGCAGCCCTAAAAAAACAACAGCTCTTACTAATATATACAACACGGGGCCTCTGAAGGAACACATTTTCTGGATTGCATTAACACAAAACAACTAACTCCCCCACTCTGGAGAAGTTTCATGCATTCATCAGGAGCTGACACAAGGTCTACGATTTGACTGTTTTTATGCATACCTTCACAACATCTGGGCAGCCCCTGCAATCATCCTGCAAGGCCGTGTGTTCTCCCTGTAAGCAGCTGTTCACGAAGGCGTTCTTGAATAGAAGGAATTACGCTGAAATACAGTGGCCTCTCCAGCCTGCTGCCACACGGGCAGACCAAAATCCGTCAATGAATGACTCCCAGGAGACCGGTGGTGTACTGTGGCTGTGGACAAGTCTAGATAGCAAACTGTTTATTAACATCTGAGTAAATCAATCAGCCAGAGAGTTGTTCATTCATTATAGTCCTTGGGTCTGTCACTTGTGCAAATCTTATCTACCTACAAATTAGGTTTTTTCTTCCTGTCCACTTGCTAGCTTTGTCACCCAAACTCAGCTGGCTTTTTCAGAGCTCATTTATACTTTTTAAAATTCCTCCAGCCTGATCCAAACTGTCTCTGAATAATGGTTAATGATTAATGTCCTATTAACCGTGGTCTTACTCCTGAATATTTAACTACTTTGACAGTAGGATGGTGTATTTCCACTTTATGATAATACTAGACAAATTTAACTTCTGAATTGAATCTAGAAGCTCCAAGATTGACATGTCTTTCTAGTCACAAACAGCTGTACTTAATCTGAAATCCTACCCTTCACATCCTTCAGGACTGGGACACAAAATTATTTCAAGTAATGAGCATTCCTAAGGATGGGGAGGTGAGAGAGATGATTTGCCAGCATGTGACTGAGTGAATAATATTGAATACTTGATATTTCAATTATTGTCTCTTGTATGTTACACAGAATGATCTGTGTCTGAAAATATTTTCCACTTACAGAGATTGCTCAAATAAGAATTAAGAGGTATGCACACGCTCATCCTATATAAATGTATATACAACATATAGTTATGGTTTATTTCAAATTAAGCTTCTAAGAAACAAGCAGAAAAGTCAGATAATGGATCCAGGTAATTTGCCTCATAAACAGGCAGGTTAAATTCTAAACATATGTTTTTTCTTTATCATGCCCCTGAACTATTACTCAGGATGTTTTCTCCTATTCCAGAAAAAAACCTATACCATTGTACTAACAATGCAAGAAATGCTGAAACTGCACTTAAGTCATTCTTCCATCACAGCTAGGAACAATTTTTAGCAGGGAGCTGTTACGGCTATCAAGCATTAGGATAATCTAGAAGAGTTTCCTCTGCTGATGTTAGGCCTTAGGTAGGGCAGTTGCATGTACAGGTACACATGTTCATATGTGAGAGAAAAGAAATCTTTTTTCCTTTGCTGCTGAGAGGGAGACTTTTTGATAAAACACTGCTTCATCTCTGTCAACTTACACTTACCCACACGTAACAGTTAACGTTTGCAGACACCACATTCTGTACAACATGGTAAGAAATTCTGGCTGACACATACAGTAAACCAGGAATAGTTTTAAGGACATGATTTACATCTTGTAAGAGATAGAAGGGACTGTATTTGGGAATGCAATTAGTCCCACAACAAAGACATCTTTCCTCCAATAATGACTATAATTGTGCAATTTGGAACCTAGAGGCTAAAAATATATAACATTATCTCTAGAGTTATGTTCATAAGGGACTTTTATTCTGCTGGGCACAGGAAAGATCTAGAAACACACACACCAGTAGACTGCACGTTTTTGCCGATACATTCATCTCTGATTTTTCTTCCCCTAATCTTCTTGGACTTCCCCCTCTCCCCTCAGAAGTCATGCTCTGAGAATTCTTTCCTGCTTTCTTGTTAGCATTTTGGAGCCATGTTCTCTCCTGAATCTGCATTCAGGCAAGTCACACTGACACCAACACCAGATTTATGAGGGAAAAATGTGTTCACTTTACTGCTAATTACCATTAGTCACCTTTGTTTCCCATGTTAAATAACTTGTATTATCATCCCTGCCTTGCTGCATGCTTGATCTCTTACCTCTATTACCCGTCCTCTGTTAACTTCTATCTCCACCTCATTTCTGGGTTATGTCTTTGATGGACCAAGCGATTATTTTTCAGCCAATGATCCAATTTATGCATAAAATAAAATATCCCCCAAATCATTCACGATTGCCTTCATTTCAAATAATCTGTCACTTCCGCATGGTGTTTTCTAATGGAGCATCTAATTTTCTCCTTTCTTCTCACTTCTCTGCAGTCACATCAGTTGAAATCTAACAATGAACAAGATAGATTGATTCAATGGTTGAGTTACGCATGAAACAGTCCCAACTGGAAAAACATTTAATGGTGGTTAAATATTATACTGTTGTATATACTGCCTGAAAAATGAGCATGACTAACACAGCAGTCAGAGCCCTTTGAAAATGCCTTTCTGGGCAGAATTGTGCAGGTTTGCTGACATATATTTTGTCATGCCAGCTCTAATTAAGCCTGTCTAATTACTTCTCCTACAAGGGTTTCAGGATGAGCATATAAATTCTTGAGGACATTATCTGCTGTAGGTGTATAGATGTCCTGTAGAATATTAGGGAGGAAAGGTCTGTAGGGAAAGTTAATACTTTTTATTAGCCCATATGACGTAATTGGGAAAATGGACAAGCTTTTGGATGCATAGGACCCTTGCTAAATATCAATGAAGAAAGATTTTACTGTATGTCCAAAAGAATGTCCTTTTTTTTTTTTTTCTTACTCACCTGTCTCAGCCGGTCAGATAAAAGTACTATAAACATTTCCTGTCTCATATCCTTCTGTCTTTGAAACGATTGTTACATCTAAAGCATATCCAATGAAGAAAAGTAGCTATCTGATGAACAAACTTCTCTTTGGTTGGATCTGTTTGTGGCAAACTAAAAAGGAACCAAAGGAAATTAAACAGCTTCTACTCCCATATCATTTTGCCCTGGGAAATCTTTAACTCTTTTCTGCAGAATAAAAGAGCTCTGACAAGCAATGTCTCCCCCAAAATTGCCATAAATTGGTGAAGAGGGCACACTGCTGTGAAATGCTAGACATTAGGTGCTAGATGCTTATATATTCCCAGGGAAAGAAAGAAATCCAGTGTTCATTTTCTCACTTTGAAGGACCCTCTCCTTCATCCACTGGATATCTTTTATACTGTTTGATCTAGTGGCAGGCTCTGAGGACACCTGCAATTCAGCTCTTGCTCAGCCTTGCCAGGAATGAAGGCCTTCCAGGCATGTCTTAAAAAAAAAAAAAATAAACCCAACAAAAAACTGTCAGTGCTTGAGGAATTTTAACCTAGAAAGAGGGGGCAGCTATAGACTGCAGCAGTTGAGAAGTATGTGTCTTTACTGCAAGTTTGGACTCGGGTATATAATTGCCATGAAAACATGTCATCACTTTCCATGGATTGGCACAAGATTATGGAGAATTATCTTCTATGGAGCTCTACTTTTAAGTGCAAGTGGTATTGAGTTTGAGGTATGAATTAATCAAGAACAAGCTTATTATCTTTTACTTGCTATTCTTCACAGGAATGCTGCCACCATGCTTCCCTGTGCATCTCACCAAGTCTAGAATTTTAATTTGCATTTATTTGATCAGTTGAAGTGGTCAAATGAGGGTTAAAAGTACAGTACTTAATGTAAGAAATACGGGGAGGAGTAACCAGGGTCCAAAATAAACTCCACTTTGCAAATTCACATGCTAATTTAAATTGGGGAATAAGGCCATAACCCTGCTCTCAGGGGTTCAATTGGGCTGCAGGTAGAATTTAATTACCACACGGCTTTAAACGGTTATTACTTGAAAGGCTGAGTGCCAGAATCACAGTTAGGTTCCTGCTTTATACTAACCCTCCGCCCCCCTCAAAAAAAAAAAAAAAAAAACAAAACAACAAACAACAAAAAAAACACCAAACAAAAAAAAAAAAACAGAACACAAAAATAAACCACCGAAACCCACACACAAAGGACTACAGTAATGTCTGTAAAGTGCATACATTTAGTAGCAAAAGGCTTTTGTTGCACGTAGTTACTATAATTTAGTCTGTGTCGTTACTTGAAGGTAGCCATTGTAGCTGTTCTGCTGTGGCCTTGGCTTGCTTAATTTAAATACCTTTCTTGGAACTCGTTTGTTGGGAAAAATAGAATATTTGCAAAATACACAGTATTCTGATCAAACGGATAACAAAGCCAAAGCTTTCCAAGCTCTAATCATATTCAGCATTTGTGTTCCTTTTGGTTTAAGTGTAGAAACATAATGAAATAATTCCATAACATAAAGCTTGATGAAAGTGGCAATTAAAAAGGAATCGATCTAATACATCCTGTTCTTCACATTGCCATGCTCTGTAAAATGTAAATCTCTGTCTCCATTACTAAAGCTTTCGTTTCCCATCTTGATTAGGCAAATATTGAAAACAATAATCATTTTTCACTAAAGTGAGCCTTTAATATGGAGTAGAAAGTGTGCACTATGGATATTACGTTTTCCACAGAAGACTGGCTTTCACATTAGTGTTTGCTATTAGCGTATTTCATGTCACTCCATCATACTGCCTTTCACTCAAATCCTACATTTGTTGGAGCAGATGGAAAGTTAGTTTAAATTAATTGAAAGCATGCTGTGCACAGCTTGTGGTACCAAGAACACACAAAGAAGAAAGGAAGATACATCAATTTCCTTTCTAACATACCTATAACTGTGAGAAGAGATCTCTTAAGAAACCATCAAGATAGTATGCTGCTTTTTTTCTTCTTTTTTGAGAAAGCTATATTGCTTTGATTTTAACAAGAGGAGGAGGTAGTGAAATTGGCTGGATACACACCATTTGAAAAATAAATTTGCCTGGGACGGATCATAATAAAATGGCACACCGAAAGCTAGTACTTATTGTTTTGTTTCTGTAGTCTTATCTACAGTTCTTAGAAATATTGACAAGTTTGAAGGCTAATTATCTCCTCATCTATTTTAGTTAATACTACTTCCCGTATCTGGATCTCAGCTTTTCTTCTGTCATCACTGAAAATCCAGCTGTCTTTTCTGTTCTCTGAACCAACAGCCGAATATGTTATTAATGCCTGCATCATTTGTTTACCTGAAACTGCGATGGACAAACTTATCTGCTTCTTTAGAGTGATCATTACATGGCCATTCTTCAGTACCTTTACAGTTAAAACCAGCTTCAAAACTATCACAGTATAAATCATTTAATGAACAGTGGCTTTTTGACCAAGCAATAATGGAAACTTTTATTAATTTATTAACTTGGTCCTTTTTCTTTTTTTTTTTTAACCAAAATATTCCAAATATGTGTCTCATAATGGTGTAAACAGTGAGGGCGGGAGGGAGCAGGCATTGGGAGGGGAAATGTTTCTAAGATGGATGGCATCTGTTTGGTTTGTATGCTGTGTTCTGCTAAAAAGGCTGCAGTGGGACAGACGGGAGGAAAGCTTTGTATTTACATCTATGTGGCCCAGGCCAAGGTAAGACCCCCTGGCACAAACAGGAGTTGTTACGTCTTGTAAAGCAACTGAAAGTGCAGAAATCAATGAGGAAAAGCTGATTCTGGAGTACAAGGTGGGAAAACCAGGCAGAAAACAAGAAACCTGCAACACAAGTCTGTTGGTCTTGGCAGGGAGCAGATGCAGAGTCAAGCTTTAGAAGTGATGGAAAGAAGAAAGCGCCATGTCCCAGAGGGATGTAAAGTAGAACTTGCTGCAAACAAGAAATGCACTAAAATTTGTTGGACTGAGAAAGACCTCAAGGGTCCTGCACAAAAATAGCAGAAAGGTGAGAGATCTGTCATTTTAATCTGTCTTGCTGAGTTTTCTCTGTTTCAGATGTTGCTCTGTTCTGGTTTGCATTCAGATAAAAGCTGGCTTTTGAGTTTTAGATCCCTTTTGCTAACCTGGGTGTCTCTTTCTTACACATCTCATCTCTTTTGGTCTCAACACTGGCCACAGTTTCCTTTTCTTCTCTAAAAAGGTCAAAAGGGAAGAAGAGAGGAGAAAACATTTTTTACATTTGCTCTTTCAGTCTTGAAAAACTCCAAGGTTGAAGACGAACAAAATTAAAACAATACGTTTTGGCTTCAGAGAAGTAAAAAGTTTCTCTGAAAAAGTTCAAAGAAACCAATACATCCCGTGTTTTTGCCCAAATTAGTAACGTTATTTTACATTTACCTTTGGGGGAAAGGTTATTTTATATTGAGGCGTTTCTCCCCTCCCCATGCTGACTGTAAATATTGAACCTGAGTTGTTGGAGGCCTTATTTCTGCTAGTCACTGAACGCATTTGACCATCGCTACTCCTTGCAGATCAAATAAAACTCTAGCAACTGCAAATGGAAAAGCTAAAATAATGCAAACCTTTCCCAATCCTACCTGTCTGGCTTCATCTTCCTTCTTTCCAGAGAGCCTTCAGACATTGCAGCTGAGCCTATCTTCCTTTTTTTGTGATCTGATGACATCACTTATCCTCCACAAATGTTTACTTCTCGTATTAGATATCCCTGAAATTCAACTGTACTCTCATAAGACTTCACAATTTTTTTGTCTCGTTTACTTTATTTCTTCCACAACTATCTTTATACCTCCTTGCTCTTCCCAAGACTTGTATTTAACTACTTTCCTTATTATTTTTATCCACTTTCAGTTTTGTCCTTTAAACCACAGTGTCGGCAGAATTTTCTTTTCACTTTTTTCCTATATTGTACAGATTCTTTATGACCACCCGAGCCAGCATTTCTTCCTCTGTTCTTGAAAGGCCTTATCCCAACCTGTGTCACAAGTCTTTCCTTGTTCTATTTAATTCACAGCAAAATTATGCTTCTTCCTGCATGCCAAACTCCTTGATTCATAAGCAAGTTGTATAAGCATAATGCAAGGGAAAATTTGGTTCTGAGATGATAACTTCTCTTGAGCACATGACAGGTGTCTTAGTTCATATTAACAAAGCTCTTCGGAAATTCAGAGGATTGTACAGGTAATCATTGTTTGATTAATAATTTACAATACCAACAGGACAGAAATGAAAATTGGAGAATGACAATCTCAAAGCAGCTGTATGCCTGTCAAATATGTAAATTTTGTACCCTTTTTCATCTGTTGGGGCACTGCTTAACTCCATGCTGAGTTGCCTCTCTAGAACATAACCCCTACAACATTCATGAATAATTAGATAGTCATAAAGAAACAAGGAATGAGTGAGAATTAACTTCCCACCTCCTAATGTTACTTGAAGATTAATTTGCCTAAAAACTAATTAGCTGACATACCACAAGCACAGAACCTCAAATGAAATTTAAAAAAAAAAAAAAAAAAAGGAAAAAACCCCCAAACCTCAGAACAAGATTTTCCATCTCTGAATCTATGTACAAGCAAGCTTAGTGCTTCTAGAAAAAGCTACTAGATTAAATCCCCAGAGTGTATTTTTTCTAAAGAGTAAATGAAACCATAATGCAGCTGGGATGAAATCCTTCAGCCCTTTCACTGACATCTACAAGAAAAGTAAACGTCATTACATGAAACTTCTTTCCGAAGATAAAAATATAATCTAGTTTTAAGATTACAGAGGGGTTTAGATGGCTGTGGGCACGTGGAGCCATTTCACTGAGTTTGCCACTTAATGTCAGCCAGAGCTTAATCGCAGCCAAGTCATTAGTTAGTGCTAGTTATTAAGAAGAGTAAGTGAAGTCAGCAGCTGTATCACAGAACCAATGATGTAATTAGCACCTTAGTTTGGAGGTGATTCTTTCCCCATCGGGGGAGAAAATTAGGCAATAGGGAAGTTCCCTGCATAGAAGGATTTATTCTTAAGGCTATGAACCAGTGCTGGGCACAAATGCCAAATTTGCTGAAAGTTGAAAGGAAAAAGAGGATGAGTAGAATAAAAAACACTAATTAGGAGAGTAAGAGTTTTATGGCTGGCTGAGTTTTTAATAGTTACTGGAGGGTAAGCCAAGACTAACAATCTGAGATAGACTCTAGTTTGGTGGTGAATGATTCTGACGTTTCTCAAATCTCACCCAGGATACTCAGAGGTTGGCTGAAGTTTAAGAAACTGCTTCCCAATACAGGAGCCACTTCAAGGAAGCAAAGAGAACACAAGCCCTTTTCAAGCTCAGGGGTATGCAAAAAACTTCAACATTTCAATTTTTTTCAGTGAACTCTTCCATATCAACCTCAAAAAATTATACAAAACACTCTAAAGTAGGCCAATTAACTGTATAAAAATATTATGGTGATCTTGAGTATTAACTGGGAATTTTTTTTTTTTAAACAGAGGAAGAGTGAAGTACATTTTCATAATAAGTTTCTGAACAATAAATTCATCTTGGCAGATCTTTTTATAAGAAAACCCCTGTAATATCACTCCTGTGTTGACTCAAATCACTAATGTCAACCATCCACAAAAAAGGAAATTCAGTCTTTCCTTGAACAGTTCAAAAAGACAGGGAACCTAGAGCTTCCCTAATCACAGCCTTATGGTTAAAAAATTTTATTTTACTCCTAATTTCTCTGTGTTTAACTAGCAGTTACTTCCTGTTATCTCTTTTCTTAGCAAAAGCACCTTTTTGTACCTGCTGTGCTTTCTCTCCACTAAATTATTTCTACAGGGTAACTGAATTTGTTGAGTCATCTTTATATGCTACTTACCACCTTTATTTCTCTCCAGTCCTCAAAAATCATGTTAGGACCTCTTTTTTTCTGCTGTCTCTAAACTTGCCATAAACCTAAAGAAACAATAAAGATGGCAGAACTAAACTGGGTTCTTTGGTATTAATCTCAGCAGTGCTGAATTCCAAAGAGAATCCAGCTCCATCCAAGGCAGAATTCCCCACTTTCAATTCTACCACAAGAATATGCAGCTATGCAAAGATTACTTTATTGTGGTTGAGTGCAGCCAAGCCTCCAAATTCAACAAAATTGAGAGTGTGTGACCACAATGAAAGAGAGGATGGGGAAGAAAGAACCTATGAGAGAACAGGATTGGTATTAGCAGTTTAGATGTTTGCCATTGATTTTATTTTTCTCTGGAGCTATTAGGAGAACATTTAATGTGTTTAGCTGCCTTTTGGTGAAATATTAACAGCTGGAAACACAGGGAGTGAACCACCATCTTGCAGCCAGTTGGCACTTGACAGTTCACCAGCGGTCCATGGAGTGAAATTTTGGAACCCCTATTCTGTACAATTGCTGTTATATATTAGCTCTGTAGTCATATGAGGTCTTTTCAGCAGAGAAGAGGCTATCTGATGCAATTCAACACCACAACCATAGTAAGGTGAATGAGGAAAATTTATAAATGCTGCTGCCTTATCCAAAGAGATCAGAGGTTTCAAGTCCTGTCAAATTTTGCAGTTGCCAGGGCAACAGGTTTGCATTTCTAATTGCCCCTGAGAGCCTGGGAGATTGTACAATATTCGGTCATCTTCTGCAATCTCCCTAAACCATCTAGTTCTGGATATACACAACTGGTTTTATCTGTGAAATCAGTGGGACTTCCTGCCAAATATGGTAAGAATTTTCATGTCAAATGTCCCTGAATAAAGTTAAGAATAGATGTTCAGTTAAATTGTGCATTAAGTCCTTCTCTTTTGACATCAGCCCTGCACAAATGATTTGCCTTTCTGTTTATTAAAAAAATGCCTGAAGTTTTAGCATGCATCCCCTGTGCGTGTGGGGCTCAAACATTATGAGCTTTGTCTGCATATTATGTTAATTGAATCTATCTCATCTTTATGAAATATACCACACACATCCAAGGATAGGTGCAATTAGTGATTTTAAATTTGCTTTTTTAAAAAAGAAAAAAAAAAGAGAACAACATAAAGGAGGAATGACTGCTGTGAAACTGCCGCTAATGAAACAAAGGTGAGACTACTAGAATGGAAAGATATCATGAAAATATATTTACCTACTTCTTTGAAGGCAGTTAATTTCCTGTTTTTCCTCAAGAAAACTACAGCAACTTCTATCAATGAGGTTGTTACATCTGAACAAGCTTGACAAAATCATGAGCAGAGATAAGCTTCTCCCTTTTCATAGATTAAGTTCTTTTCTCTCTTTCTCTCTCTCTCTTCTTCCCCCTCCCTCCCCCCCAAAAAACCATAAATTCAGAGAATCTAAAACATTTCCAGAGAACTGAACTCCGGAAAGGCAACATGTTGCCTTGCAGGTTCAATGCCACCCAGATCAGCCTGTACCTAAGCATGAAAGATCTGGCTGAACAGTCAGTCCACAGCTGTCACTCACCAGGACACCAAAGCCTCAGGTGACCACATCATCATTGATGGTAAAACGGCATAATGAAAAGATAAAGAAAAGACTTACCATTAAAAAAGGAGTGTTACAGACTACTCCGTATCATTGAATTTCTGCAAACGTAGCGCATTCTTGAGGACTTTAACAAATATCCTCTATAGATATTCTCTTTGAACCTTTTACATTTATCTTCCTGTAAACAGGTAGCTGAGTGTTACAAAGGTCATCATAAACAAACAGTCATATTCTGAAAAGAATTCACCTCTTGCCCATTTTGTGTTTTGTTTCTGTCAGCTTTAAAAAGTACAAACAATAAAAAGGAAATGGCTATCAGAGCAATGGGCAGTTCAGCTTGTTGGTATAAACTAAATTTCATCTTAAAGCTGAAAAGTAAAGGGGAAAAACCATGAGATCCTACGAATCAGCTTTAGCCGTTTTGGGAGGAATAATAAGAGGTGACTGGGCATCCAATCAAAATAGCTTGAAATTGGAGTGCCAGATGCCTATAACAGCTCACTCATAAATGACCTGCAAATCAAAACTTACCAGCAAAGAATAGTAACTAATAGTTTGAGTATTTAAAGTATCTAACCACACTAAAGTCTGTCTCTGGATCTGCCACCTGTAACCAACTTACGTATCCAACATTATTCTAGTTTCATTATTAAATAGTTCCTTTTTTCTTAAAAAAAAATCTCAAACAATTCACACACAGAGGGGGAGGGGAAGTAAAATTGTTTAATACATTATGCATTAGAAATTACTCTAACAGCTTTATATTCAGCCTAGTAGTATCTTTGCTTCAGGCAGAGATAACCTTCACCAAGTCTTTCCAAATTAGGTGTGATATAATACCTTCTCTGATATTGTTGATACAGTCCTGTACAGTACATGCAAATGAAAATGGTGCAGCGCTACACAAGGTTCTATATAAAAATCCAACATAAGGAAACAAGGCCAGAGTACTTATCTTCCAGGAACAGACACTAATCTTTGGGGGAATTAGCTCAGGCCATTGCTGTCAGGGTGCTCTGCTGCTGAGTTACATCAGTAACAATAATTCATTTTTTAATGGCTGGAGACCTACACTGTAATTCTGCACTAAAGTCTATCCTAAAATTTATTAAGGAAGTTTCAGTGTGTTGGAGCTATATATCTAGATGAGATCTAATCTTCATTAACTCTCAGGAGGTAGAGCTGCAGGAGAGCATAGATGCTAAACCCTCGAAGCACTGGGTAAACTCATTACACCTGTTCATTTACCTTGCCCAGGGTCCTGATCCTGCCACATATGTTGGTGTCTAACTTCAGACAATTGAGGAGAGACCTCAGATGCTCAATGGACATACTCAGGCCGCTCAGGGACAAGCTCTATCCCACTCCTATCAGAAGACACCTCACGGTTACAAACGAACATTTAAAAAAACACAAAATAAAACCTCTCTTTAATGGGGTGCTCAGAAAAGCCTCATAAACCCTAACTACTTCCAGGTAAGATTGTGCAAACTTATTGAAAAGAGATGGTACGTTTGCAGTAGTAGGAGACATTAAAGGAGGACTCGGGAAGGCCCTTCTAGCTGTTATATTCAAAAACTTGCTACAGACAAAAAGGAAAACCACCTCATACAAGGATGCAAGAATTTATTGCTACTCCAATTAAAATCAAGCAAAAGACATTATTAGCCCAGTTAAATGTCACCTGCACAACAACAGAAGTTGTTCGAGCAAAGGAAAAAGAACTAATAATGCAATTAAAACTGTAATATAGAGAGTATGCTATCTAATATCTGTCCCTGTTATTTGAGGTTTCTCCACCCTCAGTGGTCACCACCCATGGTTTCCTGGTGCTGCTAGCTGTACATGCCTTGGGGAAGAATTTGGGGTTGAGGTGTGGTGGTAGCACCCCATGCTCTTGCCAGAAGATCAGTGTCAATGGTGCTGCTTTAGGGTTGGCTTATGGTAATTTTGATTTTGTTCCCTGTCAACATTTTTCTCTCCTGATGATCAACAATTTCATGTTACGCTACAATTTTTTGCTCGCTGGAGGCTGTTAGGCTTTTGCCATGTATGTATCACTCAACATTACCAGATATGCTGTAGGTACGCATTAGATCACAAAATTCAATTAAACAAGTCCAAGTAACTGCAAGAATGAAGGTTAATGAACAAGACTCATCATTAAGCAATAACCACGTAACCTTTTATTTTTGCTACTAGACTTTAGCTACCCAACTGCCCTGCAGCTAAGGCAAGCAAGAGGAGTCAAGACAATTCCTTGGGCTAAAATGAAGCAATGTGGCATATGATCTGTCACTACCAATGATTACACCGTATATAACAGACTACAAGAATACACAACACGGTGCTACCAGCCTCTTTGGTTCACTTTGTCTGTCTAGATCTCAGACTACAAGGCCTAGTGTCACCCTCCCTTGGCAGTCCCGTACATGGATTTGGCCTCAGCAACAGGTCTGCAAAAGACTGAAAGTCAGGGGTGTGTGTCACTACAGTCTCTAACAAAACCAACCTGCAGATTGCGGACAGCCTAACCCACCTAATTTTACAGACAGTCTCTTATTCTAGGCATGTTTAACCCCAGCCAGCAGCTAAGCACTGCACAGCTGCTCACTCACTCCCCCCCGGTGGGATGGGGGAGAGAATCGGAAGGGTAAAGGTGAGAAGACTCGTGGGTTGGGATAAACGCAGTTTAACAGGTAAAGCAAAAGCCGTGCACGCAACCAAAGCAAAACAAGGAATCCATTTACTCCTTCCCATAGGCAGGCAGGTGTCCAGCCATCTCCAGGAAAGCAGGGCTCCGTCACGCATAATGGTTACTTGGGAAGACAAACGCCATCGCTCCGAATGTGCCCCCCTTCCTCCTTCTTCCCCCGGCTTTCTAAGCTGAGCCTGATGCCATATGGTGTGGGATATCCCTTGGGTCAGCTGGGGTCAGCTGGCCCGGCCGTGTCCCCTCCCAGCTCCTTGTGCCCCCCAGCCTGCTCGCTGCTGGGGTGGGGTGAGCAGCAGCAAAGGCCTTGGCTCTGTGTCAGCACTGCTCAGCAGTAATGGAAACATCCCTGTGTTATCAACACTGTTCAGCACAAATGCAAAACGTAGCCCTGTACTAGCTACTGTGAAGAGAATTAACTCTATCCCAGCCAAAACCAGCACAGCATGCTAATGACAGAACAGTCTTTCCAATTTTAATAATGCCATTTTGACATTCTTACCTGACTCAGATAGAGCAAGCCTGAGGATAACTTTATCACAAAGTAGCAGATGGCAGTTAATGATGGGGATCAGACTCTGGGTTCAGGGTGAATAAAATGCGGTATTTCCTAGCAGTGATTAATGAGGTAAAATGCATCTAATTTGGAGATGCTGCAGACAGAGTGGCTAAAGTTCTAGCCTGACAGAGGGTAAGCACCGCTACAAGCAGTCCGGTCTCTGCCTCCAAAATTCTGTAAGGCCTTGAAAAAGGACCAACCATTGTATCTGGATGGACCAAGAGTACTATTTACGTATTTCTACATTTAGCTACATAAGTTGCTATGCATGCTACTATCTGCTGCAGTTACACAGTTTACACATGTTGATGTGAGCATTAGTCTGTTTTGATTTATTGAAGGATGTGTAATTGCAGGCAGAAATGGTATTTTCAGCAGTTACCTGCCAGCACTTAAACCACAGAATCTCACAACTTGCTCAACATGTTAACACTGTTTTCCAGTGAATGTGGATAATCAACGGAGAGCTGTTGTAAGAAGCTTTTCTATGCCTCTGTTCCCTTTCAGAAATGTATCCGAGAGGCATACAGCCCAGCTTAACTTCAGCCAACTAAAACCCAAGAATTGAATCTATGCTAATTATCTAGCCTTCCTTTGCAGTCAGCATGAGTCACTTCATGTAATTTATTTCAGGATAGGACAAACTGCCCTTTGGAGTGGCCAATTTCTTACTGTTGACTACATTAGACTAGCTGCCCAGGTTATTGATGGCGATAGCAAAAATATTTCCAGAAGAAATACATCCTACCACTGCAAAATGTTAGATCATTGCTCTCTGCATCCATTACCACCTGCTGCAACATGGGAAATCTCTTTAGTGTTGTCTGTACGCTTTGTGGAGAGACTTCAATGTCCCATCTAACCTCTTGTGTCAATGCTGGCCACCAAATGCTACACCCTTAATGATACTAACTAGAGTATTATCTACCAGCTGGGAATCACAAGCGAACTCTGGTTCTGCTGCTGTAAATAACAGCTGCCCTGCCGCTCAGCCAGTGGGAAGATAGAAGGGCAGGAAAACCTAAGCATTATCACAGCCACACTAGACACAATTACCTACCAGGTACCAAAATAATCGTAGCTAAGCTACAATTCAAGGGATAAAACAAACCAACACTAATGCTGTAAAACTAGATTGAAAAACATCTGAAATATTTGTAGCTCTTGAACTCCTTGAATATCCTGAAAGGCTTCATACCAGTTACCTCACCTAATCTCATCTGTCCCATAATATGCCTGACATCATACCTTCTCACTGCTCGGTTTGTCTCCTTCATTAAAAATAAAAAATCACTAAATTTTACTGCCTTTTTCTCAAAGAGTAGCCCAATGTCTTGTGTTTGGGCAAGATTATCACACAGATAATGCTTTTCAAAAGACACTGATTTTTCAGAATAGTGCTCTGGAGCAAAGGAGAGCTCCTCTGGTGTCTCCCAAGAGTAACAAAAGGCTTACCTCATGCTTCTGCAGGGCTGACCCCAGAGTTTATCACAGCCCACGGAATAACCTTGTTGGGCCCTGCGCTAACAGCAATTTAGATAATCCACACCAATAGCTCACACATGGAAAACTCTGCCCCCTCCACATTTCTTTTTATTACATCACTGTGCACAACTTTGATGGGAAAACATCCTCTTTCCATTATTAAGCATTTACACACATTTACAGATGTATGTGTTTTAAAAGATAACACCTATGATTTGTGTTTACTTTCTAGAAAACCTCAAGACAAAATTCTCTGTTCCTATGTCTCTGACTTTGAAACTGGAGATGCCCAGCAAAAAAACCCATCTGCTTCAAAGCCTTGCTTGGTGTCTCAGTACCAATGCCTGCAGCTGGTGACGGTATGTAGCTCACATGCTCCAATTTCTTCAGAACTTGCAATTATTTTGCCATCAGAGGGTTCCAAAGCTGGAGAACTGACGTCTTAATTTTATTCATCTGTTTTTGTGAGATGGATTGTAGTTTTGCTCCCCTTAATGTAATATGATGCAACTGTTAAGCACATTTCCAAACCTAGCAATGTTTCTTTGAATCCTCTTGCAGAAGCAGTATTTTCTGTATGTTTATTCCAGTTTCTTTATAGGATACTTGTTATGCATAACTGATTAATAGGCCCTAAGCTATACTCAACCTGCTACCCACAGTAAATTGTTCTTTCTGTTGTCTGTGTCATTTTCTTTAAAATATCAAGCTGTTTTATAATTAAAGAGTCCCTTGAAGGTCTTGTTTCAATAAACAATCATTTCTTCCACTGTGTGAAGTTCTTGTGCTAATAAACAATGTAACAGCATATATTATTTTTCTTGTCTCCAGAACTAACCTTTTACAGAAGACCCACTAAGGCAAAACTCGAAATGTGATGCTCACTCTATGTACAGATTCAAAACTTCAGCGTGTGTTGTGTAGCTCAGTACTAGATCCATTCTTAATCTGCATATTCTGTGAGTTATAGAAGATTAATTGCTCACAGTAATGTTTAGACGCTTTCATATGTCACCCAGAAGATGGCTGAAGAGTTACTTATCTCCAGCAGCTTTATCCTTAATTACCTCTCTCTCTGATAATTCCAAATTTGGGATTCAATGCACAGTGAAAATCTCCTGTATTAATTAGAGACTGTAACTTTGTTATACAATGTGTTTTCTATGATAAATGGCTTTTCCTTGAATACTGAATGTTTTGTGGAAATGGCAACATATTTGATAGTTTTGCAATGCTGCCAGAAACTTTTTCCAGATTTTTAACACTGCAGAATACAGTACAGTGACACTGGGGTTCTTGCATGAGTATTCGTGTATTTTTTCAGTCACTGATAACATTGATTATAATTTAATTTTTCTGGAAAAAAAATCGGTAATTCAGGTGGTTTTTTTTTTCATTTTTAATGCAATTTAATAAAAGTGTTTGCTTAAAGCGATAAAAGATAACAAAAACTTGTGCAAAATTAGAAAATCAGATCAATTTTAGATCCTACAACAGTGTCTATGAAACAGTTTTTTAATCACCGTTTTAATGAGCTATACTTTGGCAGCAAGTTTAAATTTCTAAATATTTGATCATAACAGTTCTTTGATTTGGCTGTGTTTGAATACCAGGATGTCTTATTTTTCTTTTCAGATGCTACTTTCACTACAATTTTAGACAGACTCTTTCGCTGATATAGGATGTCATAGTTCTTCTGAAATATTGGAGGTATAGCAATTTATGTTAGATATGAATTTGCCCCAAAGACATCAGTTTTTTCACATTTAAGAGCTTTCTCTAAGAAAAAATGTATTGGATATTACAATCCTCACACCACTATTTTTTCAAATTACTTTAGATACTTACCTGTCTTCACCTATAAATGCCACACACTTCCTATTTTCTAGTAGTAACTATACTCTTTGTTGATGTAATTCCCTGTTATAAAATTCTGCACTTGCTACATTTTCACATTCTTCTATTACATTAAGTAACCTGCAAATCTGTGGCCGACTTCAATATAAATATACACATGCCAAATTATTGAGTTCCATGTGTATGCTTTCCAGATGCATCAAAGAGATAACACAGAGCTATGTTTATATTATTCAGTGTTAAGAAATATCCTTCAAAGACCACACGTGAACGCTCCATCCCCTGCAAAATTATTTTGTTAACGTCATCCTCCTCTGTCTTCAGAACTTTGACTTTACAGTGACATGCTGGCTTTTCATTTGTCCAGCGTCCTTCCGTTCGGTATAGTTAGATAGATGGGTGTTTTTTCTAAACTCTTGATTCCACTTCAGAGTTGCCTTTTAGCAATTCCTATGGAGCATCCTCATACCGAGATTCACCGCTTTAGAGAATCCTGCCACCCCTGGTTCAAGTTCCTAATATAGTAAAAATATTCTCACAAACAGCCTGAAGGCTTTCTGCAATGTCTTTGAGATGAGAATTAAGAGGGAGATGAGAATTAACTTGCCCGAAGCCCCATGATAATGTTGCCTAGTGACACAGGTACTGTGCAGAGCAAAACCATGTAAAAGGGCAGACCATGTCTTGATGCTGGAAAATCCTCCCTCTGCTCCAGATTTTGGTTACTTTATTTTATTCTCCCCTCGTTCCAAAATCATTACACAGATACGCCAATAAATTTACACCTAATTTCTTTAAAAGCTTATCCACTCAGTTCTCTGGCCTTTTTTGTTACAGCTTCTTTTTGTTGATAATAGAGCAGCCTTTTCATAAATTCCCTAGTCTATAACAAGCATCTAAAAGCATATGCAATACTATAATATACTCATCTCTGATCATCTGGTATATATTTTAGCAGCTGTTGAACACATCGAATAGGATAATGGGGTTTTGTTTTTTTCCCTCCCAGGAGCTACATAATGATATTCCTCCTCTCCTTACCTTCAATGACACCCAGTTTTCACTGTATTTCTGTGTCATGTGCAACTTTGATCTTTTTTTTGTGAACCAGATCACATTAGAATTTTTATCCGTTTTCTGTCTCCACCCAGGAGACACTATAGCACTTCTCCCCAAGGGTACGAGTTGCTCCAGCTACATGAAAATCTTTGGCACTACCCTATTATTCAATAAGCAGACCTCATTCCTTCAGGTATTTTTGTCTTTACGGCCATAATCTCATAATTCATATCTGTGCCCACAGTGTGACATTCTGCCATCAATCCTTTATCTTCTCCTGTTTGATTTGCAGGTTGGTTCCCTGCCTTGTTTTTCACCAGAGGGATTTAGCAGAATTAGACATGTACAAAGAAGGGCACCTAGTACAGGGGCATGGATCGTCTTCCGTACTGACAACGGTTAAATAAGGTAAGGCTCTTCAGTTTAGTAATAAAGGATATGTGATGTGGAAATGTAGATGGTTCAGGAAAGTTGAATGGAAAACAACTGCTCTTTCTGGGACCCCAAGAAACAGAAGGAACCCAAGCGAACACGCTGCTCAGGCCACAGACGTCGCCCGGCCCTGGACAGCAGGCCCCCCACGATGGAAGGGCCACTGTCTGCATGGCTGTGCACACCTTGCACAAGACATCATTTTCCTCTGATTCAGCCCAGCAGCACCTCCAGCCTCTCCCCTTTGTCTGGCCAGGTGACACGCTTCCACCTTTGCATTTTTTACTTTACAGCCCTGCTCTACCCAGAAGGCAACAGCCCTTCTTGCAAACTGTAGCACAAATCTGCCCCTCTACTCCACTCTGGTGAGACTCCACCTGGAGCCCTGCGTCCAGCTCTGGAGCCCTCAGCACAAGAAGGACACGGACCTGCTGGAGCGGGACCAGAGGATGCCACAAAAATGATCCGAGGGCTGGAGCACCTCTCCTATGAGGACAGGCTGAGAGAGCTGGGGTTGTTCAGCCTGGAGAAGAGAAGGCTGCAGGGAGACCCACCTTATTGTGGCCCTTCAATACTTAGAGGGGGCCTATAGGAAGGATGGGGACAATCTTTTTAGCAAGGCCTGTTGTGACAGGACAAGGAATAATGGATTTAAACTAAACAAGAATAGATTTAGACTAGACATAAGAAATTTTTTACAGTGAGGGTGGTGAAGCACTGGCACAGGTTGCCCAGAAAGGTGGCGGAGGCCCCATCCCTGGCAACATCCCAGGCCAGGTTGGACGGGGCTCTGAGCACCCTGATGTGGTTAAAGCTGTCCCTGCTCGCTGCAGGGGTTGGGCAGGGTGACCTCTAAAGGTCCCTTCCAACCCAAAGCATTCTAGGATTCTATGAAATCCCCAATGTGAGCTGCTGTTTGAGGCTTCATTTCTGTGACCTGTGACCTGCATTCAACTCTGCCTGGTGCCCTACTCCCACCACCAGATAACTTATTCCTAAAGACACAGACTTTTGGCATGACATCTTTCCTTCCTGTGCTCATCTCAGATTAGCAACCTTTCCTAAAAACTCACCACAACCACTCCTGATCTTTCAGTGGGGTTCATCCCTGCCAACCACAAAAGGGCATGTTATTAGCACAATAAGAATGTCTCTGCAAATAAGCCAGAAGCATCATGCAACCGCGAAAGCTGAGTTCAGGCAACGTGGGTCTCCAAAGCTGTTTGAGCATCTCTTGTTAGAAGATGTATGATGCGTATTTCAAAAGTAAATCTGGGAGGATGCTCTTAGATGGTCCTCTACACTGCTTACAGTAAACTATATGTGATGTTATTAAGCAGAAGAACAGAAACACTTGGCATAACTAAATTAACTCCTTCTGTATTCAAACAAAAATCAATAGGAGACCATAGATGAGAGAATAAGTGGATAATTTATATACATTACTCTCCTCTTCCAAAATCCTTTTGAAGGTTACCCTTTTTTTTTTTAATTGGGATTTTTGAAGATATACAGCATATTCCCTCTAAACCATCGTGAACAAGTGGCCTTCAACTGATAAATGCAGTGTACTGTAAGTGAAAAAAAGGAGAAGAGCAAAGGTCTTCGAATTCTTAACAACTATTAAAAAAAAAAGCAAGCTATGTTTTAGAAGAATGAGTCTGCTGCATCTACATGAAACAGATTGGAAAACAGAAAGCAGCTATTTACTTCACCTTGTTGGAAAATGGGTCAGTAAACAAAAAAGAAAAATCAAAACAAAACCCATCCAAATCAGCAGTTCAGTGTTCTTATGTAAGAACAAAAAAGAATTTCAGTGGTGAATTTACTAGAATGTATTTGGGCTACAAATACACCAGTTACAGAATAATTTTCTTCCTCTGAAGCACAGAGAGCCAAATCACTTATCACAGAGTGTTATATTACATAAGAGATGAGGACTTAAAAACCTCGCTTTTTCTGGTCTCTGGTCTGATGCCGAGCACATTGGCAGCCATCTTCCAACCAGAACATTAGAGGAGATTTGCAGCAACGTACTGCCAAAGAAGGGTTGTACCAGCTGTCCAGCGCTAAGCTGTAATGAATTTCTCTTTCAGCGACTAAACTACAATTCAGGAACACTGGGATCTCATGTGCAGTCACTGCCATGAGCTATAGCCAGTATCCCAAGTAAAATCTATTTCTACACAGGTTGGAGGCTTAGCTCTATCATAAGCAACTATCAATTTTGGTGAGTGTGTATAGGTACATATAAGATACACAAATATACAGGCATATGCAACATACCTTGATGTCCTGGCAGAAGGAAATCCCAATGTTAGTATTTTTTCGCAACTTCATCCAGTAGAATTTCCTTTTTCTGTTTAAGACAAAAAAAAGGTGACAGACAGTAGGACTTTAAGCTAAAAATGACCTAAAAACATAGCGGTGATTTAAATCAAGAGATCCATTTCTTATTACTCTTTGACACTTCAGGTCTTTTTTTCTTTCTCACCCCTCCCTTTTATTTTTCACCTTTGTTCTCAGTTTCTTTGTTCTCTTTTAATTATAATCCTGCTAAGCCTGGACATCTCTGTCTATTCCGCTCCAGTCATTCCTTGAATATTAACTAGGAAAAGAAAGCAAGCAGTTTCTTCTGTGTGCTGTCAAATGCTAATATCAGAGAAGTGCTGAATCAAATGCCAGTCATGCCACAGCAGTAACTCTAAGCCAAAATGGGATGATTAACTCAGTTCCCATAAGCAGGCTTGCTTTCAAAGAAGAGGGGAGGCCCCAGAAGAAGGGCAAGTATTATGCCTAACTTCTCAAAGAGGTGAAAAGGAAGATACAGGCAACTGGAGACGAGCTAGTTTAACTTCAGTGCCCAGAAAAATACTAGAACAAATTATTAGAGAATTAATTTGTCAATGCCTGGGGAATAAATAAGTGACAAGAAATGGCTGACATTTTTCAAGAATCTATCATGTCAAACTTGTCTGGTTTCCATCTCTGGCAAGGCAACTTGCCTAATGGATAGAGCAGTAGATGTCATACATCTTAAATTTAGTAAAGCTTCTGATCAATAATCCCTACACAGCAGCACAGATTATTGAAGCTGTTGTTGAACGGTTTATGCTGCAGATACCACCTCAGGTGCACCCAGATGTGCCACTGTGTGGCATCCAGGTGCTGCCTTCACCAGGCTAATCTTCACCAGGTGCCCACATGTAGAGCTCCTCAGGGAAGAGTGCTTTAGGGAAACACTTAGAGCACCAGAATCTTCTGGTGGGCCATGGACAGCCCATGTGCATTTTCCCATCCAGCTTTCAGTTACTGTAAGGAGGGAGGACGTTAGCTGAATAAATATATGACTGCTCTTGGAGTAGGTTAAGTGGGCCACAGAGGGCTTGTCTGGGCATAAACTGTAAAAATGATGCAAAGTTAGACATGTAACTAATACGCACTTTGGAAAAAAGGGTTATCAGTGAGCTAATAAAATAGAGAAATACTCCAGATTTTATCAAATTTGTTAAAAAGACAAATGCAAACGGCTTCATTTTGGGAAGGAAAATTCAAACACACAAATACAACAAGAGGAGAAGTTGAGCAGGCAGGCGAAATTCAGGATGACAGACGGGGCCACAAACAGAGCAAATTCATATTGTGCTGTAATTTTCACTTCTCAGGTCAATGCTCTGACAGGATCAGAACTATGTTCTTTTCCTACATACCCCTAGTCCTCTGGCCCAGGATCACAACTTTTACTTATGGATCATTTACTGATAAAAACGTAATTGCTGGCTGCCAGGATTCAATCACAGATGAACAGTAATTTTGAGAACCTGGAGTTTTGGACTTTCTTTCCTGCAGGAGCAATAATGAGGAATTTGGCACCTTAGCCCTCAATTGCTACTATTTAATGAAACACTTCTGTTTTCCCAGGAAAAAGGGTTTTTTCCTTTCTGCGATAATTGGAACATCTATTATAGAGGGTTTGGGGGAGTTGATTCAAAATTAATAAATAGATTAATTAGTTTGCTTAGTTAGGTATACCATGTTGAATGTTATGCCATAAGTACCACCTCAATACTCTATCATAAGGTTTCCTACTGTTGTTTTATAGTAGATTATAAACTGCTTTAGGCAGGGCCCACCTTATGATCCCATGTTGCTCTGTCTATTGCTGTGGAACACTGTCCATGACTAGCACATTAAGTTGCTACTCCAGTACAAATAATAAAATAACTATAATAATTTGTCTACCAAAATGCTCTCAGCCATTAGAGAGAAGAGCTGATACAACACAACACTGATTAAACTAAATGAGGCATTTTTGTAATCACCTTGCTTCTATAACTCTTACAGATTAAGCTCAGTACTACTGTATTTAATTCCCAACACTGAAAGGAAAAAATAAAATCCCAAATATTGCTGTCATTGTAACAAAACAAATCACTCAATCAATCTTATTAAAGTTCTTCAAACTATTCTCGAAGTTGAACTGAGTAGGGCTGTTGTGCTGAGAGAGGAATTTGACCCACAGCACGGTATGCCAGCATATTTACACATTAATTTCCAGAGTATAGGAGGTTTTGTGATTTGTAAGCTTTTTATTTCCCATAGAGATGCAACTTAATGTGTTTCTGTGATGCTTTTCACTTAACTTATACTGAGATAGCTCAGAGTGTATCTAAAATGTTACATAATCATTTCCAAGTTCTTATTCTATTCCCTGCTCTTGGCATTTAGCAAATGGTATTTTTGTTCATGTAAGTCACATTCTTCCTAACTACAGAGTCTTTTCACAAAAATCAAATTAATCTTATACAAAAATCAGATCCTTAGTATGAATATGTCCGATTTCACTGAATTTTTTTTATCACTTTATGCTCATAGGGCAAACCAGTGAAATATAACTGAAATGTCAAATGAAATGTATGGCAACACGATTAGGAAGAAACTTTCAGCATTTGTTACAGATTAATATGTTAATTACGGCACGTATTGTGGAAAAAGATTAAGTATCACCAAAGTAAATTTATTTTTAACCAGCTTTATTCCTCACACTTCATAAATTAACCAGCAGAATATGTAATGGAGAAGAATTCAGACACCAAGATTGCTAGAAATTATGCAAAACTCCAAAGCATACAAGGTTGCAATACAGATAACGTCTTTGCTTTAAAATAAGCACTTCATCAAAGAGAATTATGATTCCTCTGAACTACCTATTTTCATAGACTACTTGCAGGTATCTCTAAAATACTTTGCCACAATGACAGTGCCAAAACTGATCGATATTTTAAACTCTATTTTTGTCATGTAACATATTAAGAAAGACTAAATGCTGATTCTAAGCATAACAATGCAAACGCTCATCTGACATTAAAAAATTGCTGAGAGAAATATCTGCACTTGTAAAATAACAAAAGACTACAATGCAATGCAACACTGAATCTCTAAACAGAGCAGCACATGCCATGAGATGTTGATGGCTGCCTGAACTTCTCATTCATTCTTGAGTTTGTATCTATATGCAAGCTGAAAAAACCTTCACAACAGAGTCTAAAACAACAGCTATAACAAAGACTTTGGGAGTTTCACCATGGATTTCAGAAAAGGTAGGGGTATAAGCTATTTTGAGAAAGTTATATGGATTCAATGGCCACTGAAGTCAGCAGAAGTTTTTCCTTTAATTTCAGTGTGTTTGGAGATAGGCTCTTGCAGAACATGAGATGGGAACCATTTGCAGCCCGAAGTCTGATCCTCTTCAAAAGCACAGCTTTTGAATATCTCTGTATAGCTTGTCTACTGCATCATAAAAACACAGTCTTCATGCTGACACGCACCTTGGGATAAACCAGTAGAGACATGGGAAATACAACCACTGTGTAATTTATAGAGCAACTAATGTAATTTACATTAAAACTAATGTTGTATGGTGTTTAGTTAACTCATGTTCTGGGCAACTTTCCAAATATTTTGACACACTGGTATGACAAATAATTTCCTCCTGGTATAAAGCATTCTTTTTATAACAAGAAAAGGAAAGTGATATGCTAAATTACAGGCCCACCTGTCAAGAATAATCCTATTTCGACTGACGTGTATAAGCATTCAGGGTAACAAAATAACATCAAATTCCGAGATCATTAATCTCGTGATTGATAATTACTCTAGTAAAGAACAATGCCCCTACCATTTTGAGGGTTTAGAAGACTATTTGTAACAGTTTAGTGGAAACCCCCTCATTAGATTCCCTGTAAAAGATTAATTCTACTTTGTTTTGGGGACAAATCTGTAATCAAAACTTACAGGTTTGATATCTGGAGGCATACCAAGATGGTGAGACCAGACAGGAATATCCTTTTACTACTATTTGGGGATCTGTTCCCTAGCAAAACACCAGAGCAATCAAAATTAGTAATGTGAGTTCTAAGATACTACTAGGCCATCCTTCTTAGTAAGGCAGTCCATATGTGAAGGGGCTATATTGTCACTAATTTTGTTAATTCTGTTTACTGTTTGCTAGATCTCTGGGCTGAATCAGGATCCCTTTGCTCTTTGTGCTGTTTTAGCACATATAACAACAAGTCACAAATTTTAACAAAACAAAATAAGAAGAACAGAAAGCCCAAAAGAAATTTTGCCTCACCTTGGCTGATCCCGTGAAAGATGCAGAAAGAGACAGACATTGGTGATAAGTTAATGTTACTGCAGCCGCAATTCAAGAGGTGCAATTACAACTCATTAAAGCATTGTTAGATCATCATGAAAGAGAGATGCCATCTGGTTTAATATTCATTAAATTAACAGGAAAGGGTCTCAAAAAATTCAAAAAAGCTTTGGGTCAGGCTCAGAAGTCCTGCCGATGGCACTCCCTTTGGTACATCTTCTCCCTACTGCTTTGCTTCTCTTCAAATAGCTCATTTGTAACATGCTACTCACAAATTATCTATATCCTCATTGGACCTCTGCAAGGCTGACAATCAAATCTGTTCTTGGCTGCTTCAGCTTCAGCCTCTGGAGTTTCAAATTGCTGAATAACTCTCAACATATCTGGAAAACCATTAAAGATCAATCCCTTTAGCTTATTGCAAGCATACCAGGAGTTATTCATTCTTAAAGTCTATAAACCTAATGGTTTTCTCAGACACAGCTAGTCTCTACTGTGCCTGTAGGAATTGAGACGTATGTTGGTCATTCTCTACAGTTGGCCCTTTCATAAATTGTTATGAACAAATCCAAGTCGCTCTATGTGGAACGTAAGTGAGGCCAGGCAGGTTGTTAAGAAGTAGGACTGCCAAATGCAGTTGGAAGAAACTGTTATATCTTCATTAAAACATATTTTCAGCTTTCGTTTCTAATTCAGTCATATGTTTAAGGAGCCGTTGACTCCCTTCCATTGAAAGCAGGCAAAACTAACAAACAACTTTCATAAGTTGCTTATATCCTCATAGATTTTTAATTGAAATGCAACTCCCACAGCACCTCATTAGTTCATTGAATGTTGTATTAGTTTAATTTACTGAAGGATTTTTTTGCACCTGTCTCACACATTTACCCCATTAAGCATGTGCAGATTATCAGATAACTGCTCAATTAAACTAAACTATTGTTCAAATTGAGTATTTCATTATATTAACAAGGTAAAAAGCTACTTGGCATGTATTAGCAAACATGGCTTGCTTCACTGAAACATATTTTCAGATTAAACTGTGACACTCGGACACTTCAGCCTGCTAAAGCCAATGGAAAAAAACTCCAATCAACTCCAATGGCCTTTGGACAAACTTTTAAGCTAGGTGACAATTCTTTAAGATAACTTCTCTAAGGGAAGCCTGTTAAAGAATGGATTCGTATTAATCTGGTAAGATTTCCCTTTGCCTGGTTTCCTATACCCAAAGCTCTAGAGATGCACCCAAAATTCAAAGCAGAACTTGTCAAAACTGAAGAGTTTTGTCCTGTTTCATTCCTTGGGTTTTATTTGAAACTCAGCACCACTTTGTAGGCTTTAATGAACCTTTTGGTTCAAAGGCAAACTCGGGCTGACTCATACATTACGTGCTTCAGCTGGAATATCTCGGAGCTATTCTTGGCAACAAGGGAAGCTCATTTTCCTGCAGAAAAGTGGGAAAGTGGTAGGGAGTACAATTTAAATTGCGGTAGAGTTTTTTATTCTGCGACGGTTAAATCCTGTCATCTTCATTCACACTGAACGGTGGCTTAATTTGAACCTAGCCAAGTGATTCAATTGGGAAGCATTTGCAAGTAAAATATTATTCTATACAATTACTGTATTGCAGCAAGGTCAGGAAGCCTCATCATAAACAGCTTCCCAGTACACTAATTCCAGGCCTAGAGAGTTTTAAAAAGACAATAGCTGAACAAAGAGATTAGAGGTGTGCATATAGTCATTGCACAACACACAACCTCATTCTGCTCCTCTTCCATGCCAAACTAAGCTCGCCCACATGACAACAATTCAATCAGACATCATGTAGTCATCTTACAGCTGAGTCAGCACAAAAGCAGACAGTGTCATTCAGCATGATGGGTAGCTGTCTCGGCACACCAAATGCCGACTTTCTGTAGAGACAGGGAGGAAGTCTGTCCTTGTGGGCATTATTTTCTCAGTGCTGCCCCACTCCTGGTTGGGCTACAAGGCTGGATTATATTTAATCACCATCTAATAGTACATACTAAGCCTTGGACCCACATTATGCACTCCCACTTAAGCTGATGTGGTTTAATCAGCCTCTTGTTTTAAAACTTACTTCACTAAATCAGTGCAAAAATCCTGTGTAGCCTATTATAGTTCCATGAAGTGCCATACAGCAATTATGAAACAGGTACATCTTCTTCCCTGATTATGCCATATAACTTAGCACTTGCAGAGGATGTAAGATACAAGGATACAGCAACCCACCTCACTGCAGCTTCATTTAATTTCTCAACAAAGCAAACCTGCGCCCCAGCCTCTTACTTTTCAGATACTCTTATTCGACCCAGCACAAACCATAGTAGTGTAGAAGCAGAGATACACTGGCTAATAAGTCTGCTTTAAAGAGGAAGGGGGGGGGGGGGGGGAAGAAAAAAAAAATCTTTGTTTTGATAAAGCAAACAAAAAATTAGTATCTCTGATATTTTGCCAAATCTGACATAAAATATACATAAACCCTTCATCCAACATCATGCACCAAATATGACTGGTTCTTAGAAAAAAACAAAAGAGAATTCACTAAATTCACTAGTCTGTAGAGAGGACCCTTCTTTAGCTGCCACTACCACTGGTGCAGTGCTTTCTCTCACATTATTTGTTCTTGTTGCCAGGTGACTAGCATTACCAGCTAGCTTGCAGCAATAGATTTAAGATCCGCTTGATTCAACAGTTTTGCTGGATTGCTGAAAATTAATTACTAGAATTACCATGTAAATTAAATATATCAAAACAGACGTTTGCTAGTAAAATGAAAGAGAAACCGTAACGTACTGTACTACTGTAGTTAACTAAATGGAATAAGGTCTGAATAGCTGTTGCTATATTTGCCTTGGTGAAACAAAAAAACCCAACTTTCCAGATTATTATCAACAGAAATTGTCCCATTAAAGATAAGGAGGCTATCAGCATGGACAAAATTAGCAGGATTTGTCTCCCAAATGACAGGCTGATTAAATAGCTTTCCCTTAAGGGACAGCAGTGTAGAATTTTATCTACCTATCAGCAGACCTATGAATGGGCATAACTAGCTAGTGGGTTGATATAATTGAATATAGTGATGTGTTAGCTCTGAAAAAGCCTCTCTCCTGCACTAACAGAAACAAAACCTGCAAAGCACTTCTTCATTCAAGCATCACAACGAGAGTCTCCCCTTGACTAAATTCTTATGCAGGCACATATCTGTTCTTGTCCACAGACCTGAAACAATTCAAGTGCCTTTGAGGTTACAGACATATGTGGCAGCTTGGGGAGCTGTCCCCAAGGTAACTGCTTCAGTAAACTTCTGTGGCTGAATACATTTGTTTAATGTACTGTCAGTCCAAAATTATTACACAATCATTGCAGATTTTCCTTAGCCTCTGATGATCCATGAGCATACCTGAAAGCAGGTAATTAAGAATCTAAATTAGAATTTTTATTTCTGGCAGTTCATTTCAGTCCAAGTTGATAAAGAATGTGTTGCAGAGCTAAAAATAAGAAAATAAAATAAACAGTCCTTGTGAGTGAGCTAGCAGAAAATCCCTAACTGAATTTTTGAGAATGGCATTGTTATAACTTCTACAGAAATCCCTGCTACAACTGCTAAAAAAACAAAGGAAAAAAGTTCAAATTTAGCTTTAGCAATGCTAAAAATGCAATTATTACTCACAAGTATGTGTCTGTTCATGGTACCATTCTTCACCTTAGCCTTCCTCTTTATTAATCTACCTCTTCTTATCACTTTTACACTGCAAAATCTCCGAGTCACTTATCATGTGTTTGTCCAGAATATAACAGAGTGAAGACCAGATCTGTTTGTCATCTTCCAGTAATGCAATGCAGACAGTAGAAATAATAAGGAATAAAATTCCATCAGGAGTGACTGCGGTACACAATTAGAGATATAGCAACATATCCTTTTGCACAAAAGTTACTTGAAGTAATGCAGATAACATGGAAACCACTGGTGAATGTTATTGCTGGAGACATTTTCTGCATATAAAGAGAATAACCCTGAGGTTTTCCTTTGCCATTCAAATAAAGATGATGCTTTAACCCTGATAATATTAAGAATTAATTCAGCCAAAGCTCTGAAGCAAGCATATAACTTTAAAAATAAAAAAGGTTTTTTTAAAAAAAATGCGATATACTGTTGCAGATCACCAAAGAGAATAATATATTGAAATTCATGTACCCAAAATACATTCAAATAGTGATAGAAAAGCATTAATGTGGAATCCTCCTACTTAAGTCATTCTTTTCTACCTAGAAATGGCATTTTGTCTTTGAACCCTGACTATTCCCACTGACCGAATCAGCACGTCTTGTGGGAAACAAAGGATGAAGCTGTGGCCAAGGGCCCTTCAGATTTAGAAAGGATAAAACCAGAAGAAATAGGATTTATCATTTTAAAGCTAAAGATGCTTGACAGCCTTACAGTCTTTTATTTGCAAAAAGAAACTGAAAATTTTAAATTGATGACAACCAAGGAGAGCTTGCAAACTTACACCCCTTGCTGCAGTTCAGCTGGCATCAGAAGAACAACAGGATACAAGGAACCGGACCCCAATTTCTACAGCTCAAAGAAAGAACAACCTTGACTTCGCTGCAGTCAAACCTAGATGTGAATATGCAAGCAGTTTCCTTCTGGAGTAAGGATCGATACAATGGAAATATGAAAGTAACCATAATACATGGCTTTTGATGAGAACTAGGAGTTTATCCATTGAGTGCTTCCTTCAGAGTTTACTCACATAGCTCCTGTCCTGGTTTTTGGTCCGACATCTATTATGTTTTAGGGATTTGGGTCTCAAAATGCATTCTTCAGCCTACAGTGCAAAGGCTGTCTCTAGAATCAGGTTCCTGACAAGCAAGACCAGAGAAACTGCCAAATGCAAAACCATCTCAGTTTCATACTTGCATATAATTGACTTCTCTCTCAGATCTAGGCATGTTTGGAGTTTCACCACATGCAATATAATCTGTTAACTGCTGATTAATTCAAAAAAATTTTAATCAAAATGTTTGAGCTTTAGCATAAAGTTTTTAATGTTAATGGATCCTGGCATTTTTTTTTCCAAACCATTTAAGAAAGCAAGCTGTTCTAAAGATTTCTGGGATGTCAGCATCCCACACTCCCCATTTACATGCATTTATTTTAAAAGAACACTGTCACCACCTGTGGATCTGCAACTTAGATCTTGAGGAGCTTTCAGAAATGGTGAACAAAGGTCTGTTACTATTCAGAGTGGACCAAATCTAGGTAAATCTTTCCGTTTCACACTATAACACCAAAATTCCTGGGGGAGTTTGGTTCTCAACTTCAGAAAGAGCAGCATGAGGCATTTGGATACGTCTTACACCCAAGTTGTACAGCAGAAGGCCAGGACTTACCACGGTAGCCTTACAGCTGTAAAATACATTACACACAGGTGATGTGCTACATACAAGATCAAGATAATCCAGTCATCAGAACTGTTTCATAAAGCACAAAGATGCAGAGTGAAAGACAGTAGGGACAACTCCCTGTTTGCCTTTTTTCTTAAGTATCTAGCTTCGCTAAGCTGGGAATCCTAATAACAAACTTAACTCATGAAAGAACTATTTTGGAATTCAGTGAACAGAAAAGCCTCAAAAGATAAATGCTACTTTCAAATGTTTACAGTTTCTTTGGAGAATACTTTCTCCTTCCCACTGTCTTGAGAATATGTATGTCCAACTCCCACAGGCAAATACTGCATGAGGTTTGGAATCTTCATGATGGGATAAGGGTATTTTTGTGTATTTTCTTAAAAGGATGCTTCTTTCTAACACCTAGACTTCTACTACTTTGTCAGTTCCTCTATATGCTACCAGGGAAAGAAAATGGTACACAGAGGAAAAGGGTGGTGGCATACAGCAAAGAGGCAGGATGAAGATAAAAAGTAGTCAGCTGCATGGGACTCGGAATCTCATGAAGATGACCACAGTCAAGGGAAGAAAAGACAGCAATTAAATTAACACCGCATATTACAGTATTTTGTAAGCATGCTAGCCAGGATCTGTGTTTTGTTCGACCTAAAATTATAAAGATGGCAGGAGGAGAACACACTGTCTGCTCTGGTCTGCATGAGAGAGACAACTGGCCCAGAAGGTTGAAAAGTCTTGCAACCAGAAGGAAGAGCAGACAAGCAACAGTATTGCTGTCACTGAGATTTAAAAAGCAATGTCTGCTCCTCCTTTCTACATACTTTTCTATCATCTCTTCCCAGCTGGAATCAGAAAATTAAGGGCCACACTCTTTGGAGACTGAATGCCTCTGTCCATTTTAGTGCTTTCTAGTGTGCCACTCATCTTTACTACTGAGGCCTTCCCAGAGACAAAGCAGGTAGTAGCAAAAATCTCGTAAGAAAGCTGGGAGCTTCTCACAAGTTTTCCAGCCCAGTCTGGCAGATGCAAGAGTTTGTGATAATCATCAAAACAGTTGGATGCTTTCTGAAGCTTATCTGAGCCAAACAGAACCTCGGGCCCTTCTGAGGTTTGTCCTGCATTGGTTTGAATAGCCTTCAGTCAGTCATTGTATCGTATTTTGAAAGTGATTTTCTTTGTTGTGCTCAGAGCCATAGCCAATGGAGTAAGGAGACTGCACTTCTGTGCCATATCACCCATGTTCATATGTTTGCTTTTTCAGCCTCTGCTGTTTGATCCTCCGCAAAGGATTCTATACAGATGCAAAAATTAGATGTGACACTGGGGAATATATTCAAATGAAACAGAGGCTACTAGAAAAATTATTAAAAGAGTACCAGGGATGGGATTTCTCTGCTAAAGGCTAAATAATGTTAATTTCCTAGAAACTGATCCAACCTTTATACTCGGTGGCTCAGCACTGCAGGCAGCACATCTGTTTGCAGCATGAAGGTCCTGGGTTTGGGAAGGACTTGGCATTCTTCCTTGTGTGGTCAGCAGGGTGTCTAGAAACTGATGCTTCACTTGATGTGGCAAACTACAGGGTTCCAAGAATAATGATGTCTGAAACATTATCCAGAGAATAAACAAATAAATTTATTGCTTCTTTCCCCTTCTGACAAAGCCTAACTTGCAAAATTTAGGGTGGCTCTTTTATGATTTATAGATTTTATCCTGGTATCTTATCAGGGAATAAGACATATGAGTGTGTGTACAACTTTGTCTTTCTTTCAGCAAACAGCTTTTAAGCCTGTCCATCAAGTTTCCATCAAATTTGATGGGGAAAAGGTCTCAAAGATACAAAATTCCTGCAAGCTTTATGAAAAGAGGAAGCACATATTGAACAGAGAGGTTATATAGGTTATCTGCCAAGAAAAAGGCTGCACTGTGAGCCAGACCTTTATTGGACACTAGGTCATCCACTCTTAAGGCTTCTCTCACCTTCAATGAGAGGAAAACCTTGACAATACCATTTAAAGCACCCCAAGAACTTGCTCCAAGTGAGCTCTGATGTCTGATCAGGGGTCTGGCCACAATGCGACCTTTAAAAAAAAAAAAAAAAAAAAAGCCTTCTAGATCAATGAACCATAGACCCAAATATACGGGAAAGCAAGCTTCATTAATTTCTCTGCCCGTAGGGCTACCTATTAAGGTTATTTGGACCAAACTTTTGCAAACAGCAATTTGAGCAATAATCTGTGAAATGTTGGCTGTCAGCATCTGCCAGCACATCACTTTCCAGAGTTTCTCTTTCTCTCTTCCTATTTACTGAAAACAGCATTAAAGCGACTGCTCCAACGGACTGAGAAGTGGATGAATTCCTGTTTCTCAAACAGATGGTATCTTGGACAAAGTTTTGATTTTATGCAACTTCACTAGATACGTGAAAGCTACAAATCCCTCCCTCATAAGCTCTCTTAGACACTTAGATGCTGCCCAGTGAAGCTCTGATTCATCTTTCATTACATCAGTTCTGTCCTACAGCTATACCCTTGCTCCATCTCAAGGTATAAATACTGAAAAAGTTATAAAAAAGCATCAGTTCAACAAAAAAAAAAGAATTAGTTTCACTGCAAAAGCTAGTAGTATGCAGCTAACAGCAGCCAACAGTAACCAGCAGCATGTGGCATAACTAGTTGTTGCTCACAGCCCTGGCCCTCGGGCCTTCTGGCTATATCTTGTAGCTTACACTATAAGGATAGGCAATGCTGAAGGATTCAGCCTAAGGAGTAACCTTGCCGCCTTCTCTCTCTCCTGTATTCCTGCTTGAACCCAGTCCTCTTTATTCCCTGCCTTGTACAAAACAGCCTGTTAGCCACATTAAGGAAATATTTGATATTTCTTGGAGCAAGCTACTCTGTGCCACATAGCCAGAAAGCAGCAGAACAGCAGAACAGACCTGCTGATTTTAGCCAGCAAGCTAAAAAATAAATGCCTTTCTGGAATGTCTATCTGCATTCTTAAGTCAGCTCTTTGAAGGAGTAATTGGAATATGGCCTCAGAGTCTGAGAAGCAGGGCATGGACCCATGCAAAGGCTGGCAGGCTATTTTGAAATCCCTGTGAGCAGGGCACAGCAGCTGCCTTTAGCACAGAAATCTCAATCAACTAGGTTTCTCTTGAAACTGAGCCAAATAACAACACAGTGATACAGCAACCTCTCCTCAGTTTTTATCAATGCCAAACTAAATGAGAGGGAGAGAGAAGTTACATAATGGTGAATAAAAACAGATTTTTTTTTTTTTAATCCATGCTCTCTATTAATGTGGGAGGCTGGAGCCAAAGTTCAGAGGGCAAAGCTACAATTCCTTGTGCCTCTTTAGCAAATGCAGTTGGACAAATAAATATAGCAGGGAAACTGTATTCCCAGTCTGGAATGTGGGTAGATCCTGTGCTCTCTGCTCAGCAGAATGGCTGCTAACACTTGGATAAAAGCCCTGATAAGCTAAAGGAAGCCAACTGTTGCAATGACCGACCCTCACTCACTTAAGAGATGGCACAAAATCCAGCCCTCACTCCATTCAAGGTCTGTCCTCCTCCAGCTGAAAGATGGGTCGTCAGTGTAAAAGGGAAGGTGTGTGCACCTTGAAAGAAAGCAAATTTCTGTTATTGCAAGAGCCCAGAAGGCTGAGAAGCAGGCGGCTAGATGAGGCTCAGACAGCACCCAGCCAGCATGCCTATTGCTATCCACCACCCCACTACAGCGTTATATTGCATCCCATGGAAGAATTGGAGATTGAAAGCTTGAGATGGGATGTGATGGGGGCTGCATCCTTAGGAAGTCTGACTGTATAGGTGTATATATAGCATACTACATATACTAGCATCCCTGACATCTTCTATTGATAAGTGGTTACAAGGACAGTGGTGATCGTATCTGTAAAAGGCACAGGACTTGTCAATTGTCAGTGTAGTAAGTGCTACTATTCCTCCTCATACCAGGTATCAAGCAGCCAGCAGGCAACTACTTGATTGTGGTCACTATTTACATGAGAAGTGCATGAAATGGAAGCCAGGATGTTACAGGGTTTTCAGTTCACTATCCGTTCCCAAAGCCCAGCCAATGAAAAGCAATTTTATTTTTACAGTATCCTGACACCCAGTTCTCTAGCATGGCACATGCATTACTATTGCAAGAAGCTGATAGGAAATTTGTACACCGGTGCGTGAAATGAAAATGAAACAAGGCTGAAACTCATCCAGCAAAACAGGAGTCAACTCAAGGGCTCAATGGATTTGGTGCCTTGACTTACAGAGAAACCCAGATCACATGTAATTAAAACCTGCACAAGTGAGTTTATGCCCGTCAACCCCAAAGTATCACCATCACTAGATTCTCCACCTCTTTGAAGAGAACAAAAGGTTCATTTTGACTATAACCTACCTAGAGCAGTGGCTCTTGCGTTGAAAGCTTGTGTAACACTAGCTGCTATGAAGCACATAATTGGTTTTAAAGGTATGAAGTTTGGGTATTTTTATATGACAGCTAAAGCACAACAATACTCAGTGTCTCTTTGGGGATAATTGCTATTGTCACTGAGAACACCAGGATTAGAGATCATGAGTAGATGAAAGGAAATTGTAAAGTCTTGGCGGAAGCTTTTGAAACCCTGCAAGAACTTGCTAGGTAACTGCTGCTGGCTGTACAGGGGACAAAAATTGCTCTTCAGAACTGAAATGGGCCCTTCAGCAGAGAGGCACTGGAGGAGAGCTCAAGTAATACTCATAGCAACAATTAACATCAGGTGCTAGATACAAATGGAGCTTGCAGAAGAGTTTGTTGGCATGAAAGAAAAGTTCGTTTCAGACTGATAATCATATGTTTGTTGCGCTTTTTAAATTCCATCACTTTGATTTTCATAATGTGTTAAATATGCTTTGACTTTTCACCTCTACTTAATTTGTTCTGTTCGCAGCCATCTGAACAGCCAGGGTTACCAAAAGTGGTTTTAGAAAGGGTCATGTTCAGAAATAAAATTACAAAAAGTTTTGGAGAATGATAGGCTTTACCACCTCTGTGCCATCACCCCACAGCAATTTATCCATCTTCCTGTCTTATCCTAGCTCCTGAAATACATGAAGCACAGCCTAGAATTGCATTTTAGCAGCAGGTTGGAGTAATAGATGCTACAAGGAATAGTGACATTCCTGATGCGTGATGTGCTGTGCACCACGGGGAGTTGAAATCTCACTTTGTATGCCTTATGGCAAGCCATAAATTCCTGATTTTATGTGCTGATGTAAAAACCTGTTTAACAAATCCATTGGAGCAGCCTGCCTGGATCAATGTTATGACAGGCACATAGAATCCCAGTGGCATTCCTATGAGAAAATATCTGAACATCTTGATTCAGAGGTATATTTTAATTTAATATGTTCATGAGAACACATGTTAGAATGAAGCAATTTCTGTTTCCATCTGCAGTGACTCAGTATTGTTGTAGCCATACAGAAGCTGAACTTCAGCTCTGAAGGGGCATATACTGTTTCCATCACAGCTGTCCTGAACATAGTTTGTGGGCAGCTAGTGACATGTAACAGCACTCTCCTCAAACTCATAATGTTCTATATAGCTAATGCTATTTTTTTGTGTTTGTGTTGCCAGATGACAGCATATTTTTAAGAGAGTAATTCATCACTGTTCTTGGATGCTCAGAGAGACAAGGAGGAAAGAGAGATGAAATATATTGATAGTTTTAAGAGACAACTAAGCAGGAATCATCCTGAATCACAACTAAAGGAGTGCACTAGAATTTACCATCAAATGCACAAAGAAATACTAGGAAAATCATTTCACTATGTTGAATTTAAATGTATGCATCACTGCATGCACCAGAGGGTCTTTGATGTAACGGCCCTTAGAAAGATAAGGAAACCACAAGGAATGGACACACAATGACAGCTACGCATACTGAATATGTATATTATTGTATCACTTGATGGAGGATATTATTAAAACATAATTAGCTACGGCCCAAGTATTCTGGCCTAATACCATAAATTTTACAATTGCTTTGTGTGCACAAACTTTAACTGACAGTTGATAATCTAAAGCACTCAAGCATATTGGAAAAAGCATCAGCTTTGAGATATTCAGAGGAAATGTACACAGTATTAATTATTAATCACTCAACAACCAGCCCACAGAAACTTGTATGTTCTTATCTAGCTTACATAAGAACAACAAAAACTACTCAAATTAGTTCAGTATTACAGTGGTTGTAGAAAAGTGATGGGAGTTGCAGGACAGTCCCAAATGTATGCAGAGTGTCTGTGAATTAAATACGTATGCCTTTTTGCAGCTGCTGCAATGAAAAAAGTATGATCTTTATCCGAGTGCTCAACATTTCTCAGCTTAGAAAAATCTTGAAAGCCCTGGTTTTATGGTGGATTTAGTTCTCAGGAAAGAGGCTTGGAGAGAACTTTCATCTTTGTCGCAAATCCTGCAAAGATGTGACCTTGCCATTTATAAAGCCACAGAGCACATTAGAAGGAGAACTACCATTCCTATAGAAGAGGCTATGAACGTGTAATGGAACAAGCTTCGCAAAGGTTAGAGTGCATGAGGTAAGAGTATTTCCTCAGAATAAATCATCTTGACCAAAAGCAATGCAAAGTTAAAAGGCATGACTTTTCTCAACTACGTGAAAGCGAGGAAGGTTTTTCTGCCTAAGAGAACATGCACATTATTCAAGCAACTTTCAGATGTATTGCATTTACTGCCAGATTATCCATCTAAGCAAGCAGTTCCTTGTTGCAGATGTCATTTGGTTCAGCACATAAAACATTAAGCGAGGCCAAGACTCAACATAGAAATTAATGTACAATCCAGGGATAATTGTGTGCTGATGGCTTGTAATGAAATCTGTTGCTAATAGAGAATATTGGTATTGTCAATGAAACAAAATGCTTTCCCCAACACCATTTACCCATTCTCCCCAACGTCAGCTGAGCTTGTCCTTTGCCGAACAAGAATTAAAGTCTTAAATTAATTGTCACAACATTAATCCAACTCTTTGCCCAATTACGCTGTTGCTTGAATCATTAGGGTTCTGATGAATTGGAAAACTGCACTGTAGAAGCCCAAAATTTCCCAACTGCAGGTTCTCAAAAACTCCAACAGGACAGGAAAAAAAAAAAAGACATAAAACAATTACATATTGCAGTAATACAGTGCATTGCAGTCAGGAAGCTTTTAGCCAGCAGATATTTTTCAGAAACAAGGATGGATAGCTGCAACACACCAATTTCTCTCCCGCTTTGCTGTCTTCAGGTACAGGAGAAGAATCCACATGTGCAACTTGCTTAACCATAACTGCCAATCTACCAAACAGAACATCCAACTTCTGTTGCTTTTATTTTGTGCTAATGTATTCCCATTTCCTTTGCAAAGCAATTTATTCAGCATGAACAATTTGTAATAATATACAGTACGTGTTCTGTGCTACATAAGCCTTTTCATATGTAATTAATATTTTATTAAATTTTTAACATTAAATTACTTTTCTTATGAAATAAAAGATTATATTTTCCAGTTCATGGATGCAAATCTACATATAAATAATGTAAGCAATGTTAAATTATCAACAGATATCAGTTTACTACAAAATAAATTACTTAGTTCCCTAGAGAATGTTTAATCTCAATTATTGCTCATGGAAAGCACACACCACTAACAAGCAAGCCAAGAACAATCTCCTTTCCAAACAGCCAAACTACTGCAAACATATTTTGATAATTAAACTGCACTATATACTCAATAACTTCACCCCAATCCTGCTCCTAGGAATAGGGAATTCTCAAAGCTGTTCAGCTCCTTCATTTAGACTATTTGTATGTTGCCCAAAAGGAAGACAGGTACCTCAGTAAGTATTTGAGTGAATGCTGCAAATCTTGTATTTACAGTCATTGTCAGAGCTTACAAACATCGCAGTTTATTTGGCACCTGACTTCTCAGCTGCAAGATTTCACAGGCTCCTGTAACATGACTGGAGGGGCTTCAAAACTCAAAGATGGGCAGGATAAGGTCATGCTGAGCTGACAGCTATTGTATTCACTTCTCCACATAGTGTGGTAGAAGCAGCAGGTAATTTTGGACAACTGCCTTACAGGTAAATTACTCATCAGCTCTCAAAAAAGCGAAACAGGGTTCTAGGCCTTCCTTACCCAAAATGGAATTGACTCCACCAGACCTACAGCCCGGAAGAGTTCTGTAACCATCTGACTAATAGGCTGTTTTCACCTTTTTTTTTTTTTTGATATGCTAGAAATAGAGGAAGTGGTGCAAAATCTGATTGGTATATTGGCGGAGTGTCTCAGACACTTAAAGCTAAGAAAATGCTCTGACACTGTAGCGTTACGTCCAGCTGGCCAGCCAAGTTTGAGGGTAACACCAGCCAAAGCATAGCCTAGGTCTCCTGGTAGAATAGGTGCTGTCATCAGCTTTGCCAGTGCTCCACAGCTTATCGCAGAAGTGATAAGACAACTTATCACTTCAAGGTTGTAGTGGAATGAATGTAGCCTGACAGTATTTCATAGCATTGGTTGCTTTATTCTGCATGTTCAATGGGATAGAAAAAGAGAGCATTGCCTGTCACCAAAAGAGAAAATTAGTACCGACTCAGAACAAGCGCCAGGTCTATAATGACTGTACACAGATGTTACTAGAGTAAACTTGAGGAAAATACGATAAAGGCTGAACAATCAGCCATCCCCCATTGGGTGAAAATATTCAGAGTAGCTGGTTGAGTGGGAACATGTGCAAAATGAATGAATCGTGCATGGACCCCAGATGCATGGGAACATCTGTGATGATGATGCTGGCATTGAGAACTACTTGCATATTCATGCCATCATTACCACTCCTGCTTCTGTGCATCTCCTTATTGCACAGAAGAGCTACAACGCTCATATCTACAGTCAATAGCTCTGAGATCATTGGGATATCCAGTTAACAACAGCATCCTCAGATTTGGTCAGACTAAAACAAATTACAACACAAGTAGGCAACATACTTAGCAATTCCAGCATTGCATCTACACAAACCTCTTGGTGGCCATCTTGGCCACCATTTGTAATCATCTTTCACTTACACTACAGTAGAAAACATTGGCCTTTAGAAGCCTCACAAGCTGTCATTAGCTACATTTCTCCAAGGCTAAAAGAGTTTGCATATTGGTGTAGTGCATTGTACAAGGTCATTTATACCCATGTTCCAGGCTCCTCTGTGCTTCCAGAGTAGTGTTAAAGGTGTCTATGCATAAACAAATCAAACTCTTCGTGTTTGCAGTTGTAGCAAGTGGACTGAATTGGACTGAGTGTAAGTATCTACACGAGACCGAACATGTTCAGTGCTACACAAGGTCAGGCCCCTTGACTATGAGCTCCAGGGCATGGGCATCTTGTCCTAATGGCCCTTTAAGCCTGCACCACAAGAAAGTGCAATCAATCAGAAAAAAAAGAATAAACCTCCATGTGATATGGAGAGATAGCAGATCATGAAAACAGTTGTAGAGTTTGCCTAGAAATACACTCCTCAACTCTCACATTCTTATTATAGAGGGAACCATCGCTTCCCCAATGTTTCTTGCCTTCCACTGCTTAGTAATACTTGTGCAAGCTGTTTAGACCTGTGTTATTTGTATGAGACAAAAGAATGAACTCTATTCCCACTGTTTGTGTCTCTGCTATCATTTGCACTTTCTACTGTAAGCTGACACATAGTAATGAAGGTGGGGAGGGTTTCCATCTCCACCAGGTCAAAAAAATACCGTACCACCAGCTTTTGCATGATACATGTGTCCCACAGGTATTCCCCAGCCATTGCTATCCTGTGCTGTCTCTGACCAGCACCACAGTTAACTACTTCATCTTTCACACACTCCTATGCTCTGAAAATTATAATAGGAACTTTTGACCAGCAAGCTCAGTGCTGCAACATTTACTACGCCTCCTAAATTAACCTTTATTTGCTCTGGCCATAACATTTTGACATACATAACACAAACAGGCAGCCAAGGGGACATGCTAATAATCTGGAAAGGAAATTAAGAACTAAACGTAACCTTTTAGTAAGTAAATAATCTATATAAAAGCAGAGGTATGATCTTCCCTGTCTGATAAAGAAGAGTGAGTTGCTAAACAAAGTCTGTGATGGAGGCCAGAAGGCAGATTGACTAGTTTTTATTAAATAACCTTCTTTCCCCCAAAACTCAAGAAATGAAAATGTGTGTTATGCAATTGTTTCCTTTTCCTTAAAAATAATCTGTGAGAATATATAGTCAGTGCATATATGAAAATGTGCATATAAATTTGGATTTCTTACACTGGGGTATAAATTGGAGTACAAGCAGAACCATATCAAGTAGTTAATACAGACATTAATGCAACTTTAAGGTGATTTACATGGTTCAGACTTTTCTGTACTTGACATCACTTCTGAAAGCCAGATCAACCCTGATCAAAACAAAAGTGCAGTGTTACCACCCTTTCTCTGGAGTTTCCTTTCTGTGATGCCTCAGCCAGTTTGAGAGTAGCTGAGCAGCCACGCACCAACACTGCTGTCCATCAGGCTAACCAACGCTGCTGCCTTGCGTCCTTTTCCCCACCATTTGCCTACACCGATGCGTTGTTTCTTCTCCTATATGCAGGCTACAAGCTTTTGAGGCCAGGGATCTTTGCACACACACCGCACCCATGCCAGCCACTGTGTGAGTGAGGTTCCTAGCACACTCACAAAACACGTAAGTATATTGTGGTGCTAGTAGCTTAAAGAGCTCTAATTTTAAAAGCTTAATTTAAACATGGGACTCCTTTACAGTAATCCTTGCAATATAACCTAGACCTTGTTAGATGACACCTTAAAATAGTTCCCAGAATATTTTAGATCCATTATTAATATTATGAATTGCTGAATATTGATGCTTTTGCTGCCTGCAAAAGCAGTACTGTAATATTTGTTTACATTTGGGTTTCTGCAGGAAGTTTTTCCTCTTCTTAGATAAAGCTTGTTCTTTTATTGTTTGCCACCAGGAACTTAGTTAATGAAAATGTTATATACATAAACACAGAAGGCATCCAACCTCAAAATGGTAAAATTGCAGTGTGTCAGCTTTATCACTACCTATGTTGCATGGCTGAATTTTGCCAGGTGCTATATCATAATTCACGGGATCTATTGCTATCCAGGAAAAAAATTCACATTATGTCAGCTGCAGGCAGACTTGACGAATTAGAGGCTCCAAAGCTCCACACACACACACACACTTTTTCATCCCCTTGTTTCTGCAGCTTGATACAGAGAGCGCTCCAAGCTGCCCTCATTGGCATGAGCAAACGATATTGTCCAGGGGCCACGCCGCTACCTGACGCAGTCTGGGCTGATCCTCGGGCCAGGCACCATTCTCTTAAGGTACTTTTTATGTCACTGGGTTATATATGGGGAAACAGCACAGCTTAGTAAATATTACAATGGGTTGGGATTCAAGATAAACAGACACTGTTATGTACCACTGCCTCCCCTCTCCAAGTGCTTTGCGCAAGTCACTTGGCTTCTTAATATTTCCTCTTGACTAATGAAGGTGGGGTAAGAACTACTTCACTGAGATCTGCTGACAGAAAAATGCTAAAAATTAGTTGGTTTAGCATCAAATTCTAATGTCTCTATTCTGTTGGACTAAGGGAGAAAGAGAAAAGCAGGAAGGTGACAACATTCAATGCCTGATCAAACTAAGCTGCTCCTAATTTGTTTCAATACATCTCTCAAACTACAACTTGTCAGAGTCACCTGAATAATCCTGGTATAATTCCAATCCATATTTCTACCTAAAAAATTGAAAATCTTTAGCATGCAATTAATATAGCTGGCAATGACACAGCACATCCATCTGCCCTCTTGTACTAGATGAGGTTTAATAACCAATATGCCCGATGGGCTCAAATAATTTAGAGCCCGTATTTGTTCTCAGGAGCGGCTCTTGCTGGCTAAAGGTTTCACCAATTCCTCATAAATTTAAGGACTGAATCTGAGGGGAGGGAGGGGGTGCTCAGAGGAAGAGGTTTGTGGGAGAAATTCTGTGTACATGGCTGACAGTTTATAAAGACAGCTCTCATAAGGAGAAGTTGCTTTTGTGCAGTCATTTTGAAGTATTAAATTTTGATAACTCTTTAATCACTGCAGTTTAATGAGATAGAGGCAGCAGGTGAAGGGGGAATCCATTATGTCAGTTCAAGTACCTGGCTCTCTTCCTGCTGTGAAGATTTAACATGACACAGGAGTCTGAAGCTCTCCTTTTGTAGCTGCAGTTCAGAGAAGGGATTCTGTAGTCTTCCAAGAACATTTGACTTCCCTAAAGAAACCTCTTTATGCGATCAAAAATCATCCTTTCCTTCCCAAGCAAAAAGAAGTGCAGTTCAAAAAGTGCAAACAAAGTGCCTGGATTTAAACGTAAGCTTTTTTAATTTTAAAATTGGCCAAGACAGATTATTTTATCTTGTAGAAGTGTTTGTTGAAGGTGTCACTGCAGACCTTTGTTTGATGCAGTGCTTAGTTTTTAATTCACACTTAATAAACATGCACTAATAAAATCAAAGTCCCCAGTGATACTTGTGGCCTCTCAGGTATTATTATTATTTTTATTATGAATTTCTTTTATTTTATCCCACAGAATCTCCAAACATATAAATAAAAAAATTGCTTCCTACACGTGAAAAAGAGGTGGATGAGCAGCCGGCATTCATAGAACCCATGATCCAATCTTAAACCATAAGCACTCTGTTACTCATGTAGGTAAAGCACATTGTTCAAAAGTTTGAGGCATTGAGTCCCACAGTGAGGAAGGAAATAACAAGATACCTTATTTTACAATAGCTAGTAGAAATTACTTGGGGTGTTTCAGCAGAAATACTTGCATAAGCCAAAAGCACTAGCACATTCCCGGTGTAACCACAGCGAAAGCTGCTGCTCTCCATTACAGAAGGATATCGCTTGGTTGTTTCTGCTCACACTGAAGTTCAGCGAGCTTATTCCATGTGGAAAGCTTCCTGACAAGTGTCCTGGTTTCGGCTGGGATAGAGTTAATTTTCTTCCTAGCAGCAGGCATAGTGCCGTGTTTTGGATTTAGTAGGAGAAGAATGTTGATAACACACTGATGTTTTTAGTTGTTGCTGAGTACTGCTTATGCCAGTCAAGGACTTTTTCAGCTTCCCATGCTCTGCCAGGCGCACAAGAAACTGGGAGGGGGCACAGCCAGAATAGTTGATCCAAACTGCCCCAAGGGCTATTCCATACCATATGGCGTCATGCTCAGTATATAAACTGGGGGGGGGTGGCCAGGGAGCAGCGATCGCTGCTCGGGAACTGTCTGGGTATCAGTCGGCGGGTGGTGAGCAATTGCATTGTGCATCACTTGCTTCGTGTATCATTATTATTATTATCATTATTATACTGTTACTATTAGCATTACTATTTTACTTTATTTCAATTATTAAACTGTTCTTCTCTCAACCCAGGAGTTTTCTCACTCTTACTCCTCCGATTCTCTCCCCCATCCCATCGGGGTAGGGGGAGTGAGCGAGCGGCTGCGTGGTGCTGAGTTGCTGGCTGGGGCTAAACCACGACACAAGACAATGTTGGAACAGCTGTAGCTTGTACCTTTCTCCAATACCAATTTGCTTCTTGGGGAGCATGGATCTGGACACACTCTTAGGCCTGGGGAAAGTGTGTTCTTCAAGATCATGTCCACACAGACGAAAATCTTCAGCCAGTTCTCACCACCTACCCCTTCTGTCAGTGCCTCAATTCTTCATTTATTAATTTGATATTAGATTCTCCCAAGAATCATTTGCTATGATCCAAGGTGCAGAAAAGGTATCATAAATTTTTTAAAATGGAATAATTGCCTTCCCCTTTGTCCTGTCAGATAGGATGTTAGCCGTCTGTCAAACATAAATCACAACATGACCAGCTCTTCCCACCACTTACAGAAATATAATTAAATGTAAGGTTTCACAGTTTTCACTGTCTAATAATTCTTAACCTGTTCTGTTACTAATAACCTTTGAAAAACTGACGTATATTTACAAGAACAGGGAGACAAATATTATGACAGCTGAACTATAAGTTTAGGACCACTGCTATTGAAGTGGTCATATTACGAAGCCGGATTACTTTCTAAATGACTGTTCTGATGTGCCAACCAAAAAATCACTCTGAAGCAACTAAATGGTGATCGTCTTGTAACACCTCCTCTCAAACTGCTTAAATCCACTACTGCAGTGGGGATGGTCAGTACCGGTTCAAACATGCATAGTCCAGAGTGAATTCAACCAATTATTCTTTCTCCTTTATCCTTTTCCTGCAGGAATTGGTGCACAGTGCTTTACCTCTCTCAGTGTTTGACACTGAAGAGGGAAAGCAGTCACAAGGAGACCTAGGCAGCACACCAATGGGCTCAAGTACAGAAGAGCTGGGATGGGAAACTTTCCCCTTAAAATCCTCGGCTCTACAGCTGGTAGGTAGACCCTACATTTTTACAAACATGGTTTTCAAGACCAATGTCTAAGCCAATTGTTACCGTAAATGACAACGTTAGTGTAAACATTCCTCCTCCTCTGACGCAGCAGACTCATTTGTTGCCATCTACTACATCTTCAGCACTAGGCCACTACTGCTTCCTTCCTCCTTCTTAAGCCTTATTACAAAATTTAAAAGTTTATGAAAAATAATTCCCTTTCAGAATGAGGTTCTGCAAACCAAAAATTGGAGAAATGATACACCAATTTCTTTCTACATCTTGAAAAGACAAGAATCTGACTGCGTGTTTTTCCTTTCTTCCTCCCCAGCTCTCTCTTTCTCCTTCCAACTGCCTATAAACTCCAAGTATCATGCATGACTGCCACTGGTTGAGTGGATACAATTCAGCTTAAGAAGTCATTAGAAGTGTAATTTTAATCATCTGACCATCAACCTTCCCTCACTTGGAACAAACATTTTGATTTCTCAGAGGTAAAACCTTTTTATTGTTTTATCTCAACCATTCAAAAGAAAACATTCTTTCATTTAAAGTCAAATTTCCAAAGCCACTCTAAGTGCAGAAATGATCACCCTTTTCTTGTCTTTTATCTGTATCGTTTCTCACTTTTTCTTTTGACACAAGCAGAAAAATTCAGCTTCTTTATATGCAAAACTTTGCAAACAATATCTCTAAAACCAATTAGAAGTCAGGCTTGTCATTTTCAATCCACTAACAGAAAAAGAAAGCAAGCAAGCAACACCATAGAGTAATGACGCCTATTTTAACACTGATGACTTTCTTTGGAGAGAGGTTGAAGTGCCATTTAGAATACATATGCTCGCTTGCCTTTATTTTGCACAGAATTGGTTTTAAAATGGATAAAGCCTCTTGGGTTCTCCGAAAAGAATTATTCTTTTTCTTCCCCCCTTCTCACAAACAGTAGTCAGTTCAGTATTGTTTTTCTGTGAAGTAAGTTCTGCTTAACAACAACAATCCTTTCTATCTTGCCTGCTCTTAAGGCCACCCTTCTCCTCCTTTTATGTATTTCTCAAAATTATTGGTCCCTCACACAATCTTTCACCTTTATACCCCTTCACAAATTGATTCCAGGCTTTCTAAAAACCTCTCCAGCTCCCACTTCAAACATTCAGATCAACAGAAAGGTACTGAGACAGGATATACCTTTATTCAACTTTCCACCATTGTGAATTATGGCAGAAATAGAAGCACCTCTAATTCCCTCCTCCTCTACATAAACTCCAGTCTTCATCAGTGCCTGAATTTATACCTGTATTTTGGTCATTCCTCTCCATTTTACTCCAAAGACTTTCAAGAGAACCTGTAAGGCAGCACTATTTTCAAAACAAACTATAACAATCCCTATGAGCTGGCTGTCTCCCAGGGATGGTTACAGTCAAAAACAATCCCCAGTGAGAAATAAGAATGTCACCTTAGGTCAGATCCTTCATTCTCTAATGGTTTTATGGAAGCTGACTCTATCCTAGGTAACATTAAGTACTAAACTTCTCCAAAGGCCGTGGTCTCTTGATGTCAGTGCTGCATGGACACCAATACAGCACTCACCAGGAGCAATGAGTAGGCCGTGAAAGCTAGAGGGTCTTACGTTGTTTCAAACAAACGAGGTGATGACATTTCTTTCTAACTTCTACTTTCCCTCATTTTGTTTGCTTGGCAATATCAGGATTTAAAGTTCTTGGCTTCTGGTTCTTATCAGAAGTATACATTTGCCGTTGATAGCTTTTAGTAAAAGTTATTATTAGGCAACTTTTCACTTTTATCTCTTATCACTTTCCACTCCAGAAAACCTTATCACTCCTTTCACTAAGTGTATGATAATTGGAGCTTTGCAATTACAGGTACAACACACACAGATTTAATGGACCAATTTGACAAGCTAAAAGAATTCTAGTTCCCTTATCTATTTAGCATTTTAATAGTGCTTCTTCCTAATTAGTCTGTAGTTATAGTTACCAAAGTAATTGTCAATGACTATAACCATAAGTAAAGCAGACCTGTCAGAGCTAGCCTGATCTTACAGTGGATCAGGACCTTTTCTGAGGAATGAGCAAATACACTACAAGGTTTCAGTCAGAGTCAAGTGTCTCCCGAGGTTTGAGAGTAAGACTTGGATTAATAAACAGCCCTCAAGAAAGACCAATGAGAAAAATCAGACACCTATTTCCAGTGCCTTTCAAGTAGTAGTTAGAACAGAAAGGTGCTGCAAAGACTGAGTTACAGCGACGTACTAAACCAAGACCACTTCCGTGAGCACCCCCCTTCTAGGCTGCGCTTCCTAGGTTAGTTACCATATGTGCAGGCTGCGTTACACTGTAAGATGCATGCCGCTCTCCTTTGGGCACGAGGGAATCGCCAACCTGAACACCACAGGGCTTGACTGCTTATCTCCTCCCATGTCCTCCTTCAGCTGCTGCTCCCTTTCTATTCCAACACAAGTGGTGATTGAATGTCCTCTTTCCTAATACGCCTTACAATGACTGAATACAGGGAAATCTTGCAAGAAATTTATATCCTGTTAAGTCTTTTGCTGCCCAACCTGGAGACATAGGATCTTTTGAGAATGTATTACGGACCCGGACTTATGCAAAATGAAAATGCGTAAAATACAGGTTAAGCAGCTGTGACTTTCTATGTGCTGCACCAAGCAGTTCTGTCCTAAGCAACACTGAAGATATTGAAAAGAAGTTAGTTTTCTCTATGTACCATTTTGCATGCACATTTGTGCCTGAAGCCCTGTGCCATGGTTTAAATCTCTACATATGAGCACTCATGAGAGCCTAGGAAATGTCACTTTGTTTTGTGATAGAAGTAGCTCTTGGCCCCACAAAAGGCTTACCAATGATTAGAAAGGTAATGTAAGAAACAATGGGAAAAGAAACCACAAGGAAACATTAAATTTTTAACCTCACCTTTAAAGTGGTTTAAAAAAAAAAAAAAATATCCTTCTTGGTGTGTAGGAAACATTGGTTCTGTTGTCCTGAAAGATCTAAACCTACAATCATTAAAAACACACACAAGAATTTTTTTCCCCTCACAGGATACTTTTGTTCTCAGAGGGGATAAATCAGTAGAATTAGGCTGTAAAACATTAGTAAGAATAGCAAACTCAGGACAGGTGAACAAATGAGCAGTTGGCTCTATAGATATAGTTGGTGTATTTAACTTTTTAAATTTCTACCTTTTTTTATGCCTGTGAAAGCATCTATTTCAACAAAGGAAAAACAATGCAATGAACAGAAGTTAACAACCAAAGGGAAAAAAATAATATAGGTGGTAGCAAACTTAACAGTGTAGGTACATGTGTATGTCTCCTAATCAAAGAGTCTCTGGAAGCTTGATTTAATAAACCAGGGACTGACAGGCAGTGTTTCTGCTTCCGTGGGGCAGAATAGCAGTTAGCTCTAATTGGTTCAAGTCCCAGTTCGCAGCCCTCTGGAAAAACACACCAGTTGCTGATTCAATGCTAAGTGAACTAACACGTTTCCTTGGAGCGGACAATATCTCAGATAACGCAAGTAACGGGGCACCTCACAAACTTGCAGGAATAAAAGTGTTCTTCACAAGTGCTGGCACAAAAGCAGAAACATATTTTGTTAGCAATACAGAATCCAGATGCCAGAGCCATAGATTTATTTGACCAACGCTTGTTACTCAAGGGCAGCCAAGACACGTGTACTTAGCCTGACCAGATACTTTCTTCCCTTGCCCCATCCTTAGGTTCATTTCTCTGAAGTGAATGCTCTAAGAGGATCATGCATCTCACAGATAAACCTTTATCATTCTTCCTGTTCTTCATCCTTTGCAAATTACCCAATTCTAATCACGACCTTACTGAATACATTCAATTATGCACAATTATTTGGATATTACTTATGTGAATAATTTCCAAATTATTTCAATTGCAAATGCTACGGGATGTGTAACTCATTCCATAGCACAGGCAGTGAACTGTAACCAGACCACAACAAACTTCAGTATCACTTGTTACTGCTTCTGCTGTACTATCAAATGCAATACCCAAATCAGAAACCAGAAACAGAATCATCTCATTCAAACCCAGCACTTCATCTCAAGTCCTGAATGCACACCCTGCCATCCTAGAGCCAATTCACTGAGTGAAGATGTGAAAATTCAGTCTAAAAAAAAAGTCATGTGTCTCATATAAGCAAACTTTCCTATTTGTATACAGATTATCAAAAATAAATACCCCCCTCCATAACTATGGCAAGTGAAGATAGCGAATTTCTATCATTTTCTCCTCAGCATTTTCAGAAAACAAGGCCACCTCTATATGTGGGGTAGGGGGGGAGAGGGGAATGAAGCTATGCTAAAATACAGAAAGTTCAGGGGTTTTTAGTATTCTAGCTTTTCAAAGATATTTTCCAAATACTTTTTCCCTGGACTTATATAAGAATGCAAAGGAAAGCTTGTCAACGTGGCAGGGAACTTGAGCACTTGGCTTGCAGTCCCTATGAGGCTGAATATTTCGCAAGATTTGCCACTACTTTACGCTTCCTGTATGAAGACCAGCAAGAACTTTCCAACATACAACATGCTGCTCCAGCTCTGCAATCTGATTTAGCTTCCTATTAAAATTTTGTTACCTTTATACCTACGCAGAATCTTGTCCACTATTTTTCTGTATCTGCTTTACTGCCTCCTTCTATCAGAGGAATTTTCTGGCAAAACTAGGAAGTCATATACTTTCAAGCATTTTTTTCTGAAGGTGCAAAGTCCAATAATCAGCAGCAATAGCCGGTATTAATTCTTTCTACCTCACTGCTCTGAAAAGCACAGTTTTGTCCTTATTTACGTCATAAAAGTTGGGCAGATCTGGGTGTTTGAAACACAGAGCTTAAAAAAGTTAATTATTGGATATACACCTAAACCACGCAAAACTAAACAAACAAATCAATGCATGCCAACAGTCTAAATTTGTAATTCTCAAGCAATAAAAAATCTCTCTTCAACTTCAATGAAAATTTGCTTGCATAAGGCTAGCAGGATCATGCATGGAAGAGTATAATTAAAGCCTACTGAGAATCTATACAGTGATTGAATTCCTAACTAAATATTGAATCACCCATTTGTCCCTCTGCTGCAGAAACTCTTCTCAATAAAATCCTTTTCCATGTAGGATTGCAGGACTTGGAAAATTCCTTGATTTTGCATATGGAAATTAAACTTTCTCTCTTTTTTTTTAAACTCATTAAAGCTTTAGACTTCAGTAAAGACACAGAAATTTTCTGTGAAGCTGCATGTTATTTTAAGTATGTGTATGTCTTCAGAGTAGAAAAGAGGGAGTGAAGTCTTATACAAGCTCAGAAGATGAAGGAAGACCAGAACAATCATCTATACTGACTTCCAGTGAGGCTCAGAGGTCTCAAAAATATATCCCATCTTTCCTCAGAGGATAAACGTGGCTGTGAAGCCTGAAGAAGAAGAAGGAAGAGAAAAAAAAAAAAAAAAGGGGAAACTGATAGTGATTTTTATATACATAAAAGCTGGGGAGGGAAGTGTTCTATCCACGTCTATGACAAACAAAGTGATAGATTTAAACTGTAAAATGGAGAAGTCACATTAGGTAACAAGAAATACCTTCTCAGACCAAGCAATGTACTGAAACAGTCGGCCTCTGGAAGCTGCAGAGTCTGACAGATCTTGAAAGTATATTTGACCCTGATAGGAAAAAAGGATGACCTTCTGAGATCTAGTCTAGGTCTGCAGTTACATAGGGGCATCCTAATTTCCCTTTTCTTTGCAGTAGTCTCAGGTCTGATAGGCACTGGTTTTGTATCAAATTTGTACAATTCCCCAGAAGTGTTCCGCTATGACCAGAGGGAAGGTTCTTCTTACATCTCCTAATGAAGACCAAACAACTTTTCTTATACTTCCATTAGCCTCCGAACTCACAGCATTTGGTTCCAAACTCGCACCATTCAGTTTGAAATGTGAATTGATTTTGTTTTCCAGTTGTTATACTTTTACTTTAAAAAAAAAAAGTATTGCAGGAGCTGTAATTCAAAAGAGTAAAAATTTTAAAAGAGTGTCAAAATAAACCTTTTCTCAGTTTTTCCACAATTGTTCTCAAACTTTTTCCTATCAGGACTGAGACATTTTTACAGACTCAATATTAATTTATGACTTGTCTTGGATGACCTACATATGCAACCAAAACAAACAAAAAAAAAATTAAAAAAGCCCACAACACAACTTCTCCTGTAAAAAAGGCTGCAGTAACCTCTGTTCAAACATTCTTTCTTTTCACCTTCTCAAGCTCCCACAAATGTTGTTGCTAGTCTATTGAAATGGTTTCCCATTTGAGATTAACCCAGTCCTGCTCATATAACCTTTTTGGTTTTGGTATCAAAACTCATTCTGTACTGAATGTGTTCTTAGGCCGTGACCACACACAAGTATGAAGTGGGGAAATACGGCTCTTTCTCAAGTAACCTCGCTCTATCACAGACAGAGAAGTGACAGTCAAATGCTAGGATGGACATCTCCAGCTAGTTTTCATTGTGGGAGCACTGCAATGGCGGATACACCATCCAGTTCAATACTCCACTATTTTTATTCATTGTAACTCTGCTGTTTCCATTTTCTTCGATTTTTAGCATTCTGGTTTGCGGCTGCAGTCCACAATAGCTGCAATCCAAGGGCTGGCTGGTGCTGAGCGCTAGCTAGCGCCTGCCTTCTGGCTGCTGCTCTGCTTCCGCCCCATCCCTGTGCCTGCACCAGAGTCACACGACCTCCCGACAAGTCACAGCAGAGAGCTTACATGGCCGTTGCTCATTTTAGTTGCTATTATTTGTTGTTGTTGGGTCAGCGTTCAGCAAGATCATTTCCATTATTTGTGTGCAACCATGTGGCCGGTGACGGCACAAGGAAAGAGGTAGCTTTTCTCACCCCTGTACTTGTCTAACAGTTTCTGTCTGCCTCTGTACACCCTGAAAATAAACAAAACAAAACCAAGAAAAGCTGCTCAAATTTAACTTCCCAGCACAGTGTGGATGAATTGTTTTATACTGGCGTTTTCAAATGGAGCTAAAAGCAATTACGTACTTGAAACAGTGAAATTCAGCATCTCTCTCTAAGAAACATGAGAAATTTCATGCTGCAAAGAACATCTTCACCTTCTAATGGAACATAAGTTTAAGGATAGCATGGAGAGGATAAACCTTCCTGTTTGTATTACATGCATACGTTATTTGCATTTCTGTATAGCTTAGGGCCACTTAGAGTCTATACAGACACAAAAGAAAAAGATGGCCCATGCCAAGAATCCAACACATGAGAAAACAGATGAATTTAGACAGATAAAGGAACAGAAATAAACAGCAAGGCAGTACTAAATCCACCTCGTATGCCAATGGTCTGTCTGAGCAGCAGCAGCTAACCTCTCAGGAGTTTTGAAGGCATTGTAACAAAATAGTTTTAGAAGCAAAATTTGTTTTAAAAGAGGAAATTGAAAGAGAACCAAGATGTGGCTTTTCTGTGAGCATGGGAATCTTTTCCCAAGGATGAGGGAGATGTGGGAGAAGCACAAAGTTATTTGCTCATAATATTTAACAGCTGAGATATAGGGGCTGGCATGTGAGGCTGATCAGATATGGGAGCTGACTGTTGATACCAGCCTCGAGATAAGGTTTAAGGCAGAGAGAGGCTGCAAACAGCCTTAAAAGTGAATCTGGGAGATCTGATTTGATGTGATAAAGAAAGAGGCAAAGAAGGAATGTAACGAGCAGTGACATGGTCCAAGGGGCACATGAGGAAAAAGATCTTTGCAAAAGAGTGGATTCCAGCACGAGCACCAAGGGAAAAGAAAGGGACGGTGCTGCAGCTTATATATGAACCTTCTTGAGAGTGTTAGGTGCAAGGATAGTTAGGAAAGGCTGTGTATTCCAGAGACATTACAGAGAAAGAATTTGAGTGTTCAAGCTAAGTATGAATATAAGAATTTAGGAAAAACATATAAAAAAAAAAAGCTATAAAACATCCATTTTTTTCAGCCAGCACTATAAGTTTCTCTTACAAGCCACAGTCTCTTTCTCTCCCTTTTCCATTAAGTCATAGTTAAATCTGAATCAGTGACTGTTGCTTTGGGATCACAGAATCATAGAATCGTTTAGGTTGGAAAAGACCTTTAAGATCATCCCGTCCAACCATTAACCTAACACTATGGTGTATTGTATGGGATGGAGTATTGTGTTCACACAAAGAAAATATCTTAAATAAAGTTGGGGTTTCATTCCAGTTTGAAGACTAATTATGCATACAGCACAAGTGAGGCACAACAAACTCTAGAGAAAGAACACAAGCAAATAAAAATGGCTGCTGCTGTCTGATGAGTATCTCTCTACTGCATCATCAAAGAAGAAAGAAGCTGGTAGCTATGTTTTCATTCATCTCCAAAGGAAATTCCTATTTGAAAATGACAAATTCCTTATTAGATGTTAAAGAGGCAGTAAGCAATGTTCCCACACACAAAACAGTAGCACGTGTGCACCAGAGGGAAGGGAGAAGATTTTATTAACACAATTCAGACAACCCAGCTAAGCCACCTGCTGGGCGCCCGGCCACTGACAGCACAGCAAGGACAACACTGCGTGCTCCCTGGGCTTAAGCTTTCCAACCACCCCATGCTCCCTCTCACAGCTGCAAAAGAAATGGCAGCAGCAAGGCATATAAAGGATTATTCTGACATTGAAGTGCTGCATCACCCTTTGGCAGAATAAAGCGAGGACAAGAAAGCAGCAACTTACAGATATTGCTCTATGTAGTACTTCAGGTACTGCTGTGTCCCCCTGCAGTCACTAATTATTTCCCTGGTGAGAATGCAAAGCGGGTTTTTCAGGGGAAGCGTTAAAGTCGGTAATGCGGTTTATCCACATGAAGCCATGTATAGTAAATACATATGCTTAGAATAACGAAAGACTTTCTCCAATGACCACCTCTCCAGGGACAGAATTTCCATGGCCTTAAAGCAAATCATCTTTGCCATGCAAGGGGCAGTTTTTATAAAACAAGCACCAGCAAAACACAGACAAAGCACTCCAGGGCCTCTGCTGCAGTTGGCATCTCAGTGAAGCCAAAACCAAAGCACAAACCAATGCGTAAAAAATAAATAAATAAAAATCCAGAATTCTGCTCAAAAAAGGATAGAAACATTTTTATATTTCAAGTCCCCAGAAAAACCATATTCTCCGTACCATTTGCTAAAATGCTGGTTATACAAATTCACACTTAAAGGAACATTAAGTAATTTTCCATAATTGCTTTCAGACATGGTAGAGTTTAAAAGGAGTTTTAAAAGCCTGTTAAGGACTCAAAAAAAAATTTTTTTCCTTCATGGTAGAATTTTCTTTAGAAAATGGATTCACACTTTTTCTCCCCATAATCTAAAAATCAAGAATTTTAAGTTCTGAAAAATTATTTAAACTTCAAAGACAGTTTCTTGAAAAGTAAAAATTAAATATTGATGAAATATTGATGAAAAAATAAATATTATTGGCATTCCTAATTTATATTTCTAAATGAGATGTTTAAAATGAGCGTACGCTTACAGGAATCTCCAATGTAAAAACCAGCTATTGACTTCATTAGACTAAAGTTAATAGAGTTTAATTTTTATGATGTTCAAACATGGACTTTAACATTGCCAGTACTGTTGCCAAGACAAGATTTTCTAAAAAGCTAAGCTACAATTTATGCATCCAAAGAAATGAACAAAATTTTAGAAACTCCAGATGTTGTCACAGATACTCAGTGTCCAAAGTGTCCTTCCTGTGTTGATATATTCTGAAAATTGGGCAACTTTGGTTCTCATATAGGATATAAGATCTTTTGACAACGCAGCCCGAAGGAGATTTCTGCTGTAACATCTCTGAGGTGGAAAGACACATGAAGGAGGAATTTGACCCTGCTATGTATAAGAAACATTGCCATCAGCTTTATCACAAACAAACAAAAGCATCACAGAAGTGATGCTTTTCATTACATTTCCTTAAGGAAACAATTCGTGTCTTCAGTTTGAAAGCCATGGCCAATCGAAATACAAAAGTTAACAGGAGTTCTTCAGGAAGATATACACTAGCTTTATGTACCAACAATCTGTCAGAATGACATCTACCATAATAATAAACTGTGGGTTTGGTTTTTTTTTAAAAAAAAAAAAAAGTAAAAGGTAGGTTTTCAGGCCAAAGCCTCAGCCTTGCTTGCTCTATTTCAGTAGGAAAAGTAGAACTAAACCCATCTGAAAGGCTAATCATCACAGCAGCAAGATACCGCTATTGTGGTCTATACCGGCTAATGCCAGTACTGAATTGTATTAATCTCCAGAAGAAACAGCATGACCACAAGCAGATCTGAAAGAGAAGAGCATCTACTTATGAACACCAGCAAATCTGCTGCTGAACACAAGATATGGCAGATGTCTCCAAAGTAGAGAAATTCTGTTGGCAGCTCACGTGCACCAGAAAACAAGGGAAAGCAAGGTCAAACAAAGGCTTATTTCTGCTTTCTTCCTCTTCAGTTCTACACAAAGGGAACAAAAGGATGCAACTCGCAGGATTTTGATATCAGACCAGACCAAAGGCTAGCATGGTCCTTGCTGCAATCCATCAAGCAGGTCCACGTGTGACCACCACTGACATCCATCACACCAGCTGATGGCCTACTGTCAAATGTCAAAACTACAACTTGCTTTTTTTTTTCCCCCCACTGACCTTTTTAAATCATTAGGACATTAAAAAAAATGGTTAGACATGCAAAAACCATCACTGCAAAAAGCAACTGTCTGTAACTAAAGTAACTAATTGCACATTGCTTAAACAGGTAACAGGAGGAACAACAATTTGGGAAGATGTCTCTTGACTTTTACTGTACTATTTTTATTCCAGGGCTGCACAAATCCCAAATAGCTCCATCAGAATTGTTTGGCATAAACATGACATTATGACTAAGTGCAGCAGAGCACAGTCTAGATGCCAGGCCAGAACACTATCTGCAGGCAGTACTAAAAGCAGCGTATGCTCAGCATCTGGTGACCAGGCTGCAACGTTTTCTTGATGCACAGTACGAGTTATTTTCTCCGCTCTTCTGGTCCGTTCCTGGCAACATTACGCATCCTTCCAGTGGCCCTTTTATGTTCCTTTGTATTGACAAGGATGATGGTAGCGTTAACGTTTTACAAGAAGTAAAGAAATTGTCTCGCTAAGAAATGGCTTGGCTGTTTTGGTCTCCTTCTGCCCTTTCTTCATGATTTATGATTTAAGACATGGTTCATGCTGTGAGGGTTGAAGAGCCTGTGCACATACTATTCTTTTCAGCTGTACCATTCTACTTGCTCAAATATTCCTTTAACATGAAGTGAAATTTGAAGATTATATTTAAGCAAACTTGTAGCATGCCTGACAAGGCCTGACAGAACTTTGAAAAGGCTTGCAAAACACTATAGTTATTTCTGGAAGGGACTCATTTTTTTCTTTGTATTCATCCATTACTATTATTTTCAGAAAGCCAAGGGCTCATGGGAAGCCTATACACATTTTCAGCACTATCAAAATTCAAAGAGGAGAAAAAAACCAAAAAAAACCAAATGCTTGTTACCTTGAAATAAAGAAGGAAATAAAATTAAAAGCTTCAATTACAATTGGCACTTCTGATTCTGCTGCTGTAGGAGGCCATCTTGCCAAAATTGGCGAAGCAAGACTCCCTAGAGAGAGGATCTGAACTACATTTCAGACCACTTTATTAATCATTTCTTCATCATCATCATCATCAAAATAGCTCTATTTAAACTCAGTACTTTGTGATTAAATGTTACACATTAAGGCCTGTTACACATTAATATTCAAAGAGATCCGGTTCAGATTCTACTTGTGCATGTGCAACTTTCTACATGCACATTTCACTTCCAGTTTTGTTGCACGGAGTGCATGGAATGGCTTGTATGCATTCACATTTGAATATTAAGGCTGAGATGAATCGCTGCAGAAGATGAGATTTCAGTCCTCTTTCTGCACATTGGAAAGCCCATTTGTGCTTTATTTGCAAAATTACAAATCAGTTCTTGTAATCTGGAACCTGACATTTACGTGCACAAAAATCATCACACACTTCTACAGAGAACCCATTTTCAATTCATTTCATTACAGGCTCTTAGTCATCAACTTTTATGTTATTACTGAAAAGACTGAGGCATGATTTACATCGTCTTCCTTTGGGGGTACGACACTGACAGAGTGTAAGTGACTTCTTTTTCAGAGAGTACTAGAGTCAGAATGGATAAAAGACTGAGGAAACTACTGTGCTACACAACCAGGCTTTGTAAAGAATGAAGCTTAGATGTTACTGATACCAAGAATAAGTACGTATGTCATGAGGTCTTGTGCCTGTGTGTATCTATCTATCACTCTCAGGTACTTACCCACTATCACAATAGAAGCTGTGCAAGTACTCCACAACCTTTACTGTAGTTAACTTCACATCTCTGCCAACTCTCTATTGTCCAGGCCAGTGAGGGAGGGAAGGGTTAGGACAAAGGGTTAGACAAAGGGAAAACACTGTCAATGCAAAAATTTGAGTAGAAAGACATGCAGGGAGGACATAGTGAGGAAAAGGGAGAAGATAAAGATCGGCATCACTGCCGAGTCTGGCAAAGTGCTATTCCCACATCACCACTGACTTGAGCATCTAAGTTTATACGGCAAATAACACACTGCATATAGGAGGCTGTGTCACTTCCCAAGGAAAAGCAGCTCCTAAAGAATCGGTATCGGCATTTCTGTATCCAACCTCTGCAGTTAATCCACAGTCTGACATCCAAGAGGTGATGCTATGCTCAGTTTACAGAGGAAGGTCTGAAGTGCAGCGCAGTGGGGAATCTGTCCAACATCACATGGGAGGTCTGTAGCAAGATAGGAACGGAATCCAGCAGCCCAGAGCCTTTGGGCTGCTCCATTGCAGAACCACAGCTATTGCTCCTTAAAACACTGAACTGTTTTACTCCAAGCTTTCTTCACTGATCTGAAGACTACAGAAGGAACTCTTTCAGCCCTCTACCTAGACACAGCTCAAGAACCTTCAGGCAACTTCTGCACCATGCATTTCACTTCTGGAGTTTTAACACACCCTTTAGAAAGTCATCCATTCTGAAATGTGTCTAATTTTATCTACTTCCAGCTCCAGTCACTGGATCTCACCATACCTTTTTTCCAGCAAAGATTAACAAAATGTCTACTGTCAGATGTCTCCTGCCCAGATGTCTCTTCATAAATGAAAGACTGAGCATTAGGACTAAGTCCCAGTTCGAGTCATTCACAGAGCTCTTTTCTGAACCTTCAATTTTTCCATGCAGTTAATTCTTGAAAATCACTACATCCTGCTATAATCTATTTCTACTCTTTGACTATTTAACGGTGTCCTAGTTATTGATAGGAGCAAGATATGTTGTTTTGCAAAGCTTTGCATTGCAGCAAAATTAGGTGCAGACTTCTCACATGGCCAGAACACGTTTATATGCTGGTGCCAATTAGTATTTAATGAACGTTGACTGCACAATGCAGTATGATGTTTTCAGTGGCAACTTCTACAAGCGGACAGGTTATGATTAGTAGATCAGGACAGTTTTTACTAAAGAATACTGCTAATGGGTGCAAGAAACATTCCTACTAGAACCTAATAAAATGTGTGCAGACAGTACCAGTTCACAAAGCAGACATTACGTGGCTTTTTGATATTTAAGTCATGACAAAACAAGCATCTTTGCATAGCAAGTTCTTATTTGTACTGCTTTTTGGCTTTGAGTGGTTCAACATTTATTATGAAAAACTGCTTATAATTTTTTTTTTTCTTGGTGGAAATGTAGTAATGCGAGTTGCTTTCATTTTGGCTTAGTATGAATTTTGAGAGTTTAAAACAAAACAACAACAAAAAATCCAGCCAGAAAACCCCAACATGTAAAACCCACAAAAGCAAAAACCACAAGCTTATTTCATTTTCTTTTCTGCCTATCGTTCTCCTAAATAAGCATCTACTGCTGCTAACAAATGAATCGGACGAGAAATGCACTTGGAGTTCTCTCCCCACAGAGATCTTGCAACAAGTAAACAACATATCACAAAAGGCTGTTGACAGCAAATGAAACAGTACCATGATTTGACATAGTAGAATTAATCACAGGGAATGATGTACAAAATTTTACAAAGAGGGAGATAGATCCTTTAAGGCTGAAAACCCCAATTCTTAAGGCAATAGGATTTGTTAGCAGCTATTTTTATGCAGGTACTCCATGTGATAACAAAAGAAAGTTTATGATCATGTTAAAAGAGCCAGCGAGCGATCTGTAAAAAGCCATCAGTCCTCAATCCATCTCAGTTCCTTTCCAACTGTTTCCTCCCATTTCTGCGTCTTATGCCAACTACTCCTCCATAACTGACACGAACATTTCCATCCTAAAGAAATACACTTTGTTGCGCTTTAGCTCATCACATTGGTTTCCTGCGTAACCAGTATTTCATTAACCCTGACATATGGAATTTGAACACAAAAAGCACTCAAACTATTATCTGAACACAAATGTTCAGGAACTTTGAGCAGATAGTGAGTTCATGTCTATTAAACTCCTAGACTACAAATGAAATTCATCATGGTCAGAGCCTAACTTCCCTAGGTAGAACTTTGGTGGGTTCTGAGGTGCACATTAAGAACAATAGCTCTGCATTCATCTTTTCCCCACACTAGCACGAAAAACCAGCAAAAGATCAAACAAATCCTCAAAGCTTGTGTGAGACAACCTTACACAGACACAGTGGTGAAATCAGCTAACTGAATGGTCAGTGATCATATGAAAAATGTGTTATCCTGTACTTCATCTAAAAGATATTCTAATGTTCAGGTAAAAATAATTCTGAAATGTCCATTAGCATTTGTTTGGAACTGATATAGACTAAATTATCTCAATAGTACCTTTGGGTTTAGCAGTCTAGGAAAATAGTAGCTCCTTAGGTCTTAACTGACATCTGGTGGCAAACTTGACATTTTCTCATAACTAAGGCTTTGAAAATTCAAGAAGGTTCAAAAATGAAATGAAGGATTTATTATGAGATTTTCATGGTTTGTTTGGTATTAGAAGGGGAAGTATATACATTTAATCCATTTTCTGGTGATTCCACATCTAGACCTGCTCATCAGGCACAATTCCAATTACGAAGGCTTACTAATAGTGCTAAGTGTGCATGCTCTATCATACATCAAAATAAATAGAGGAACAATTTAATTTATAATAGTAAAAATTCTAATGCAACTAACCAATTGAGCTTTCCCAATCCATTTATTCCCCAAAATTCATGATTCGCATGTTTTATGTGACATGAAATTATAGCTATACATCCATAGCTGATAGATTGGTCACTTTTTTTTTTAATGACTGTAACAGTATTACAGGCATGCAAATAATCTGAAGTGACTTTTTCAAGGCTAGCACAGTGTTTAAATATGCTTCAGTGTGTCAACTACCTGCCAAAACTTTAGCTGAATCAAGCAGTTCCAGATCATTGGAACTCTAATTATTATAAGCACAAGTGGCTCTTGGAACAGCAGCGAGCTCTACATGACAGTGTTGGCAAGCACTCTACAGGCAAATGAATTAAACTCCACTTGCTGATTCTGATTACTAGATCATTCACTATTTTCTGATCATTTGGTTTCACAGGAAATTAGTGTCAGTGCTGAATGTTTCCAACACCATAGAAGGTGTGGAGATTTTTTTTTAAAAAGCCAAAAAGCCAGTATATTCAAACCATGTAAAGGCAAAAGGCTTTTCTCCATTTATGGCCATGTGATAATGAGAAACTAAATTGATGCACTTAAAGAAGCCGTATTTAGTCATGATACAATAAGCAATTTTTATTGCATATTCCTTGCCTATTACAAACGCAAAGTAGGACACATTAGTTGAAAACACCTTTGGTAGTTATGGTCCCCTCTCTATTAACACCATTCACGCTGTGTGACAGGAAAGCAACTGTAACATAAACAATTCATTTTTCGCCTCCCCACTGTGATGAAATCTTTATTCTAATGTCAGGTGTTTTCAGGCCATGACGGTGTGTTGGGTCATGACTTATCTTGCCTGCTAAACAAGAGGCAATTCCCGACACGTCAGCAAGATGGAAGACAATTTTCAAAGGATCCCAGGATGAAGCTGATTTAGAATTATTATTCCTGAGATATTTTCAACAATTATTTGCAATTTCATTTGAGATGGCACTAGAAGTTATATATAGATACATAACCCAATATATCCAAGGATTTTTCAACTTGAGATTTTATTACAGTAAGAGATTTGAGTTCAGATTTTTAGTTATGTTTCAGAGGACATAACTTCATTCGACAAGGATCATTACTAAATGTTACATGTTTGTGTATAATGGAAAATAAATAGCAGATCAAGTTCAGGATAAAGTCCATGAAACTAGACTGTCTTCTTTCATTGCAATTAGCCAGTAAACACCATAGAATCATAGAATATCTCAAGTTGGAAGGGACCCATAAGGATCATCGAGACCAACTCCCTGCTCCTTGCAGGACCAAGTAATGTGGAAATTTAAATCCTGTGGGTTTTTTAGCGGCAAAGAACATTACTTTTAGACAGTACTACTAGTGCTCTGTATTGACAGTGGTCACACAGCTACAATGGAACTCTTACTGCAGTTTTGTTTCACTGGTAAATTAAAATGCTGCACACCAAGTATTGTGTTGCTCTGGGTTTATTCTTCAGAAAAATAGTAAACAATTTTTCTTCTCCCCTGGAATTCGGCTGCTATCACAAACCTCTCAGTAAATTTCAGTTCTCAGACTGTTATATACAGTGACGGTGATTAAGTAGATGAAATCAAATCTATTCTTAAAATAGTTCTGTACTGCAAATTAAGTGTCAAAAATAACACCTTTGGTTGCTCAAGCAGCATTCTGGCACAATATGTGAACTGCAAAGCAAGGTTTTAAGAAGTTTCTCATCTTGGGCACCCAATTTTAAAGCACAAAGATGTTATAGGGCAGATAGTAAAATTACAAAATATTTTCCTTTATATCACAGTATGATTAAATAATCAGACTAAGGGCTCAGCTTTCCCCGGGCAACTTAAATCCTACATGCTGTGTAGTAACAAGGGATGCAATTCTACAGTCAGGCTTACAGAAAAAGCAATGCAGTATTTTATAATCCATGTCCAGGACAGACTCAAATAAAAAGCAAATGAACAGCAGAATTGGGAAGCTATCAAATTTTTCTTCCAGCTGATGCAAGGAACTGGCATTCAGGCTGACTAGCAGAGCATATTTGTAGGCTACAGAATATATGCCAATTCCTGAGTTTCTCTCTGCTAAATTTTCATCTTCTTTTCCTTTCTTTTGTATGTTTTATTTGCTTCTTAGTACATTATGTAACACAATTCAAACTCCATGCTGAGGATCCAACTGCAGGCAAACCACAATTACTGAAAACACACAAACACCCTCTAATTTACAGCATCAGATGTCAAGGAGCTTTCCTTCTTATAGCAAAGCTCCAGTTTCTTGGTATGCATTTGAAAATAATTATTTTTCTTTGTAAACCACAAGGATCAAAACACATTAAAGGGTACCACTGAAAAGTAGGACAGTCAGTGGAAAAATGCCACGCTATGTCTACATAGCAGAAGAGAAACACCCAGGATACTACTTTGGGCACAGATGATGAGAAGTCAGTCCTCCCAGTGGCTCAGGTACACTGGTCTATAGCTCACTGGATCAGCAAATTCCCAGAGATGTCAGCAGGAACTGGCCAGAGAAGCCACGAATGTTTCCCAAGCTATCTTTAACTTTGCTTAGTGGAAAGCAACACAATGACCCAGCCTTCTGATTGGGGTTGCTTTTTTGGGCTACCTATCCAGAAGCCACACTGCTGTGAAACACTGGTTTTGTTGCTCAGCAGGCTAGATGACGGATAGTTGTGCCTCCTATACAATCACTCCTCCGACTGCAATATAGACAGCGCTTTTTAGTCATTCCCAAGTGTTCCTCAAACAGTTTTGAAGTAGGACAGCAGTGAGAAAAATCTTTATCCAGTTCTGAAGCAGAGAGGATGGCACAAACCACATTTCAGCTGCACAAACATGCTTTATTCATGCGTCTTTCATTCTGTGCTTTGTGTCTTCTGTGACAAAAAATAGTCCAACATCCATCTGGTGAGAGATAGCTGAGTACAGTTTCACTACGCTATAATAAAGTTTCACTGTGCTAATCCCCCAGGAATGTAGCAATTATCTCCTACCAGACGGGTGTTAAATGCTGCCTTCCAAGAGATTATCCCATCCTCTCTCATTCCCTTCTGCCCTAGCTGTACAAGGGACAACAGTAAATAGAATATGCCACTATCTCAATAGGTAAAGAAGAGTCATTAGCTGTTGATCGCATGACAGGGGTTCTGAGTAAAGCAAGGATGAGCCAGCTTCACACCAGCTCAGTCCCTTCCTTACAGCAAGATGAAAAAGACATATTTTTCCATGGAAAGCTTTTACAGTGTTTCATTTTTCAAGAATTGTGTTATTTTCCTTGTCCTTTGTTTCTCCTCCCATGTATCAAAATGGAAGAGGGGAAAAGAGGATGGAATGAACCCAAACACACACTCCAAAGAACGAAAAAGTTGCAGAAAAATATTTGTTTCCAATTTTACAAGATGGGTCTTCTCCTGAGTAGATGCTCAGGAGATTCACATAACCCAGGAACTTCTTTCCATTACCAGCAAATGGTAGATGCTTTGGAAAAGTGGATAACAAAATAAGTTGAATCATCATTCCTCCTGTAGCATCCAAAATTTACCAGTCAGTGTTTTAAGTGTCAGTTAGCTGGAGCCTGTACTTCTTGCCAAAACCAGGACCACTTCAAGTTATTATATTTTAAATAAATCTCCCATTCAGAAATCTATCAAAAATATCAAATTCACACTCAGTATTCTTATCAATGCTCCCTGCAATGGGAGAGAGATTTGAAATATTGTTCCCTGTCCTTCCCCACCCACAGCTGACCTTAAGCAAACATCTCTACAGCAGAGTTTGCAGAGTCCTGAAAACAAGCTGCCAACCAAAACCCCACTTTTAACAGTACTCGCGCTACCCTATTGCAGACCTGTGCCCTAGGGCCTGACCAGTTAGTATTGCTATTCTGAATTGTAAAAGAATTACCTTACATGCTGTTTGACCTCACCACTTTTCAGGACCAGAATATGCCTGCATTAGCCTGCATTACTGATTGCACAGGAATCCACACAAAAATTCAGCTACTGTGAAATGCAAGAGCAACATCATGTCAGTTATAAACTTTGTATAAAAGAAAGATTAACAGTAAAATCAAATGAAAAAAAAAGCCTTGATAAAACAGTCTTAACTTCAGGTAGTAAGACAGCCAAAATGTCTTGTTAGCCATCAGATTATTTTTGAAGAAAAGCAGTCCACACAGATGGAAATCTGTGTGGAAATACTGGTCTTTTTCCACAAATTTATTTGGGGAATTTTTAAGACTATAACCTATGGTAATAGAAAAAAATAAGGCAGAGATTTTCAGTGCAGCTGTCTTAGATGTACTTTCCTGTTTATATTCTCAGGCCTTTATTTTCTTTTGTTTGGTTGGTTCTGCTATTTTTGTTTGGGGGTAGAGGCTTTTTGTATTGTTTTGGTTTGTTTTGTTTGGTTTTTTTTTTTAAGAAAAAAGTCTGGGATTATATTTCTTTCTGATTATACCTAAAAGCATCTTCTCCCCCCAAGAATATAATTTGTATTGTCAGGCACCAAAAGTTCCATTCTTCTAGAGTGGAAAGGTGTGATGTGATATTACAATACTGACAATGCAGAAACATTCATATTAAAAGACTAAATACCTGTGTTGTCCTTTACCACTCAGCTTCTTAGGGCAGATATGAAAGAATTGCTTATTCAGATGTCATTATAAGTTTTCAAATCATAAGTCTTTTCCTTAATTAAAGGCTCTTAGGTCCCTCCTTTTCACATCAGCAGTGATTTCAGCCCAATTCAGATGCTTTTGCTGATTTCCCTGGCTCTTTTTCCCAGAGCCCAAACATCCCACCAAGCAAGAACTTAAAGGACCTTCAAGAATTTATCTTGAAATGCTTTTGCTCCATTGTAGTTACCAATGTTAAAAAAGCAACAAGTGAAGGTGAAAAATCAAAATTAATCTCAATTAATAGACATGCCCTGCTTTAGCTTGTGTTGGCCACACAGTGCCAAAAAGACTGTGAGAGCTATTCAGCCTCCAGAGCACAGCAGAACTTCCTAGCGGTATGATTCTCTTAATCCCAGTCCCTTGTGGCCAAGTCTCTTAATAGAGTGGCTGTTAGTCCATCCCTAGCACTCAAGGATGATAAAGGAAAGGATTAAGGTAGTAATCTGGAATCTGAGCATGCGTCAGAAAGAGAATCCTTGATGTTAAAAAGGCTTCATGAGAAAGAAGATATCAAAATGAATATTTGAGTGCTGCCATGCAGCCACTTGTCATTAGAGCAAGAAAAAAAAGTTAGCATCAGGGTAATGGTATGGTTCCAACAAATGTGCATTTATAATATTTTTATGACATTAATGTTGACTTCACCTACTCTGCACAGCAGCCTAAGCTAGGGACTAAGAATGCTGATGCTGACAATTTGCTGCTCTCTAGCTCAGGCACAATATCATATCACTACCAAACTGCTGCTTTAATGCTCAGGAAGCCTGCAGCAATCTAGCGGAAAAAATAAACATATAGGGAGAGGAGAAACAGTACAAATACACCTAATCAGTTACGAAAACCATTAACAGCTCCTTTAGTGGATTGCTGGTAAACCCACCTTTCAATTAATTAGCATCCCTCCACGAAGTCCCTCAGAATAAAGAAGTCCTCCCCTGTCCTGGTTTCAGCCCCCCCAGAAAACCTGCAAGAGCCAACATGACTTTCTGCCGTACAGCCCTGAGACTGTTCATCTGTTGCAGGGCCTTGTGCACAGCTACCAGGGTCTCAAGATGCTCTTTCATCTTCACCCTGCCCTCTCCTCCCACAGAGGAAGGCAGTTGTCCACCCTCCCCTCTCTTGTTACTTCACTTCTAGTGTCCAGAAAGGCTCTGACATAAAGGAACCGATTCAGAAAGTTCCTTACCAACCCTAGCTGCTCCATCCCCTTGACTGAAAGCAAGGGACAAAAGAGAACAGTTATCTACCCACGTCCTCCATGGCCACCACATGCAGCCTCCAAGCCACCAGGAATACTGCCGAGGGGTTGAACCAGCTGTGATCTTGACAGAGCAGGAAATTCAACAAGGGGCAGACAATGCAGATGTAGCTCCAGGGAATCTTTCCTGCCAACCCCAGAGGGCTGTTACAGTGGGCTTTAAAGCTCCTCTGGCCCCATAAAGATGAAGTTGTCTTACCCACCATCTGGACCTGTCAAAAACAGCACGGGTTATGCAGTAGCAGTTGTTCCAAACATTAAAAATCACCACCTGAGGGAAGTTAGAGTGCAGAAGACAGACAGGAGTGCTGGTCGATCTACTCTCTCTTTCACCTGTGCATACTAAACTGAAGTCATTGGGATTTACAGGGAAGCAAGAGTAAGTTTTGGTTCAGGCCTCACTGAAACTTAAAGAAAGAGAGCAAAGGAAAGATAGTTTGGGTTTATGACTCAGGAAAAAAAGGCTTCTTTGTGTTCAAAACACATCTCTCTTCTTTCCCTCTAAGGAAGCAGCTCTTTATGGGCCAGGTGCATAATCACAAGCTACGTCTCCTGCAATTCTTACCCCCTTCTCACAGCCCTTACCTGCAGACTGTATCAAGATTTTTTTTGTGTAAACATGATGCAATGTAAGACTGCCAAATACCCAGCAGTTATCCCACTGTGTGTCATTTCCCCATGTGACGTCTATGAAATATGTAAAATAAGAGCATCAGCATCATATTTGTACCCAGTTATATTTAGTAATATCTTCTTTTCTACTAGCTCAGCATCACAATTTCCTTACGTACCTTATATCCTCTGCTAGTATTTATCTGCAATTCATATGCTTTCCAAACCACATCTTCCCTGGGGATGTGCATTCAATCATAAGTATGTGTTCGCTTCTTTTTGACCAGAACCTACTTTTGAATTTGTTGTGGCTATTTTTCCTGGCACTACTTGCTTCTGCTGGAAGGATTCCCCATAGAAATGTCCTACTCGTCTCTGCTTTGCCTCCTGGTGATAGGTAGAGTAATTTTATGTCCCTTACCTACCCAAACTTTTTCCTCCTCCTTTTTATGAAGCCAGTTCTTGTAAAATTAAAATGCCTTTTCTACAATGAAAAGAGAGGATTGAATTATCACCATTTTCAACCCTCCACCACCCCCACTGCCCAGACCTTCTGTCACCATGAGTACCGCATTAAGAAGGACACTGAATATTCCTTTTTCACCTGTAGCTTTCATCTTTTAGTGATCTGGAATAAATAAGTAACAGTTTTCAGGAGAAAAAGATGAGCACATCGTCAAAGCTTGGACTGGGGAAAAGACTGGAGCAAGGGAGTATAGATGACCTTTAAGATGAGGCCTGTGGCTGTGCAAGGCATGAACACGAAAGCATAATCGCACTAAATTCTCAGATGTTCAACAAAAGATAGTGCATGATACATAAGACCCCATGAACACCTGAACTTTTTCATCAGGTGAGTGGGACTGGACAATGCCATGAGACTTGGAAAATCTCTTTCTCTGGAGAAACAGCAGACTAAAGAAAGGACAAACATATACCAAAATGAGGTTGTATTCACAGTAAAACTGAAGCCCTGTGATCCTTCATGTTTACTTAAAATTCAGAAATTTCAGGTAACTACGAAGATGACTCAGTATATGGTTTTCTGTAAAGACTAAAAAAGTTAAAACCAGGGGAAAGGTGACTATTAAGTGGTATTTTCACCAAAACACATGAAGCCATTCATACTTGTTAGGCTTTCAGAAACATCTCTGCTTTGGTCATATTGTTTTCCAAAATTTTCCTTACAACCATAGCAGCAAGTGATTTACTGCTATTTTTAACAACAAACCAAAACTCTAAGAATAAGTGTCAAAGACATCAATGTGTTTTTTCAAATGAAACTGAATCAGTGGACAAATACTGGTCGAGGCCAAATTCCTTTTAAACAAAGATTCTTTCTCTGCTTCCCTCACAACTCTCATGCCTCATTTTAAGATATACCGTAAAGCCACAGCTCTGGGTTTCCACTTTTACCAGCCTGGTGTGACACTTGCCAAATCTGTCATTGTCACCACTATGACTGAGCCTTTGTTAGGAACCTTTGAACTTTTGACATTTTTCTTCAGCTGCTCTAGGCCACATAATTAAACACATAGACCGGATTTTTCACTTCATTGCTAAATGCTGGAGAGCACCGATCCTATAAGGAACTAAGATTTCTGTGGGTAGCTGGAGGAGAATCAATACAAACTGCTAGGTGGCGGTCAGAGAAAAAGACTGCTATGCAGAATTAAAAAGCCAATGGACATCCTGCCATGTCCAGCTATAACCCTTTTCTTCAGATCGTCTGCTGTTTATGAATTTGAGGCATGCTACCTCTCCCCAGCTCCCCTCCTGCGTAGCTTCATCTGCATCAACTCTTCTGTCACCTCCGCAAAATTACTTATTGCCTCTCAATTGCCCAGGAACAAGTGTCTTCTTTTTTTCGATACAATGACAAACAAAAATAGTTCAGAGGCTTCATTTTTATGTAAGTAACACAATAACAACTTTTCAGAATGCTTATTACTGTACGGATTTTTCTCTCTAAGCCAGCGACTACCCCTACAGCAAGGCAGTATGCTCTTTTCCTTGCCAGAGGCTTCTGTGACCTGAGCTAGGACTTCACACATGTTTTATTAATGCTCATACTGACATTCACTATCCAACCCACTAGCATCCAGATTTTGCTGTTCCTACTCCCATTGAAGTAAGAAAACCAAGTGGTTAGGTACAAACAATTTTGGTCAGACTGCTTGTGGGGAAACGTGCACTGACTGTAACACAGTGACAGAAATGGACAACAATGCGGACAGACCACAAATGATCCAGAAAAAGCCTCTGGCTATTTAGGAAGAGGAAATAGCATTTGAATAATGGGACAGCATGTACTCTTCTCTCTCACCTTATGGATTAGTCACATTTGTTAGAGAGTTTAATCTCTCCCCTGCTCTAAAGGGCTGCCCCGCTAATGAAAGCTAGCGCAGCACAAGATGCCACTGCTGCTCAGCAAGATGAAATCAGGCGCACAGCACCTTTGATCCTGTCAGAGGCTCCTCGCTTTTCCTTCACCACAGAAAGCAGGGGCAGAGGAACATTTACCCATCAACAATATATCCATACCTTTACATGCCACCACGCACATTAGTCAGCATCAGCACAGATTTGTTTTTACTACATTTGGATTTAGTGGATCATTTTTCTTGAGCTTGCCATCTACAGTTTAAAATAAGCATACTGCTCAAGGTTAAATACTGATCACTTCCTGAGAGGTACATCTTTGGTAGACATTTTGGAACATCGGAAATACTATTCACAGCTAGTGTTTCAGCAACAGAACTCAATTTAAGTGGCACCATTAAAAGAACATCACACAAAACAATAGCAACTTCTCCTTTTGACATAAGCACTTGTAATTTTATTATCAAAAGTAGCCAACAGTCTGCTTAGGAGGAAAAAAAAGCTCACAGGCCTTTGATCATAGCTTTGCTCAATTTTTCCATAATTTCAGCATGATTATATTAGGAATGGCTGGTATTAAACTATTTTGAGGAAAACCAGTTGGGGGAGGGCAGGAAGAAGAGGGTGAAGGGCACGAAGAACAATTAAACCTCAAGAATGCTGTCAGTGACAAACTGTCTTGTGGCATATCCCCGACTCAGTATTACGTCAACCTCTGCTGCTTCTCTCTTAGGAGGACTGAATCCAATGAAAGTCAACTTCTGCAGTTCAACACAACCAGAAAAGGCACTCACAAGAGACTAAAAGTATAAAGGTCTACTTACAACTTACTGTCAAATATCATATTAGAAATTTCGTAACAGTGCCCTTAGATTAGTAATTCCAGTCCACAAATATTAGATGACATACTGTGTTATAAAATATTTGGCTAGAATTGATTTTTAGAAACTATCATTCCCTCTGTCCTGCCCATGACAAAGGCATATCACAGGCACTCTGAACATTTTTCAAATAATTACTGGAAACCAAAGGAGAAATGGACACAGTTTGTGTTCTGACTTATATAGTATTTAATGACTCACTAATCAAACCTTAAACCTAATGAGGTAACCAGTTCAGAACAAAGCTTGATGAAGTGCATCAAAGCACTCAGGAAATGCAGGCAGAAGGACAAAGCAGCCACTTCAGGCTAAGCAGCAATATTCAGCTATATTAACTTTCATAATGGACTCTTGCTTTTAGCTTCCTCATTTCTATGGTTTGAAATGATTGATCATGGAAGCTCAGTTGCATTTCCATCCTGCACCATGGAAGGGAGTTGCAGTCATCTTATGCAAGAAACTGTGCTTGCTAGTCCAGGATTGCTGGTCAAGCAGGGGAAGTTTGGAGAAACATCTTCCAGATAATCCAGTGGACCTAGACCACATTTCTCAGTGTCAGACACTAGTCCTAAAACTAAGGTGAGGAGCTTTACAGATTTCTAAATGAATAAATGCAGTTTTCTACTCTCTAGGATTTGCCTTCTAAAACCTTGGTCCAAAGTAGAAGTAGCTAACATAGATCCTTTCAGAAACTCTGGCGTTTATTCTGCAAGTACAGACTCTTATGCAGGATCAAGGAGAAATTGTAGAAATAAGGCATTAAGTTTAAGCAATGACTTATTCAAGGATGGGCAGAAGGAACATGATGCTTTGTGTATGCCATGTGCACAGCATATTAAGAGGGATTTTTAACATTGGTATTCCTATTAAAGACTTCAAACATCTATGATGAGAACTTTTCAAAAATCCCATACTGTGGATGAAATCCTGGTCTCAGCAAAAGGAAAGCTTTGCATTTGTCCTCAACTGATCAAGGATTGCATGCTGCCTGCTTATAATAGAGAAATCCTTCTTTATAAGTCACTTTGAATTTCTCTGTCAGACCTTTAGAGCTTTTAGCAACCTGTATTAAAATACCTTTGAAGTGCAGTTGAAGAATTAATTTTACTGCAACTGACTTTACTGGATGAGTTGAATCAAGATCATCCCTACAGTTTTGTGATTTTTGGAGCAGCAGCGAGTACCAACCATTTAATTCAATGAGACTTCAAAACAAGCAGCTGTTCAGAATGACCATAGGCCAACTACGGTCACTCGGTATTTGACAGATGCAAGTGAAAGTATACAGTGAGGTCCATTATTTGAACTACAGAGAAATTACTATGTCATTCAATAGACAGTAAATACAGGTACTAAGATCTGCTGAGAACAAATACATATATATGTGTGTGTGCACGCTCGTGTGTATATACACACATACGTATGTAGGTGCTGTTCTCTCTCTAGTAATACTTTAATACTAATACATTTAACAGGAAATACAGGTAGTAAAGAAGTCTGAAACACGATAAGAAAAAACCTTCATATATTCCCGGATGTCATTTTAACAACAGCTGATATATTACAATTGTATGCACTTTTTAACTGCAAGTAAAATAGCCATTACACTTGTAACATTTTATGTGCAATGTTATTGGAGAGAAAACGGCTTTGACAATATATATTTGAAAAATCGTTGCTCTTATTCACAATTCATGAACGCAGCCTTCCTGCAATATATCAAATCTACAGCCAGGCTTCCATCACGTTACCTTTTAGGCAACAGCTAAACAGTCTGTGGTTTATAAAACAGAAAACCAAAAGATACCCTAGGGGTGGGGAGGATTATTTTGTCTGGTGGTAAAAAGGAGGATTTAATTAAAATTTTCTAGCCATTTTTCTTGAATCCCTGAGATCTAGGGATATTATGACTAGCTTGAACACAGTCATTGTCACAAGTAAAGCACGAAAACCTGAGAATGTAAATGCATTAACTGCAAAGGATAAAAAAAAGTAACTGCCTGATTTCCATTTTGTTCAGTTTTTATTACTCTTTACCTGGTCCCCCCCAAAAAAAATTCACAGGTATTTAATCGAGAACAATACTCAGGGAATACAAACCCCATACAGATGCACTATGGTAATGCAACTAACTTAAAATGCAAGAAACCCTTCTGCAAAAGGGTTAATTAGATAATTGTTAATTGTGTAGCTTCTTTTTTTTTTAAAGGCAAAATTGAGGTTGAGAAGTGGAAAACAGAGGTACTGTTAAAATAATTTTAGGTCCTCCAAATCATTATCATGTGAGAGTAAAGGGGACTAATAATGGACTGGTTTACAGGTTCATTTCTGTCTTACTGCTTGAAATCTAGCCCCCATTGATTCTTTTTTGCATCTGTTCAGCAATAAACATGAGATGAGTTTGGTAGTTGGGACTCCTGCTCCTGAGCAAATAGGCTTCTCTGATTTACCGGAAGACTACAGTCAAGCTTTATTTGTCCTGAGAAGTTGTTACGGCAATAATTAGAGTTATCTAATCTTTCTGTATACAGTACATACTTCAGTTTTCATCTTAGCTTGGCAAACCATCAGAGAAGGCAGCTGAGCAGACTGACAGAACGATAGGATTTACTGCTTAGTGTGTGACAGCTATTGAAGATGGACTCCAATGTACCCTCTACCCACAAGACAGGAAGAAGAGTTCCCATAAAGACAAACTGGTAGATGATGCCAGCTTGATCCCTACTGACATACTTCAGCATCAGTGACACTACTGAGAAAGTATAGCTAGGTGATATAAGTGAGACAAAATTTAAAGTATTTTCCTTCTTTTATTCAAAGTGTCATTCTGCTATTTGACTGTAGAGTCTACGCCATTTGGCTTCCATATTAAAATTCCCTGGGTTTGCCATTGCCAATACATAGTTAACCAGGGATTTTTATGCTAGACATTAAAAAAAAAAAAAAATAAAAAAAAAAAGCATTATCTCATCCCCTTTCCCATCAGAGTAACTACATTATCTTTTTACTGTGATATTGCATCTGTAACTCAAAAAGAGCGCTGTGAAACTGGATACCTCCAGTGTCTACCCAAAGCATATCTCTGCACACACACACACAAAACACACATGGAGGATATTTAGAAGTAGTGCTTCCCATTTTAGTGATAACTTAATGTATACTTCCCCAGTAAATATAACATCAAGCATTACCTCTAAGTGTCAGTGCATCACAGAAAGAGCTGGAGCGTTTGAATAGAGATGCTGACCTCAGCTCCAGAAGAAAGGGATATTCAGATCTGTGACCTTGGTTTAAATGTACCTCTATCCCTTCGATGGCAGTTATCCATAGAAAACGCACTGGAATTTTCCAGATATATCCAAAACATAATTCCCACACATACCAAAGACTTTATTCCATTCTGCTGGCCCTGATAAGTGTTCCTGACAATAGCACTGCAAGGGGAGGTTGAAGGAGAAATTAAGTTAAATGAAATTCAAATTGACAGATTTACATGTACTGTTACCTCTAACCACACACAAGGAAAGGTGCACTTATACCCAAACATGCATCCCATTATCACTAACAGTTGTTCTCCCACTTTCGAAAGAAAGCAAAATAAATTCTGGCTAGCCTAAATCAAAGTAGCTAGTGGCAGTAACTCTTTAAAAACAACAGGGAAAAAACTTTCAAAATATGTGCTCCATAAATAAAATATACAAGTGGAAGCTGCAACTGCAGTATTGATCCCAGTTGTAAGTTGAGATGTAGAGAACTGCAGAGTTGGCACTCACCGTCTTCTGAATTGACAATAAATCCCTGGTTTGCCAGTATCCAAATTACTATTCTGCACCTCTCCAGTTGGAGGGAAGTTATTAATTAGGTTGGCTTCCTTGCTCAGGAGGTAAATGTAGAATTATGCCACAATGCCCTATGGCCTGCTCTGTATTTACAACTTATGTGGGACCTTTTGCAAACTGATGGGTAAAAATCATTTCTCAGTAAATGCAATGCAGTAATGTAAAACAGAGCCAAAGAAAGAGAAAGGTAAAATGGTCTGAAAAATTTGTGGTGCAACTGATTACTGATACTGAAAAAAATGAATGCTGCAAAACTATGTGGTGAGGGCTTTTGAAATGTACAATAAATTTGAGATTGTTTTCCACTGTAGTCAAGAAGAGTTATTCAAATGTTGCGCCGAGGGAACAGAGTTACAGGTATTTTCCTGTGTATTTTCTAGTATGCTTTCTTATAAGAGGATTGTCAGAAAGTCTGTCTGCCTTACGAATTCACCTGGGAGAGGGGCAAATCTAACATTAGATCTTTTAGATATTCTTCAAAACAGTGGCTTGGCTGATGCACAAGTGGTGCGGTGTCAACTTTTTTTTTTTTCCAGGAAAGTATTTTTCTTAATTTCAATGTTGAATACATTTCTTTCTACTCTGTTACTGTATCACAGTCAAAGAACCACCTTCAGTAGCTCTGTCGTACATTTATAGTTTGCCATCTCTCTTTGAAACCATTCTTAGTTACAGGAGGTGCTGACTTGCAGGACATATTTTGCAGTTCTATCATTTTGAAAGTACAGAAATCAACATTCAGAAGACGACTTTATAATCTGATTCAGTATGAAACAAAGTTTTGCAGCCTTTCATGGCAGAATTTATTTTGTTTTGATGCAACTTCATTTTTGATATGTTCCTGATGCCCCAGCAAAACACCTACAGATAAGTAGGCAGATGAAAGAACCTAAACTGGGGTAAAAACTAGACATGCAGAACAGTTCACTAGTTAGACCACTAGATTTGCATTGTAAATTCTGGCATAGCTGACATCTCCCACAGTAACATTTATTTACATTCTGTCAAAACTTCCACTGAGTCCCACTAAAACATCACCTACCCCTCACATTGGAGAGGTAGCTCTTAAAAGTAGTCACCACCAGACCAAATTAGCTATCCCTCTAATCAGGTATTAGATACAACTATAGCACAAGTCAAGGTCACACAAAAATGTAAGCCCTAGTATTTTCTGATATGATATAATGCTGCAGGGAAGGAAGTATTCACTTTCGTGGAGGTAAATTAGCTACAGGTTGGATCCAAACATTACCAGAAATATGACAGACACCAGAAAATACATCAGCTTGCGTTGATCCAACTCTTATTCTTGTATAGAAAGCAAATTCAGACCTTCTTTAGCCCAAGCCCTAGTGAAAGAGTGAATGATCCATCTTCTTGGAGAAAGATGTGAACAGAAGCAGGAGGAAAATGAAGGCAGGGGGTGGGGGGTGTGTGTGGAAACAGCAACTTGTGGTCAAGTGCCAAGATGGGGGGCAGAAGGACTAGCAGTGGATGAAAATCTACAGAACTTGCTTTGCAGACGTTGGAAAGAATGCCACAAAATATTATACTACATTCATAAATTTAATAAAGGTTAGATGGGTTGGATTGCAAATACTCTATGAACTGTTTTACAAACCTGATGGGACAGAATGCCTTAAAAAAAAAAAAGTGTCTTTAATTCTGTTCAACACGTTGTCAAAAAACATTGTGGGGTTAATGCAAAGCCAACTGAAACCACCATAAATCTTTTGTCAAACCCAATGATTTCATGCCAGACTTATTTGATATATGTACAGAATAAAAAAGGTGTGTGGTCTTCCAAGGCATCACAGGAACCTCATGGCTAACAAACAAAATAGAAATACCACAAACAAGCTGGGCCAAAGTAAATGACTGTCTGGTTAGCTTGTAGGAAGTGCAGTATGTAACATGAGGAGGGGAGAGAAAGTCAACCTGAGAAATATTTTAAAGGTACTGTAAAATAAAACAACAAAGTACTGTGTTCTACTGATTTCCTATAACAGTACCACGGAATCCTTACCAGTCATGAACCTATTTTTATTAAAGCCTAGAAGTAAGTCATATGTGAACAATTTACTGAAGAAGCCCTCACCTGGAAGTCTGTGTTCTTGCTGAAAGTCAATAATTTCATTCACCTGCAGGACATAAAACTCATCTTGACCACATACACTAGTTTTCTTTCAAAGACCTAGTCCATAGGATCCAGTAGAAACAGGGACATCATCAGGCTTGAGCTTTTGCAAATCAAGATGAAAGCCTATTTAACAGCTGAAGCTTCTTAATGCAGAACACCACTTTTCCTCCACTTCAGGCAAAACCAGCAGTGAGCCAATGCAAGTCTCTACCTATCACAGTGCTTGCAATACAACAGAAGAGAGAAATTTCTAGTAGTGCAGTTCCAACCCATACAGGACTTTGTATTTCAAAAGCAGCAATTTTTATTTAATCTGACAATTTGTAATCTGTAAAGATGAAGAAGGTACTACTGAAATGCACTGCTTTGGACTAGCAAACACATGCAACACTGGCTGCAGTTCCTGCCTCTGGCAGAGGATTTCCTATGAACCAAAACGTAGTACCCTCCTCCAAACACAGGAACAGCCAAGAGAAGAAAACCTTTTCTCTAGACTAAATCTCCACTTGCTTAGGAGAAGTTTAATATCAATTAAAACCTATGCAATGATTTAAACAAAAATATTTATCATTATGGAGAGGAAAAACAACTAAGACAGCAAATAACAGTGATAAAAGCATGAAAGAAACAGGAACCACATGCAGGGGAACCATTTATCAAATGTCGTATTTCATTATTATTTTAAAGTCTTGGAAAAGCCACTAGTGCCTTATTTTCTAAAGCGACAAGTTGCATCGCTTTAGTGACAACAGGACAGATCAGGTCACCGCCTGGCTCAGATTTCCTCGCATGACAATCTTTAAGCATCAATTAGCTTTGCCAAGTTGAAATGGACACACTTGATATATTCAACACCTCCACCTCCTTGTGCTGCATGTGTAAGCACAATTGTTTCTGAACAGATATTCTTTCACAACTTAGAAAATATTTTCAAGTGGACAACACTGATTTCAATTCACACACCTAGTCCAGAAGCTTTTTGATCTTGTCAAATCTTGCACCGAGTCAGGAAAGCACTCGTTCAGGAGATCACAAGGGAAAACACTACACTGTTGCTAAGCTGGGATTCCAGAGCCTTCTTCAGCAATAAATGCAGAAAAAAAACTGAAAAGTGTTCCATTTTTTACTGCCTAAGTCAAACTCAGTGACTTTATTCCACTTTTTCCTAATAGAAATATTCGTCAAACATAACTAATAAAGATAACCTACTTCAGCAGATTCTAAGGACTTGCAGGATATTTACAGCTTTACTGAAGCTGTGGAGCCAGATTCTTAACCAGTATAAGCAAGCAGAGCTCTAGTGAGTAGTGGAGGTGTATCCATTACTGTCACTTTAAAAACTCTGACCTGGAGATGCTGTTACATACCAGGGCAGCTCTTATTCCCAACTTCTAAATCACTCAGTGATTGGAAAATTAACAGAATAGAGCTTACAGGAATAGAAAGCAAATAAAAATTAGTACTTAACATTTAAATATGCATATTGAGGAAGTTTCTGTAAGAAGCTTCAGTTCTCCCATGTTTCCAAGGAAAGATGAAGCTTAACTTTCTAATACTTGTTCAGGCATACCAAGATGCATAAGCACTAATGGAAAATAAATACAGATAATCCTGCTGCAGACCATTAATGGAATAATGAGATGTCATTAACATGTAAAAAAAAATTAAGATGCTAACATAGTTTGAGAATGATTGACACGTGGAAGGAAAATACCTATATCTCATTTGCTCATTTCATTAAATTGTTTAGAAAAATCTTAAACCTTTAATCCAAATATTCATTCTCTAGTTCATGAATTAGCCGTAAGTAACTTTATCTTCTGTACTCCCAAGGAAAAAAAAAAAAAAAAAACACTTCAGAAAAAGCTCAGGGAAATGAGGAGAAAAAAAATGGTGACAGTTAAAGGGCTAATCAGTATTTTGCCCCTCACTCCCAACTTCAGCTTTCTGATTTTGGTGATCAACTACAGTCCTGGCAATATGTAAAGGTTATGAGTTAGCATCTCACTCACCTCTAATGGAGACCTAGGTAAGAAATCCATACCCCAAACACCTGCTTTTTCATCCAAGACCTCCAGTAGCAGGAAACAGAAGTGTTGAGCCCAAGAATAGCAGACACTTCTTAGAGAAAGTGTGTCTTTATAAGAATTGCTGGCTAAGCATTTCACTCTGTAGCACTTCCATCCTGCTACAACACTCAACCTCATGTCATATATGCAGCCTATTAACTACACCAGCAGCATTACCCTCCAGAAAATACTAATAGATTGCAAGTGGCTGATCCATGCCTTTTTTCCATTAGGGGAAAACACTTCTTAAGAGGCCTTGATTAAGGTCTGGAAAGCACTTACGCATATGGGCTGTGCTGAAAACCCTTATCAAAGTATTGAAACCATGAGTCAGCTGAGCTGTTGCATATGGGTAGTAATGCATGTGGAAAAAGAATATTTTGGACAAAATAATGCTCTTATTTTCCTCAGGGGAGGCCCACGTTTGTTTTTCTATATACATATGAAACAGCTAAATGCAAAACATTTATGAATAAAACCATCCTGATGGACTTGGAATAAGAATGAGCTTAAGAAGGCCGTTAGAGTGTAACTAATATCAGTAGGAAAAAAAACCCACAGGAAACTAGTTATACGAGACACATGCACTCGCTAAATTAGCATTCCCTTTTTCATAAATGCAGAACTTAGCAGTTTTGCATCATTAAGTTACGCTTTCTTGAACATACCCGAGTTCTGATGTGTTGACTCAACACACCAGAGACCATGCCTGAAGATCTTGCTGCGCTTTAGTGACTGCAGCTGAGATGCAGTATAGAATAGCTCCCTGCACTTACAGCGGGAAATGATCCTAGCCTCAGTTTCTAGGCTGTCTCCAGGGGAGTGTGTTTTTTCTATCCCAGATACTGCTTAAATTAAAGAAACCATTTCTACGCACCTCACTAGATTCTCAGCTGGTACAAGTCAGCACAGCTGCCTTCATTTCAGTGTAATGACTACAGCTTACCTCCACCTGAGCTCTTGCTTAGGGTCTGCAGTTGATGGACCCATTTAATCTGTTTGGGGGATGATGTTATTTCAGGGAATAAAGGGCCTGAAAAGAATTTTAAAAGTCTATGTATCTGCAAACATTCTTTTAAGACACCTGTTCTATTATTAAATCTATTGGGACCTGAAAGAAGTGAACTGAAAAGGAGACTTGCATGAAAGTTAGCTACAGTGAATATTTATTCCTAGAAGTTTTCTCTGCCTTTGCTACAGATCTTGCCCATTAATACAAAAATGCCAACGAATTTGTTTATTGTTAGCTCAAAGCCCTTTGGGTTCCGTGCAATGCAACCGACTGGCACAACTCAGAATTCACAGTCTAAGCAACAGGGAGAAAATACCTCCTCTACAGCAATTCCACCAGAGCAGTCAGTGGGTGCACTGTGCACAAAGCAAACTAACCTCCACCTGTGCAACCCCAGCAGAGGCCTGCCTTTCTCTGCTGCTGGCTGCATGTTCTTTTTTTCCCCCTTTTGCTGGCACTAGCACTCATAAAACCACTCCCACCACAACAGAGCAGGGTTGGTTTTCAACTAGATGACATTGCCACATAAATGTACAAGATGTAATGGGCAGAAGAGGTGCACCAGGAACTCTTAATGGGACCGTGTCCTTTAGCGGCTGCTGAGTTTTAGAATGGCTTCAGCCTATGGTATTGACTATACTCTCCATTTGCCTATCCCAAGGTCTGCGCTACTGCAGAACAGCAGGCAGAACACCCTCTTTTCTGCGGTTTCCCCATCAATGTAGCAACCAGATGTTTCTTCTCCCTCAGGAATCATCCTTGCGCTTCAGTGAAGCAGATTCTCAGGAGGAGCTCACTGTGTTTTCAAGACAGATTTCCTTTCCATTTTCATTCTTCCATCTCTCTGGGAGGATGGTGTAGGAAGCATTTAAGTAAATAACTAAACCATGATAGGGGGTGGAACAAGTGACATTTCTAGCTTCCCTTTGCAGTCGTCTGTCAAGACTTAGGTTGCAGAGAATTAGAAAGCTTGAAGTAATAGTGGTTCTGTGTCCCTGTAAGACAGAACTTCTCACTGTGACTGGCTCACTGTCAATTTATAACCTGGAGCATGAAGTCTTTTAAATCCTCTGTAATTTTTCAGCTGCAAGGGATTTGGGGATCTTATCAGTGAAGAAATAATACTTTCAAGGTTTCTTCCTTGCAAGTGTTTCAGTCTTCATATTAAATCTGTGAGCTCCTTCTGTTAGTTGGATTTGTCTAATATTTTAACATTTCAAAAGTTGCAGTAGAGAAGTTTGTGTGCTGCCAGCACTAGGCATCACCGAGTCACCTGGGTTACAGCTGGGTGTACAGACAGTTATGCATAAACATTCCTGCTACATGACACTAATGAGCATGCTTTACTAAAGGATAACAGCACTGCTTAGCCAGAATATCTAAGAAAGGAAACTGGCTGTTGTGCAATAGTATATTCCAAGCAATGGTCTTGCTGCCCTGTCATTCTGATAAGAGCCTGTCACATCTAATATTCCAGCTGCAAAAATGGCCTCCGATTCATGACTCGGAGGCAGAAAAGTCTCTCCACCTTGGCCGTGCACTGAGACAACACTTGCTCACCTCTGTAATCCACTGTACTTGCAGGTTCCCTGATTAAATGATGATACATGAAATGTCATAATTTTTGCTATACAGAAGTTCTCATGTAACAACTCAATTTTTTGTTGAAATCCATCCAGTCACAGGTGATTTCCTGTGCTAGCGAGTCCCCTCAACCAGCTACATAAAGTACATACAGACCACGAGCTTTCCTCTCTTGGTTGCCTTAGTTTAAAGTCATAATACTACTAATCATTTCGGCTAGAAAGAAAGCTAAGATGAACTGTAATGGTGATACAAGTCATGCAAGTTAGATTAGTTGCTGTGAAATGCTACGTATTATTTTTGCAGGGAGTCTTTAATGTCTCCAAGCTAAAGCTAACTGCATTGACAAAAAGGATTACTGCACAGTAACTTATAGTCATGTTTACCACATCACTACCTGGACCACGTGAATAATAACCTGTGTTCCTGCTATAACCTTTCTAGTACGGCTGCAAATACATTTTCCTATAGCTCATCAACTAAAATAACGTCCATATCTGTGTGGCTTGAGAAATGCAGCGTTCAAAACCTAACCTCAGAAATCAAACCAGTAGCCCCCAAACAGATGAGAATAAAATGCTAAGCACATCATCTTAGCCAGGAAAAAGGTTATTATTAAATGTTTTCTCATATATATATATATTTAATCTAGGAATGGATTCAAAATATTAATCAAAGCTATATTCTGGCTAGTCTCCCAGCATCGCTCGCTGCAGTAATTTTATTCTGTATACATGTGCAGAGAAAACATAAAAGGTCTTGGCATTTGAAAGACTGATAAAATTTAATTTGTAAGTTTGTCTGATAAACACTTCAAACATATCAAAATATAGGAAAAAATATTAAGCTTGACAAACAATATGGTTAAGGCACAGTAAATGAAACTCTCGCATGTAAATCTAGCCTGCCTGCTCACCAGAGATGGCATATTCCAGAAAATTCAGGTCTGACCCAGAGCACACAATGGCATTGGGAAGACTCCAATTCCTTTTAATAAGCTGGGGAGCTAATTTTCATGCAGCAGACTAAGGAGCTGTTCAAATTACCCTCCTGTACTAGAATCCTGGTTTCTTTTATGGTTACTGCTTTATTCAAAGGAGGAAGGGGTGGGGGGAGGGAGACATAACTGTCTTTTAAAAAGCAGTTTCAAACAAGTGACTAGTGGGCGTTGCTGCTGTGTTGGTGTTAAATGCTGCAATAAATTGGGAGTGATTTGATTTTACTTTCATGATATCTAAGGGAAATGAAAATAAAGTCTGCAGAAAATGTGTCAATTCCTCATACAAATCAAAATAGAGTGATTGTTTCTGTAACAATAATATAGTTTGCCATAAACATTTCTATTGGGAAAGCATTATTGTAGTACGATCACTGCAGCAAATAGCATTAGAAGATATACATATAGCAGTAGAAATTAATTTTATGAACTACGCACTTAAGGATACAGAAATGGTACCTGGGAGGAGGGGTGGGATTTGTCTGTGTGTGAACACAGTACATGAAGCTGTGTACAGACATATATTCCAGGTTAAAAAACAAAAAACCCAAACCAAAACAAAGAAAAAATTTAAAAAAAAAAAATCAATGAACAGATTTCTCTGTGGAATCAGAAGGGAAACAGAAGAACAGTGAGAAAAATAAGACATTAACAAAATGAAATCTTTAAGGTGTTCCTTCTTCACCTGTTTTTTACAGAATAAAGAGAACTAACATTTCTCTTCATTGGTGAACCAGCCATTTTACCTGGTTTGTTCTGCATGTCTGTATAATGTGAAACCTAATGAAATATATTAAAAAGAGAGAAATTAAACAAAACTGTTCAGGCCCTGTAGTTATGGTATAATTCTGTCAGCCTTCAGATTTTCCAGGAGCAAAAGCTGGCAAATGCTTTCATATTGCACATTACACACTGATTAGCAAAGCCTTCTGGTCTGTAAAGTATTTTTTGCTTGTTTTAGAAATATGTAGGTATTTTATGTGAAAAAAGTTATTTCCTACTGAATTATGGGGGGGAAAAAAAAAAAGGAGGGGGGGGACCCTGCACAGACAAGACACCAGTTTTCTGAATGGAAAAATGGATCAGCTGTGTGTCACCTCATGCTCCTAACGCCCAGAACTCTGAAGTCATTTCTGTAGTCTAAACCCATGAACCAGAGGACGGGATGGACAGGATACTGTATGAACGACTAAAGTCTGCCCTCAAAAAGAGAGAATTAGGGCTTTCTGTATGACCCATCTGTAATATAAAAATGATCTTTGAAAAGAATTCTTTTCAAGAGAAGAACAAGGAAATTCAGACACACTCAGGCACAGGGACAGTAGTTAGAAGGATGGGGTCTTCTGGAGATCTGCTGGTGTTTGGGAAAAAGTCATAACCAATACAGGTGAGAAAGCAAAAATGCATCTTCAATTGAAGATAGACACAACTATTATTTACTTTTATATTTTGGCATCAATGCACTAGCCAACAAACCAGCTGTCCTAAAATGTACTAAGTCCTTTCCAGGAAAAAACAGAAAATCATCAGTATTCCAGTCTACGACAAAACATCCTTTTTAACTCAATCATTTCAGCTGGGCCTTCTAAACAAAACACACCTGGATGTAATAAAACTAAGTGGGACTGCAAAACATTCCCATTTGTGGGACATATCCGGCACATCACAACTTAGAACAACCTATAAATCAATAGGTCTTAAGAAACCAGGAGTTCCTCAGTAGCACAGTGACACAAAGCTGAGCTTTTCCTGAGTACATGGTGGCTCAGCATTCTCTAAATCACTCCTCCATTTTCTTAAGTTGGAAGCTGATCTCTGTATTTGGATGTGGCAGTAGTGGTAACACAGACTCACATCAGGGTATTAATAGTCAAGGTTTATACATAGCAAACAATTTTCATACAGATTTCACAACAGGCAGATAACTGGCTCACAGAAAAAGTCTTCCAAGAGTAAAAAAAGTCAGGTAACAGTTTTTGCAAAAAGAAAGGATTCCCTTTGGGGAAATTTCTGGACAACCTTGTCTCCACTATATCTTATTTCATATTTTACCCCCCCCCCCCCCCCCCCTTTTGGTTTTCAGTCAATCTTTTGCATGTGTCACATTCTTTTCTCTTTCCCACGACACACAACTGTCATTCACTTCAGTCTGCAGATTTTGTAATTAGCCCCATAGTACATGCATTGCCTAATGTGGAATATAACCAGCAGCTCTGGAGAACTGAGCTATTCGGGTCTGACATGCCTGGGAGATGTTCACTGGTATTTAAGTTGAAGGCGAGGGGCTTGCTGCATCTCTAGGCAAGATACTTAGTTCAGTATACCTTAGATAAAATTCTCATCCCCTTTCAGCAAGCATAACTCCCAAAGGCTTCCCTTAAACCAGGATTTCATAATAGGACAGTAAGGAAAACCAGGATGATTTTATGATATGCTCTAAGTACTGAAACCGATTAAAAATAATACATATCACTTTATCACACACACACACACACACCCCCCCTTGATTATGCAGCAAGTAAAATACAAAAATAATAAACAGCAGTCTGTTGGGTGTCCTCTTGTTCCTCTGATGTGATGAAAGGTACAGGAAATGTCTTCATGAAAATCAGGAATAACTTTCCCAAACAAATACAAATCTACCTGCCAATATGTGACCCAGGCACACAGTCAAAAGTGCTAATACAATTCTAACGGAGTAGACATAAAATATGCCTTTATTTTAGAAGTACTAGAAGTATTTTAGAATGACAGCTGTTTATTATTCAGCCTGGACTGCAAGCATTACAAAACACAAATTTAATGTTCCTTCTTTTTTCTTAACAAATATTTAGGTACATTCAGCCTTTCATATACCAATCAGGTGAGCTTCACGGTGTGGACACATGTGGTTTATTGTCTAATTTCTGTATTTTTCCTACAACTGAAATAGATGATACTTATCAGATTAGATCCTTTACTTTCTCAATGTGTCCATGACAGGTTCTTTTGCTAAAGGAAACATCAAGGGATTTTTAAGTGCAACTTATTCTCCATCCAATTATCACCACATTGTTGGCCAGTTTAGTCATGGAGAAAAGCATGATTCTAAATTGAAAGTTGCCTTTGATATTTTTGCTACTTCAAGAATTCTGTTCATGCTCCAGTGAGTAAAAAATCATCAATTCTGTTTTACTGGGCATCTCAGCAGGATTCAACCATGCTGAGACACACAACTATCCTTACCCTTCCCTTCATAAACCTCTCAGTATGTGATGCTGAGGACTGACCAGCTCATAACATGCTTGCTCTGCCCCTGCAATTCCTCTGCTTGCCCACAGACACGTAGCTGGTGCAAACAGCAATAGCTTCACAGAAGCCACTGAATCCATAACAACTTGGGTCAGCTGAGAAGTTTCATTTCAGTGTTTTAGTAGTGCCTAGCTGGTAACTTTTACAGCTATAGGATTCATTAAAGCATTACAAAAGTTGCATTTAAAGAAGAGAAGACAAAAAGACATAATAAGTCTGGAATACCACAGAGCACCAGGTGTGGCTGTAACTGCTAATGGTAACCCACCTCACACACTCCAGCCCTACTCATCAGAACCAGGGTTTAGAGATTTGTGTAACTTTGCCGGCATAATGAAAGTACAAAATCAATGCAGCATTGCACACCTGAGGCTGCGCTACTGAAGTCTACAGAGGAAATGCAAAGTTTACTCATTTAAAGGGAGAGCATGGGAGTCAGAGGTTTCTAAAGATGCTGAAACAGTCAGCTAAAACACATTCCTAAGGCTTCCTGGGCTTCAGAGCCTTGCCCTGACAAATTGTGGGCTGTGTAACTATGTTTAAATAAAGGTATCTCCCCTGTTTCCAAATTTACTTTTTAATACCACCACACAATAATTCCATTCATCTCTCCCCCAAATAATTTACTTCCACAGACATCTATTTTATTTTTAAAGCAATGTGCCTTACAGCATTTCAGGCTGAAAAAAGTCACTTTTTCTTTTCTGAGGAGAAAAAAGCCGTTATTAGGCTGAGACACAAAATTCATCCAAAAGAAGAAACAAACAAAAATGTGCCTGTTGCCTCATTTTAACTTCAAAACAATCAATTCCATTGTATCAATATTTCTTTAAAAAGAAAAAGCTTTCCCAAATTATGACCTTCTGCTGCCTCACTCTTAGCTATTTCATGGCTGACTTACAGCCTTGAGAGGGGGAAAAAAAAAAAAACACAAAACTCATTACAGAAAAATCGGTATAGCCTCAATTCCAGCAGCACAATCAGTTACTCCAGCTATTATTGTGACTAATAATCATGTTATTATGAATGAATAGGGGCAAAAGACGGGTGGTGAGAAACGCAAAGAAAACTGTGTACATAAATATCCATTACTATCAGTAGATGACAAAAATAAAAGAAAAAAAGGTATCCAATGAGAGACTGATTTCTATTTTAAAGGCCACTATTAATTCCTTTTTAGTTCAGATGGACAAATATTGACTAATACTTGTGGCTAACACAGTTAGATAGGTAACTTCAACAGCAGTTGCTCTCATGAAACCCAGGGGAGAGGAAACCATTAGTGCCATCATGGGTTGGTCATTTGAGAATTTCCTTTCCTTTGTTTCCTTTGCAATGCCACAGAAAATAGTGTACAGCTGGGAAGGATTCTCAGTGACAAATGTTACATTTAGAGCTGTCATAAGCATATACTTTCCAATATCACTCTCCAGTGTGTGCGAAATCTCCTGAAGGCCTCCTTTATATGCATTAGGTACTGGAGAAAGTTGACCTAGGATGAAAATATTCTGCCTTGAATCTTTTCACACTTCCAGACATCAAGATATACAGCCAGATTGGGTCAAAGACTTGAGACTATAAAGAAAAATCCTGATCTTTTTATCATCTTATAGTGCCTAGAAAATGAATGTATCCACAAATAGTGGCATGTTTAAAAGCTGCCTAGTAACTTGCTATAAAATTTAAAATTCTGTCTACTGGATGCCATGCATACATGTTCACTACTTTCAAACAACTCCTATATCCACAATGCATACATATGCAAAGAGGTCATGTATTTTAACACACTGTGCTTCCATTCCTATGACATCAACAGACAAGCAGGAAACTCCACCAAGTCCCCTTTCAGAAAACAAACCTTATATCAATGAAAGGAGATTAGGTAGTCCGCCTCCTTATAGCAGTTTTTCCAGGATGCTGACTTTCAGAGTTACCTAATCAGCAGCAGCTTCAGCCAAGTTCTGAAAACTCAACTCTTCTGAAAATGGCACAAACTAAAGGAGCACCGCCTTGATTTCAAAAGGCTTGTTATAACCACAAAAGATATATGGGTTCTACTCTAGGTCTCTGTAAGGATATCAAGATATGGTCTTGCTGTTTGTTGTAAAGGCGCTCTGCCTATTTGATAAAGACCTTAAAAGAACTGAGGAGGTTAAGTTCAATATTTCACAGAATTCTTGGTGCAAGTAAAATCAGATTGCCTGAATCATTCCACAGTGGCACTTCATTTTGGAGTCTCTGGGCTTTTCCCTATTTCAAGTTTAGAAACAGATCACATTTCATATCCTTCTACTATTAATATAAATTCTGCAGTTCGGTACAAATTGGTAAAATGACATCCAACCACCACTGCTTTTTGCTGATTTTTCTTGATTAAACCTCAACCATTCCACTCTGAACACTAAAAACTAGATATGTTTAGTGGCTACATTTCCCAGAAAATATGCTTTATTTTTCAATTCAAAATGATTTTTCAGTCACAAATGTCAAGTTAAGAATTTTATAATTACTTACACGTAACTTAATTCATAGCAGATAAACTACAATGACTTCAAATGATACTTTTTCCATTTACCAAGGAAATGTCAAATTTCATTTGACAACAGGGTCCTTTTAGAAGGCAGGCAAATTAATTTCTTATTCTATTTTTGCAATATCAAACCGTACATTTAGAAATTCATTACTTGCATATTTGAATTGGATTCAATTTTTTGTTTGAAAAAAAAGACACAAGCAGAAAGCCTGGGAAGAAATACAGCTTTCTTTAGATTTGAAGAATTTTGGCACATAAGAACTGTATTTGGGAGAAAAAAAAAAAAAGAAGTGAGTTCCATCCACACTGAAGTTCAACCTGATCCAAAACCCATTTAAGTAAATGGCTAATTTTAATGCATAAAAGAGGCCATGAAACTTACTCTTTATTACAACTTCACTTTCCAATTGCCTTGTGTCTCACACTGGTAAAAACAGAATTTCAATGGCTTCTTATTTCCTTGCAAATGCTGACTATTCCCACAACACTGGTTCAGGATTATCAGTGCATGAGGTCAGGAAGCTCTAGTACTTCATAATTTGGTAAAAACAAAATCTAAATTATATGGATACATTTATATCCTGTCCCTGTTCCCTTGCCCTCCACTCTCCTCTCCATGGGATATTGCTGTAATTTCATTCCATTTTTGAAGACTGAAAAACCCAGACTAAGAAAAGGGAAAAACAGGAACCCTGAAGAGAAAACACCTGTGGTCTTTATTTGTAAGCTGTAACCATCACCAGAGAGGTGGGGAAGCATTTCTCTGCAATACAGTCCCAAACAACACAGCTTTCCTCAGTTTTTAGATAACATATGTTATCACAGGAGAATCTCATCTAATGCTCTCCATTTCTTCCATGCTTTTTCTTTTCTCTTACAGGTCTCTGCTTTGCTAGCATTTAATAGCATCAGGTTCAGAAACATTACTCACAAGGAGAGAAATCCTGGCTTTTGCTTAGCCTTCTCTGAGTGAAAAAAAGCGGTGACCCTCTGTTTCCAACCTGCTGATAACAGCGTTGGAAGTAAAACATAGCTAGAGCTCCAGAGGACTGCTGGCCTTTGGCACATTGCACCCTCCAGTCAAGCCACAGCCAGGTCTCTACATGTCTATGTTCTCACCATGGAGATTTTTCAAAAAACAATCCAGTTCAGCTAAAAGCAGACTAAACCCTGCCTCTTTTTTTCCCACTGACATACCACTCATGTTGCTGTTCTTCCAAAATAATCGTCAGTGTCAGTCACTACATACAGTCAGGATGAAAAGCATGCTGCAGAATCAATAATAACAGGATCTATGTTGAGTCACAAATTAAAAGCCTCTTACCTCAGAAAAATCAAGGACCTACTCTCTCATGCTCCTTCTTTCACTCAGCCAAAGGGAATAATTCAAGGCCCAGGTGTGCAATGCTAGGGAAGGGAAAGGAAATGTGCTTGTTATACGAAGCAGGTGTTGAATATTGTCATAACTGAGGCCAAGTTAATAACATTCTAATGAGCAGTAATAAAGAGTCAAAAGCAATAAAAAAGGATAAAATAATCTCTAGAGTAATCATGCTGTACTTAATATACCTGGAGAGCAAAGGGCAGTATTGAATGGGGGGGAGGGGGAGGAGGAGGAGGAGGGGGGGGGGTACAGCAGAGGGAAAGGTGTGAGCAAAGAGTATTGGATCTCAGCACAATTTTTCACTGGAAAACAGGGAAAACTGACACTTTCAAGAACACTGTAAACTCAAAATTTTGATAAAGTAGTGAATTTCCTAATACCAGTGTACAACATATTTGCAATCCCAAAAGCTGTTGGTGTTAGCTGGCATAAAGAAAAATAATTCAATATAAACAAAAATAATTCAATATCCACAGTTTGTCTCCTTTGATGTTTTGTTCACAACCAAACAACTTAACAGAACCCGAGCCCAAACGTGTAAATGCAAATCTTCACAACGGTGTGTTTGAAATATCTCCTGATAACAGTGAAGATGAACAAGGTATGTATGCAGAGGCTTCGTATTGTTACTATCTATGTACAAAGTGAAGTAGGGATTATTTGGGTAAAACATCTTTTACACTAATTAATTTTTATTCACAGTAAAAATAAATCACTTTTGTCTGTATGCATGTTTTAAGAGAGAAAATAAATAAAATAGGAAATGAAGGCATTATTTGCCTAAGTTGTCTAAGTGCTATTCTGAAGTATACACACAACTCAAAACTTCTCACAAAGGATTATGGTGTTTCAGGATTTAAAAATACAAAAAATCTCAACATATCCCAGAATTCAACTTTTTTTGTAAATCTGAAGACTTTCAAAGGCCTCTCCACTTGAGAAATGTTTGTGTTTCTTGGTGAAAATGTGCACAGAAGGTTCTGAATGGAATTTTCCAATGCTAGCCTTTGCCTAGTGATGACACACAGGCTGGACCAGCTCGACATCGTTTGCGTTTGCATGCCTCACGTACTTGCCCTATCTCACTGTTCTGTCACAGGCATATTATGGTCCACATGCTTGTAATTTTGGATGGAAACCCAGACTGTGGTGCACAATACAGTCATCTAGAAGACAAACACTAAAACACATGTTTATCAAAAAAACCTCCAATTTCTATATGCAGTGTGCTTAGGAACTAGGCTGTAAAGAATGGTCTCCGGACTTTGGTGACAGGTTTTAATCCAACATTTCTATAGTCCACAAGGTGAATTCTGTGGCTTGTCTCCCTTTTATGCACTTCATGAACAAAAGTTCAATTTGTCACTAAAGCGAATGCAAATGTAACCTGTCCACACAGCTCCCCTGTAGGGTCAGAAAATTATCTACTTTTGTGGAGTGGGCAGTCATTTTCAGAGAGCCTCATCCAAAGGCTATGGAAATCACTAATGATATTTCATGGATTTGAGCTGGTTTGGGATCATGACCTATAAGAAAATATGTCTATTCTAAAAGTGGAAGGGAGGGAGGAGCAGAGAGGCTGTTGTCTGCCTTTGTTCACTTTGTAACTCTCATACTTATACCACCATGAACAAATATTCTGACGTCTCAAGCTGGCAGTGAAAAAGAACCATTTTCCCCTGTAAATAAAAATTGGTCCTTCTTTCTTGGTGCAGGAAATGAATTTGATTTTTATGTTGTTTGAACAATTTGAACAGTGTTAAAAAAAACACAGCAGACTGCTTCACTGAACCTGGCATCCACAGAAGTTACATACTTTTGCAGTAATTATTGTACTTAATATTTAGCATGTATATGTTCCAAACCTTCCTTTCAGCTCTGAGTTCTCCAGAAATTCCTCAGTGTATTGCTGGTAATAACAACAAAGAAACTACTGCACTGATTTAATGCTCTGACTCCTGGCTATCATGTAATAAGACAGCTTTCTTTCTATGCTATTTTAGAGTTTTTATATCAACTGCCTGCAAAAAGCTCTAAGCTTTCTCCGATCAGAGTTTTGAGGTCTTGAATATATGTCTTTCTCAAAAACTTCAGGGAGAAGTCAAGGTGCCCAGAACTTCTGGAAATCCAGATATTGTATTTATCTTTGACTTTTCCGTCTAATTCATTAGGTAAGCGACTGGAACCAGGCTCTGCACCCAACCACATCCCTATCCCTGCACAAAGCCAGCAGTGCAGTAAGAGCCTGATCTGCCACTCCTCCTGTCAGTGCGCCAACTCTGAAGCCCTGTTTACATGTTTAATGTTTATTTCCCCATGGAAATGCCCAAATCCCACACGCTACATGAGTTAGAGGGGCAGTTTCAAGTCCTTGTTCCAACTTCTGTTGCCTTACTACTTGATTCTAGCTGGAAGGATCTGAAAAGCAACTTAAATAAGGATTCTGAGTTCAGTCAACAACTGTTTGGACAGAGGAGGCATGAAATTGCATGCACAGTGTTCTTAATGCTTAGGTCTTTGCCTCTACTCTGCTCAGCGAACTTTACTCTTACTATTCAAAGTGTCATTACATTGCCATTATCACTAAAGCAGAACACTTTTTCATAACTGAAGAATGATTTAGGAACTAAATAGCTTGACACGGTGTCATATTTTATCCTAACACCTTCTAAAGATGCAAATGTACTCCATATACTCATTTTCCAAGAAACTAGACAAAAAGTGATGGCAAAAATATTTAAAGAGAAATGAACCCACTGGAAAAAGCATTACAATACAGTAAAGGTAAATGTAATTGTTTTTAAACTCAATGTTTTTGTAAGATAAATTCAACATTGGACAGGCTCTTTAAAAATCAATTTGCACTTGCTTCCTCTATAAAGATTTATCCCAGAGAAAAAAAAAATCCATTAGTATTAAAGTGCTTAAAAACTTGGCAGACTATCTCCAAAGGCATCAATTTCTAGCGCTAATTACCACTAATTATTCACTCAGCAGTTGTAAGTTGCATTCAGTCCCTGAGGGTGGAAGAGAGATTTGTCTCTCCAGCGTAGCATGTTTCGTATATTTGTTTCAAGAGATTTTTACATTCAGACATCAGAATAGAATGGACTTAGAGATTTGCAGAACTTTTCCGTCTGTTACCAGGAGCAGATCAAGATTTCTTTGTGTAGTATAAAGAGTCCATATTGTCCCTCAACATCCTGCACCTGGCATGAGAGGTTTTATCTATCCCATTTCTCTGCTGTGTGGTAGAGATTGGACCCCATGGATTTTTTCAGTGTCTAAGTGGATTTAATTTAGCAGTTTTCTGATTGCTCAGGCTTGAAGGTCTAGCACCCAACCTGGCTGCTAAACAGCTATACATAACTGACTCAGAGCTTCTTGTTCATGACCACAGTGACCAGAGAGGCCATCACATCCTAGATCTTCAATGCTTAGATACGGACTCATACCAGACCCCCCGCATCCCTTGAAACTCACTCCTTCAAGCACTATGAGCATCTAATAGACTTGGACACTGGTACTGCTCTGCAACACCTAGAGATGATTCAACTTTTTTTCCCAAAGGTGAGTCAAGATGAGAACTGAAGAAGAAAAACTTTTGAGGGAATTAAATGTTTCTAGGAAGGTTTATTTAGAAACAGCAAATTATTTCATTCCTGTAGTTTCAACCCACACCAATTAAATCAGTGTTCCCTAATTTAAGGGTTTGTCTTTCTGATGCAAAATTAACTGAAATGGACCTTTTATTTTTCCCTCCCTAAAAAAAATAGGGATAGTAAATGAATCCCTGTGTTCTGGGAAAAAATGGGGATTTTAAATGTCACAATTTCCCAGCTTGCCTTTTTAAATACCTTTGATATTCCTGTATTTTTTCTTACATAGCCAAGCAAGCACTAGCAGGGCGGAGGGGGGGAAGAGAGATTCAAGTTTCCTGATGCAAGAAAGAAAGAAAATGGGGCTGACTAGAAAAGCTGCTGAGAATAATATTAATGCAGCATGACACCCCCTCTGCCCAAGAAAAAAAAGATAGATGTATGTGAGAGAGAAAAGCAATAAAGGGTCAGTAATAAAAGAAATATATCACTTGTAGAATTGACTAGGCTTTACTTGAGATTTATAATCCATTCTAACTGTAGTAATTTGTGACTCTTAGAGACAGACTGCTTATTAGACATGATATTTTTGTAGGGCACCACCCAAGAATAAAATACATTATGTGCATGAGCTAACTCGCTCTTCCCTTGTGTTATTTTAAATAATACTCTTTGTAACAGAATTTTTTATTTAATGCCATTAACTACCAGTCAACAGATGACAAAAGCAGACAGAAGGGGTTAAGTGACTTGCCCCCAAATTACACAGCAAGTCAGCAAGAGAATTTGCCTGATTCCTTAAGTCTCCTAATTTCTCCTCTCAGCCTAGCACATCACAGCTGCTAGGTGTCTCTGTAACTTTGTTGGACCTATAGATTTAGCAGTCCTACCTTCTATATCACAGAACACTCTACTCTTAGTCTCCGAGGCACGCGGGAGAGGTAGGTGCTTTTCAAAATCTTGGTATTAAGTTTCAACAGGTGATCCAGCGCAGCCCATCATAGCTGGCATGGCAAGATCACAGCACAGGGTGGTCCTGCACTATAACCTCTGAAGAGGCTAACGGTAGCATGGCATGAGGTTCATTATCCATGGGACAGACAGGACTGTGCTTAGAGATCTCCAGGCTTCAAGCAGCAAACGGTACTTTGCAAGAACTCTGCTGTCAAGGTTGTGAATTCCTGGTGTAATGAATCAAAGCCTCAGCTGATATAAATTGCCAGAATACCAGTGACTGCCCTGAAGCTGTGCTGATTTACAACTGCAGAAATTAGGTCCACTGGCTACAGTGTAAGTATTTGCAGAGTACAGAACCTTTTGACATGACTAAAGGCGCATTTCATACCTGAGCACATGGCAGGTTTATTAGCTTGAACTCAGTGCTATGTTAATACAGTAACTTCTGGTATGCTCAGACTGAGGTAGAGCAAGCTTATGTCTTCTTAGAACTTCCAGAGGTCAAACTTTTGGCTTTATAATATGGTAGGTAAATGTTCTCTTAAGTTTGTCAGAACATCATTTTAAAGCTCACATTCACTGCTTATTCATAGGTTTAAGTAGTCATATAGTCTGACTTTAATAAGAAAATGAACAAATAAAATGGAGGTGAAAGAGCAGGGAAATTTCACAATTTCCAGTAAATGTGAAAATTTAATTCCTCAATGTAATTCATATCATCCTGCAGAAATACAAGTGGTTGCATGAAACCATTGTCTTCATGTGGGATTTGTGAAGGAAGAGTTTAAAGGATCTGATACCTGGGTTTAATGCAATTTGTGTTTGGGGTTTTTTTTATCTTCCTCTCTTTACCTCTCAGGTTTTTGACCAAATTTTTTAGAATAATCCTTGCTTTGCTCTTCCCCTTGGTTCAGAAGGAAGTATGTCTTGACTTGTTAAAGAGTAATTAGGATGTTCTATTAATCATTTCATTACTAGGAAAGGACCATAAGTGACTCTTGAGGGTTTTGAAAGTCCTTATTGAAAGAAGGAAAGGTGGAATAATAATCCCCTATGGATATAACCTTTTTTCCTGCATTCTGTGGGACTATTATTTAATTAAAGAACCCTGTACTTCTGTTTCTGGTCAATGTGAATAAATTAAGGAGATTAAATTCAAAATATTGCACTAGTTGAACTGACAGTTCCACTCTTGCAAACTGAAAGTAGAAATCTGCTAAAAATAGAAATCAGTCATAGGAAGTTGTTCTTCTATTGTGTTTGCAGCTTCCCTTAGCAACATTTTATTTTTCCATAGGACCTTGTTTTGTTTTCTTTGAAAGCTAAACTTCTGTACATTTTGCCTGCCCAACAAATATAGCTTGCAGGGAGTTAATTATTTTAAAAGAACACTTTCTTTAAAAATAGCTGTTTCTTACACAATCTTGTCTCCCACTCTGTTGAGCAATCTGAAAGATTTCGTAAAGGACCAAACTTATAAAAGTAGTCAAATTGTGTACTACCTCTAAGGACCTGGACGACAAAGATACAATTTAGGCTGGTGTTTAGGGCTATGGGGAATTTCTCCAAAAAGAGCAGAACGGTAGAACGTAATCTGAAAGCACCACAGCAAATACAGTTTAGCTGATACAGATATGATGTGCAGTTTAAAGCTTCTTGAGGATCCAATTAAAATCTACCTTAGTTTCTTACAGGAGTTGTGGAAGATCCTATATTTGGGATCTACAGATTCCTGGCTATTTCTATACTACAGGATTAAGAATGGGCTCATGAAAAGGCCATTGTGTCCTGCAGCAATTCGGCTTTGTGGCAGCCTATTAGCCTGGCTGCAGCTTGGTCGTAAAGTGCATGCACCATGCTAGTCCATGTGGTGCATGCAAACTACAGGGATGTCAACATGAGTCTGGGCTTGAAAATACGTTCAGAATTGGCCTGTTTGAAACAAATAATGTTGATACACACACAGATGGATGTAATGATGATTTTTATGGCAGCTGAGAAAACAACCATATTTATTCTACTTGTATGTTAGTTTTTGCCAGAAGAACTACCATTTTAAATGCCTAAATTCCCCCAAAATAAGCATTTTGGTGATTCTCACGAAACTTTCTCTAGACAGTCAAATATTTAACAAAGCATGCAAGGGTGTTTAAAAGAAAGATGAGAAATTTAAGGCACTGAATTCATGCTTTTGCATGAAATCCAGAATAAGTTTACAGAAAGCATTTGATTAATCTCGATCTGTGTAAAAAAGATCAATTCATCCAAATGGAAACAGGTCCCGTTCTCAGAGCCTACTGAAATAGATTGAAAGACATCAATTGACTTTACCAGGCTTTGACATTTGTCCCTAAATCCATAAATAATCCACACTTATTTTGTTTTATCTGCTAATCAGCAGATAGCCTTGCTTTGTATCAACATCTGACTTTTGGGAGCATTTCCATTGAAATTTGCATAAAGAGATAGGCTTACACTTTCAGTGAACACAATTCAGACTCTATACCCAGAAACAGTCATCAGAGTCACCAAAAACATCTTTTCAACTAGAAGGAGCAATGTGCACCTTAAAATACAAGGGAGATCACTTATGGTCCATGCAGTCCTTTTCTCTTGGAAAGTCATAATGACCAATGATGGTTCATTACAAACTTTTAATTCCCCCTGCATTTATGGATGAAAATAAAACTGTGCAGTTCCTTCAGAACACCTGTATTTATACTGAATCTTCAAAGAGCTGTCAGAACAACTACTATCATGTCATATGGAATTAAACTCCTCTGTGAGACTCACAAAATTTTAGTATTGGCCTGAGTTTGGGGGAAAAAAGAAAAAGAAAAATCAAAACCAGAGCAGGACTCATCAGGCCAGAGACAGTGGGGAAATACTAAACCATGAAAGAGGTATGCAATTCAAGAGACAGCCCAAATGTCAATATGAGCAGCATTTCATCTGGGATCAATGATGAACTCTAATGTGTGAAAAAAGGTGTTAGTAAGGGCCAGCAAAAGGTAAAAACTGATCTTTAAAATATCTTTTAGTAAAGCTGACCCCAAACCATTCTCCTCCCCTTCTTCATTTTTATTACATTTTATGCACAATAGCAACAAATGGCTTATTTTAGCTCTGTGGCAAGTGAAAGAAATTAACCATTTTTTTGCTTGCCTGTAAGATATTTCAGGGGCATATATACAGACAGGAAAACAGTATATCCCCAGGGAGAAAAATGTTTTCATAAAGATTACAGTAAACAAGACATCAAATATGAATCCAAGGTAAACATGTCTTTATCTGTTGTAGGGTCTTGCTCATGCCATCAGCCTGAAAGAGGACGCCATTTGCCATTGCCAATCTCCTGCTCATTAGAGATCAAGCAGCTGCTGGTGCTGGCAGCAAACATATGAGAATGAGAATTGGCTATTTGGCTTATCTGAGCTCATCCATATTAATACTTTGTTTCCACAGAGCAAAATTCAGGTGCTTCTTGAAAATGCCCTTGGTGTCATCACCTCCTAAACCTTGCCAGGTAGTTCGCTCCAAACATTTATTACTTTCAGACAGAAAAGATGCTCCCCCGTGTCTTATTTCAATTTAAATTCCATTTGTGCTCTTTTGTCAAATATTCTGCATTGAGTTATGAATAATGCTGACATTAGCTCTACCATTACAGAGTTTGAGCTCTTTAATTAGATTCCCTTATTCAACTTTTTTTCTGAGGTTGTTTTAAACTAGTCCTTATAACTCATTCTTTTAAAGCTGAAGGCAACAATGTCAATGCTTTACTCTCATGTTCCTCTTTTTTCAAGTGCCATAATATTCTTTCCAATGCATCGACTGGAATTGACTGCTTGATTGAGGGCTGCCCACCCATTGTGCAATGACAGTCACACACACTACAGAATCTCCCCCATGATTCAGCCAAGTATTTGATTTGCTCTTTTATTTGTCTCACTTTGGATATGCATACTACAACATAGCCTCATTTCTGTGTGCCTAAAAGCCAGCTCTGATTTTAGGACATCCTTTTCTATTGCTCTCCCAATCTACAATGATTTTACATCATGCAGAACTTGAACTCTTGGATTTGTTTTGTTCCTTTTGCTTTCTCCATCACTTCTGTCTCTCCTATACATAAACAGCCACCTTAAAAATCCTCACCTATGTTGCAAGGAAAGAGAAGTACCAGGAACTATCACAGTGTTTCTGGGTATTTTAAATTAGTTAGAACCAGCTGCAGTTTGAGAAGTACCAATAAAGATGCTCCTTATGTACACATCGTCAAGTACCCTTAAGGAGTCTTGTGAAGGACCCAATTACAAGTTCACCTTTAAAATATGCAAGCACTGTTGCTGCCATCTGGCAGAGAAACTGAGGCTAGGCATTGAAGTACTGAGGGCTAAGAAAGAAAGAGTAGTATCTGAAAGGGCAACTCTCCATTTCTGAGTTCTCAGCTTTACCTACTTGAAAATAGTACATCTGTGAAAATACAAGTCTCATTTGCTGTATCTGCTGTCTCAATACCAAGTATGTATTCGCTGTTGCCATCGCTTCTGTCTTTTTTGCTGGATGTGAAATTTTTGAAGCTTATAGAACAAATTATTCCTGTCGTAGGAAACTTTCTCAAGGACACCTTAAGATGTAGACAATAAGACACATTCATGTCTCAGTGTGCTGGGAGTAATGCATGAAAATCTCTTTTTATGGAGAATATAACCGAGTCATTTAACTAGTCTGTCCATAAGCTCTGGTAGGCAAGCCATTCCTCTACACTATTAACCCCCTAGTGGTTTATATCTTGGTAAGTGATGCTAAGACAAGATAATGTCCAGCCTGTAAAAGATTTGATGATAATGATTCTAAATGGTGGGTGTGAAGAACGAACTCCTTAGGCTATTTTCTAAGTTTTAAAAAGAGTTGGGAGGGGGAGAGGAGGATGGATAAACTATACAATCCATTGTTTTTTATAATAATGAAATCACTGAAGAGATATGGATTCAGTATGTAGGAAAAGATGCTATACCAAAAATCAAATTGCAGTATATTGTCTATTTCAAAGCAACTTCTGAAGCGGAAATTAATTTTCCATTTCTATTAAGAGGATCCCTGACAGTTTGAGCGAAGGGAAAAAACGCAGTGTAAAATGATAGCTAAATCCTCCCAAACAGGCATTAACAATAATGATAAGGGACAAGACACGGTTCTCTGGCAGAACCAAGGCAGCTGAAAGTGTGGCATCACCCCTTCCTTCAGTGACTGCTGCCTCCAGGATGGATGTTCAAAGTGGTGACACAAACCAGAACTGGCATGTGCAGTCCCGTTGGCAGCTTGAAAAGCCAGGTGGAAAAGCAGAGTCTGTCTGTGTCCAGCAGCCTCAATATGTAAATCCATTTGTATTCATTATAACCTAATCCTGCTTCTTACCTGCCAGGACACGTGGCAGGAAAGGAAATAAATCCATCAAGGAGGAACAAAAGCCAGGATGTGATTTCTCTCTAAGGAAGGAGATGATGGGCTAAATTCCCTTTTTGTGACAGTGAATGGAACTGTAGCAACTTGTACCCACTTGCAAAACAGCTGAATGTGGCCCTTCACAAATAGAGAGCCAAATAATCAGGTGTTACCTGTCTTCAGTGCAAGCCACAGGAGATATTTATTTAGAGGAACATTCTGAGGAACGATTATGAGAAGACTAAACGGAGAAAGCCTGAGCTGTAACAGTGGTGTTAAACAGGTACATTACTGTGGAGAAGCTGGGTGTTTAGGTCTCCTCAGCATCCAAGAAACTCTGTCCCTATGTCTTGATTAGTTTGGACAGAAGCACGTGTCTGCTCCTTGCAATGCATCCTGCGATACATGTAAAAGAAGAGGAAGACACTTGCAACGTGAGAGTGTGTATTCCAGTTCCACATTCTCACCAAGCTTGAGAGGGATGTATCCTGTGATATTTAGCCAGGATTTATATGCCTTTTTAAGAACAAAATATGAAGTAGGCCTGGCATTAAATTGCACCCATGAGAAAAGAAATTTATGCAGTGATTGCATGATGGAGAACAGGAAAGCAAGTGCAGCTCCCCATCAATGAAGGGAAGGAGAGAGAAGACATCAGAATAGGTGGAAGGGTAGGCAGAAAGCATCCCCACACAGTACCTTTTCCCAGCTACTCCTAAGCAACACCACTTCTTAAGCTGTACTTTACTGCATCACCTTTTCTGGAGCTTTACAAGAAAAACATCTTCTTCCTTTTTTCCTTTCCTCCTTTCCTCCTTCTCTTTCTGGTAAACTGCATCTCAAAATGTTGCTGACCACTCAGCCAAATTTCAATTGCTGTGCTGGAAGTCCCCTAAACCCCATCATTTCCTTTTGATTGTGTAACATGTGCGCTGTTGATTTGACATTGAACATTGCTTGCAGTACTGTGTAATGATTTAATGCATCTGCTCACAGCAACTGCTTATACTGTGTGCAATTTTCTTTTAAAGGGTTTGTGGTTGGACCACAGAAAAGAAGGCCACCTTTTTTACTTTGTGATGGCTACTGCACACAGCATGGGGACACCACTGCATCTTCTTTGAGAGGAAACCGTAACGCCCAGAGAAATAATATACAGCAGTGCAGGATGATGTGGGCAGGGAAAAAGAGATACAGCCAGCAGGGACCCTGCAACGTATGCAGAAGCAGATGTCTGAGAAAAGGAGAGAGGAGACGCAAAACAAGCTTTAGATGCAGTAGAACGGAAAAAAATTCTCAAGATATGAAAGAAAAGTGTATTGAGGTTGTGGCAGCACAGGAAGCTACTTGAGATTGCTGGTCTGAGAGCAAATCTGAAAAGAAGGGCAGCTGCTGCAAAGCCACAAGGTATGTATGTAGGGAGATGAGTGACTGACATTACTACTCTGTCTCACTTAGAAATTTTCTCTGTTTTTAAAAGCGCATGATTCTAGGCTCTCTTCTAATCAGACCAAGCTCCAGAATTTTTAAAGCCCCTTTGTTGTTCTTGGTACGGTTGCTTGAAGGACAAGAGGCAAAGAGATCCAAGGCAGAGCCCATGCCCTCATGACAAGTCATGAAATAAAATAAAAAAAATTGTTTCAAGATGTACAACTGGTTTACTACCAGCAAGAACCTCCTTCCTATCACAAGCTCCTTAGTATAAGCTAATAAAAATACGTGCAAATCTGTCAGAGCTGACTTGCCCCAGAAGGCACATAGCTCTACCCTCAGCCCTGGGCATGTACTATGCAAACCCCAGCCTGGGGCCATATTCTGGAGCCTTCTGTCTGTCTCAAATTAGCACAGCAGAGGTAGCTCAGCTTCTTCTAATCAATCAGTTATGCACATAGTCCTTGCGTATCCAGGCACATCATATTTGAAAGTATAATTGCCACAGCAAGACAACACAAACTAGAAACATTAACAAATCTTATTTTTTCACATCCCTCTTCCAGTCGAGAATCTGAATAATGTAGTATGGGTTGGCGGCTCTTGATTACATTTTTGCACCTTTTTAAATTGTTTAAATGAAATTTTAAGTAATTTAAGCAGCAAGTGAAAATGACACATCTTTGTGTTCCGTTTGCAGAGGAAAAGATACCAAAAGTGTCAGGTTTTAGCAGCCACAAGTCACATCCTCCAGCATTTTTCTGCTAGGACAGTGAAATGCCTGACACTGCTCCTGGATACAAGGAGGAAGACTACTGATCTGAGTGAGGATAGTAGGGCTCAGTCAACACAAAAAGAGTAACAATAATTTAAAAATCATGACAAGTTGGCTGAGTGTCAGCTTACTTGGTTGCTGGGTATAACAACACTACTCAGCCTAATGAAGGATGAATTTCATGAAAAGACAGGATTCAGTTTGCAGAAGCATCTGTATGTTATGGGTTATTCAGACCCGAATCTATCCAGGGGATTGAGGAAAGCGTAATTCCTGTAACTGGCACAGCCTTAAAAAGGTGCATGCAAAATGTTATGCAATGGGAGAAACTGCTGCTACCTCTCATCAACGTGCTGCATCCAACCTTGTTAGCTACTCTGGGCAGTAAGTTTATGAGCAAGGGGGTCTTGTCTTCTATCTCTGCAAAGTGATATGGGAGTACATGGTATTATATAAATGAAATCTTTATAATTAGTGTTTATAAAAGTTTAGACTGTGTATAAATTAGGCTGGTATCTTGGGGATACACAGCTTGGCTGGAAAGCTCATAAAAAGATTTTTGAATTGTAGCTTTCTACCCTAATACCAAGAAGCAGATTTCCTTGTGGTATTTCTAATACACATTACTGAAAAGTTAATCTGACACATTTTTTTAAAAACTCTTCTTTTCCTATATAGGAGACCCATTAAATAGGATGAAAAAAGTGTTCACTTTCAGTGTATAGGTGAATTTCACCTTTCAGCTTCAGAGCCCATGGAATACAGAGAAGGTTGCCAAGTGCTAAGCAGCTCCCAAAAATAGGTCCATTGCCCTTCACAGAAGGAGGAAATAGAGGATAGCAAGGGAGTGAATACTTGCAAGATCTCTGAGCAGTTTTAAACCTGTTGTCCCAGATTCATCTCACATTCCAGGAAAAGTCTGGTTCATATTTTATCTTCTTCACCAGATCACACATCCATAATACACAGTCTTGGGGATTTCTGTAATCTAAATTGTCCTTCTACTTAAAAGGGAAATGCATAACGTGATCAATATTTTTACCCTGTTAGAAATGGAACTGTCAACTACAAATAAATCATTTGTATGTGACAGGCCCAGAGCAAATGAGAAAAATATTCTCTTCTACCTATTATGTCTAAAATTTACAGTTTTTAAATGAATTAATGAAAATGGAGGACAGAATCACTTAAGACTACAAAAGGAACTTGAGGAATACTTAGCATGCTTTGTCCTTGCTATGACCTATTGATTAACAGTGGGAGAATTTTGAGTAGAGGCTGGGAAAAAAAAACCCACCTCTTATGTAAATCACATAGAATCAATGCCTCCTACAACTGCAACATGAAACTAAATTGTGGATAGAAGAAAGCGTGGATGATTTCTGATAGCAAAAGAACGATACTGGCAATACACTCCAAGACATGCATAAGATGCTATTGAAAAATAAACGCTAGAATCTGGACATAACTAAAAAAGTACAAAGAAACTTACAGGGACTGGCTTTCATCTCATTTTGCTGAGGTCCCAACTCTTCACACAGTGAATTAATACTTGGTGTCAATATGGCCTTGCAAATTGCAGCTTCTTTTAAATTTGCCCTCTTAAAGCACCTTTCATTGAATGGTTTCAAGGACCATTACTGAAATGAGACTGCATAGCTATGCCTATGCTGTAAGGCAGTTAAGAATTTCTTTTTTAAAAATTACTTTTTCTTGTTTCTCATTATTCTAACTAGTTTTTGGGGTCCTTTTAAAAAGAGGGAATGTGTTTCATTAACAGGGAACTGAAAGTATTAGCAAAAATTAGTATATTTTGCTAACATGCTTTTTTTTATAAAAGAAAAATTGCCAAAGAAATCCCAACAACAACCAAAGGAAACAATCACAAAAAGTTATCTGAGAGAACCTTTTTGAACAGCCCAAAGAGTTATTCCCATTTAGCACTATGTAAGGTCCTTCAAAATATAAATTACACACAAGATGTTATCCCTGGAAATCTAATTTAGTTATTACCTTTTTCTTATATAGAACAAATGAAAAGAAACACAGAGAAGCACAGAAGAAATGAATCCATCAGAAACTGAAGCATGTCAGCATGAAGCACTGACATTTCAACTCAATTTTGCAAATAAAAAGAATGTTTAGAGAAGGAAAGGATTTAGGAGTGAGCAATGACGGAAAAGAGGCATTCATTACAAACACCATCATGCAATGCCAGATCTGGTTAAGTACAGTATGCCACTCTCTCTACAGTTAGGTGTTATTCAGTTTAAATTGAGCTGAGTTATGACAGCCGTAAGTGGAATTTTTTATATAGTACCACAGAAATATAATCAGCCTCCAGAACACTCTCACTCAGTTGTATTAATTTTTTTTTTTCCTGGATTTTGGTTCTCTCTCTCTGTTTTCCTTTTCATTACATTTATTTATTTATTTTTTTATGTTAATTATTAAACTGTTCTTATCTCAACCCATAAGTTTTCTTACTTTTGCTCTTCTGATCCTCTCCCCCATCCCAGCAGGGGGGAGGGTGAGCGAGCGGCTGTGTGGGGCTTGGTCACCAACTGGGGCTAAACCACAACAACTGTCTTCAGAGTTCCTGGACCCATGCAAGTTGAAGATAGGATGCAAGCACCTTGGCACCGTCAGGGATCTTGTCTTGCTCCCATTCCTGCTGTGCACGTGGTGGTTGTCTACCACAGGCTCTGGCTTTTAAAACCAAACCTTGCAGCTTGACTCATAAAGCACTGACAGACCAGAAAAATGGGACAGAGATCACATCAGGCTGATGAACTTGTAATTGCAATGGCTGTGTCCCTCTCCTCCCAAATACGCAAATTGTAGAGAGTCGCTGTATGCAGAGTACAATTACAACCTAGAGAGGAACTCTGAGCCCGCGTGGATGATGCTGACTTACTACATGAAGAAAAAGCAGTGGCTGGTTAAAGTGATGGTCCTGTGTGTGCTGTTTGCTTGGCTTTGGCAGCGTGTCCCTGCATGCACTGCCTTTTGCCTGCAGTCCATTTTCTGAAACATATTGCCCAATGACATTGTTATGAATATAGGTATTATTGCTGCTGAATTTCAGGTGATTCATTCCCACAAAATAGTGAGCATCATTAAACTAACTTTCAAAGTATTCCACAACTCCTCAAAGAGACCAGCACATCATATAGACCTTCTTCAAAGGACTCCCCTAGGCACTACTCAGGAGCCTCCCCCGTGACAGATATTGCTGCAAACAGCAGCTGCTTTGGCTCTCCCTGTATTATCTTAGAATGAGAAAAAGTGAAAGCTATGAATCAGTCTGCTATCATGAATCCAGGGATAATGAAACAAGGAATAATTAAGGTGCCAGAAGTACCATTTGGCACATATAAATTATAAGTAATTTTTGAACACTGGTTTTCCCAGCTCCATAAAACTTCTATTCTTCCCCAGTGAAATTAGGCCAGTATCGTAGCACAGAAACTGTGGAACAAGTTCTCAAAACAATTATATTCTACCCATGTTTCTGTTTTGACTTGGAAACAGCAAGGTTTCTGATGGAAGAATGAAGTTGCTTATATGTGTTTACAGATGGCTGTCTATTTGAGTGACAGACATATGTGCTGGAGCAGTGTTAAGTGCTGTCACTTTGGTTTACGGAGCAGTTGCTTTAGAAAGATTTCATTTTAATGCTAAATAAATGATATCAAACTAAAAATAAGTAGGGCAATTAGAAAGTAAACATTGTTTTCCTTTCAATTCTAGACCAATATTAAAGCTCAAAAAAATTGTCATGTAGACCGAGGTGTCAAGACTTTAATAACAAGATCGTATTCAAGTTTAGGAAGAAACGCACCCTGTTATCAGGGGAACTGTGAATATTTGCTTATCAATTTGCTCAAATGAGATGACTATTGCACCTGGCAAGCCCATCTTCTGCCACTTCTTGTCACCTGAAGGGCGACCATCCAATATGGGGCATTTTTTGACCCAGTGGTGCGAGTCCTACAGGTGATGGAGGTAACATGATGTATGAAATGAGTGTGTCCCCAGAAATATGAAAAAATCCTGTGCCAGAAAATACAGAAAATATATTAATATTTTTGTTTGCATGGGGGAGGGCTGTGATCCTTTGTCTTTTTGCCAGTGAAAACTGATTCACAACTGTCCTCAAATCCAGAAAAAGATCTGCAACTTTTAATGTTTTGCAGAGGGAATATACAGGAACAAAAGCAATTAGGTGTCATTGCAAGAGTCTTTTTCCTCTTATTAAATGTACCCAGGGAAAACCAGGAAAAGAACTCTGTGCTTTTCAAAGTCGATTTTTTTTTCTCCTTCCCAAACTGTTTTGTTCCTGTGGCATCTCTTTTAAATTCCCAGTGCCCAGCTGACTTCAGCTCAAACAGTACATATACTGAATTTACTGAAATTACCATAGCCAAAAATGCTTTCTAAACCAAGTATTGTGGAATTTTAGAAGTAGGAAGAAAGCCTGAGAGACAGAAGGGTTCTTTCAGCAAAATAAATTATTTTACTTGCATTTTTGGTTGGTCAGGAAAAAGAAAGAAAACAAAACCCACAAGTGCAAGGAGGGTTCAACAGCAAGTGACTGGCTTTCTACCTAAATTTTATTTTTATAAGTTTTCTATGATGCAGTGAAAGAAACATGGAAGTGCTTTCTAGTCATAAGGATTATTAAATACTTTCCAAGACCATGTTCAATAGAGTCTATCAGAAAATCAAAGATCAGAAAGAATGGATATCTTTCAAGAGTTTGATGAGAACAGGATTAGGAGATGCCTAGACTACTCAAGTAAAGCACTGAAAATTTTTGGAAATGCATAAGAGTGCATATGTCAAGCCAGTATTCAGGAAGACCAAGTGAAATGGCTCAGCAAAGACTTGTTAAGCTCATCATCAAAAATCTGAAAGAGAACTCATCTGATAAAGAATTAAAAGGGACTGTGAGTCACCATGGTTCTGTGGAAGAAAGTTTTGTGAGACTAACCTCATTTCGTATCCTGGTAAAATTACAAGTGCAGTCTATGGAGGTAACACACTTAAATTCCTGTAAATGTAAAGTTAAAGCATTGTAATGCACAATATTCTGTTTAAATTTAATGTTTTAACTTCTTAGGATAAACATTAAGTGGATTAATAGCCACCCATGTGGCAGACTTTACAAACCTATTTTCAAGGAAAGTTGTCATGGAAAAATGGAATTTTAGTGCATCACTGCCTACTAGAATTCAACCTTTTCATCAGTGATCCAGAATTAAATATAAAATCACTATTGAGAAAACTGGTGGCTGCTGTAGCTATTGCTTGAGAGACAAATTGGTAAGAAACCTGAACAGAACTGCTTGGTAAATTGGGAGAATTCAAGCAAAGGACACTTATACACAGCCAAATGCAACTGGACATAGCTAAACACATGGAATGCTGGCCATGCCTATCACACGAAGGATTTATAGCCTGGAAAGAAATTACTCTGAAAAGACTTGCCGCTCAGAGTGGATATGGAGCTGAATGGATGAGTTTCCAGGATGATGCTGTACCAAAAAGAACTAATGAAATCTTTACATAAACAGAGGCAATGTGAGTAGAAACAGAAATGTGATTTTTATCTCCTCGCCAAACACTTGAGAGTTTGATAGAGAAATTGTCGCATTCAAATAGATGCTTTACACTAAGGTGCTTAAAAGCTCACTCCATTTAGCTTATCATAAAAAAGAAAAAAGGTGTCTGGAGGACGAAGAAGAAGATAAAAATGCCATGTCCTGTAGTTTTTTTAATCTGGTGGAGTAAAAGACAGGAAGATAAGAGAATGGAATAGAGGCCCAAAAAATTAAAATAATTTTTTTCGGATTCAGTCTGGATGTGTCTTTACAGAAGATGTTTTAGTAAAACACTGCTCAGCAAAAGCAGCATGGGAGAAATCCATGATCTTTCATACTAGAGATGGAAAATTTAGATCAGTATAGGCCAGGTGCATAGGTCAGATCTAACCTACGAGGTACTTCCATCCAGCCTACCATCTCCTTTCCAAAGGTTGTAAACATAGGCTCCTTTAGGTGGTGGACACTGCTCTAGCAGCCAAAAACTCTTGGGTTATACCTGAATATTTTGGATGTCTCTTCTGCTTGCATAGATTGGCTAAGAAGAGGAAGAAAGGCAGTCACCCTACGCTGGGATTGGCACCCGTGTTCTCGATATTACACTGCACCCTCTGCAAATGAGCCAAAACCAGGCAACTTTTCTTTTCCTCATGACTTCTTGTCGTATGCCAGCATCCAAGGTTTTGTTACCTTCCCTGTACTTTTAAAATACTTGCAATATCTGTACTTGAAAGTGGAGTATATAACAAGAACAGGCTGCCCAGAGAGGTGGTGGAGTCACCATCCCTGGAAGTGTTCAAAAAATGGGTGGACGTGGCACTTTGGGACATGGTTTAGTCTACCCTTAATTGGTTTAATTGGTTTAGTGTGGACTTGGTAATGTTAGGTTAATGGTTGGACTGGATGATCTTAAAGGTCTTTTCTAACCTAAATGATTCTATGATTCTATGAAATGTGATGGTTTAGTGCCATCATGCCATATTGTTCCAAGAATAAACTTTTCAACCAAAGAAAACACCTATTTTGACATAAACATCAAATGCTGTATCTTTTTCTCCACCTTTAGACCCTATACAAGGTCTTCTGCAACCTTCTCCTCTCAGAAAAGTCTTGTTTTCCTATTAAAGATTTTCTTGCCTGCTATAATAAGCTAGCTTCCAGTCCTGCTGTGTTAAATGCTCTCAGATGCTCTCTTTTTGGCTGAGTGGCAGGGCTAAAGTTTGGGGAGACAAGAATCCTTCTCCCTGCAAAGGCTATTCAAATCTTGCTCTTAAACACTTGAGTCCAAGAGGAGACTCATAGGTCCCATTCATTTTTTCTTTCAGCTTGCTTCCTTCAGAAGGGAGACAACACAATAGCTTTTCTACACTCACAGCTGATCTGCTTTTCTATTTGTGTTATCAAATAGGAGAAGTAGAACATCCAAAAATGAGATCAGGGCTGAATGACATCTATCTTTACCCTTTGGGGGAAAACTGGAGTATTTAAAATTGATTTATACATGCCTTTTATAGAAATTTAAGAAAATATGTAGGTTTGCTTGTACCTTGGTGTGACTAATCCACTCATCTGTGATTGACCTTGCCCTGCAGCTTGGAATGAAGCCACTAGATTCCACATTGCATTTGACACCAGTTTATTTTATGGTCCTTATTGACACAGTTATTCTTTTAAAAGACTTGAGTATTTAAGGGGAATACTATCTACTGACAAGGAGATGGGCCTTTTTAAATTAGGGCCATTGGATGAACAGATGTGAATAGACTGATCGTAGCTACTGCTGCACAAAAAAAAGGAAGAAAAAGTGTTCAACAATTCTACTGGAAAGGAATGCTGACTGTAAGAAGTACAGTCTATTTCTATAAGGCTGAAAATTTAATTCTAGAGTGCTGCCATCCAGATAATGAGGTCAGGGAAAAGGATGTAGGTGCATGAGGACTGCAGTGTATAGGACTGCATTGTACTGCATCCAGTACAATGGAATACGTTGGAAGACTGTTTTCTTATTGAATGGCATTACAGTAAGGAAATGCATTTTGTATCTACAGCATTTTAACCCATCTTAGAAATGCATTTTTTCCTATTTACGTAATTATTTTATGAGCTTATTCCCAAAAACAATTGTGGCAGTGCATTTGGATTAGATCCACAGTGCCGTGCCACAGAGCAGATGAATAGGAGATGAGTGCTGTTAGGTCTTGTGTGGGTGCTGCCAACCAAGAATGAATGCATAAGAGCCTTTATTTCAAGGACTGCTTTTGGAACTGAGGACAATCAATTTAGATCAAAATGTCTCTTACTGAAAGTAACTTATGAAGAAACGTGATCCTCAGCTGTTGCTGAGAAAAACACACTGCAGCAAAGGAGGTGGTGAGTAAAGGTGGCTTTGTGTTTGAAATTCCCAGAACTGTGGCTGAAGTTGGCCGGCACCACACTGGCTGCACGCTACCTAGAGCCTATCTGGGCAACTGGCCTGAAGGAGAGGTTTGACCACACCCTGCTCCTCTAAACCACAGTCCTATTTCTCTAAGCCACACTTAGTGTTGAAAATGCAGCAAACATTCACTGAAGTATCTCCCTGGAGGAAGACCTTTCTGAGTTGGATTTCCCCTCCCATCATAATCCAACTCATCCCTAGAGGGAGAGGGTGAAAATGAGCTATTTTACACCAGACACACAACCCAAATTGGTTGCAACACTAAGGAATCAGATCTAAGGAGTCAGGCTGGTTTCTTATTAGTAATATCTCAGCATATTATCACACATATTCAGCACGCTGGTATTGAGAAAATCTCTCCAGAAAGGATTCATCCTTTTGCTATTAAGGGCAGGGGGAGCGGGGGGGGGGGGGGGGATGAGAGAATACGCAAGACAGAGGGAAAGAGAGGGAGCAAGAGAGAATATCTTGGTACAGAAAATTCAAGCTACAGTTGTAAGTTATTTCACCTCTTTCTTTCTGCTGAATTGTACATGAACAGCTCATAAGCTTCTGACATTATTTCAGTGGCAACAAATTTACTTGAATAGTTATTGGCTGGGTGCTTATTTACAAATATTCAGTATTAAGAATATAAATTGTTTCAGCTGCATACATAGAATTTGTTGTATATTTGTGTTTCCCAAAATTTAACATTTAGATCAAGGTTTCTGGAATGAACACTGACAGTTACAAATGTGCCTTCTGTTAAAATTACTCTTAGGTTGGCTATTTTGATTAAAATTGCTTGGTAGAAGATTCACAAGAAATGAAGTCTGAGAAAAGACTGAACTCAATTTTGATGAAAGTTCTTTTCAGAACTTAAATAAGTATTCAAGGGGGATGGTGGGAGTGAAAAATGAGAAGTATTCTACCAGCCTTCAGTCCGGTATGCAGAATAATCAGACATCAAAATCATGCCATTTTCTTCAATGCTCTTGATCCAAACCCCAGAACGCGCACTGAGAGGATATGTATTTTGCAGTGTAGCTGCACTTCACTAATGAATTCTAATTAACGTCCTGAAATGCATTTACTGGGAAAAGACAGTCATTCTGTGCTCGTCACATCTCATAGGTGGCTACAATTACTGGTATGAGAGTATCTCTCTGGGAGGAAATGCTGACCTGGAATCTGTGGATTATCTACCACTTTTTTTTTTTACCTAACCATTGGAAAAACAAGATTCTCACTTGTGCTTACAGGGAGAACTACTACAAGCTGCTAATCACAACTTCAACCTCTTTCTGCTATTCATCTTTTTGCAGCAAGTCCTTCTAATATTTCAAAGTCCCCTAGAAGGTTATGTTCAGAAAAGGGGTACTTAATTACCCAGTCATTCAACAGATGATTCACTTTAGCATCTTTAATACCTGATCATCCTTACTCAGTGGCTGCTATTAAAAAGTCAGTGATACCATGGTTACTACAAAGGCTTGCCTACAACTAAGGCTGGTGCCTGACTTACAACCTATGAGGACTTTTATTAGAATAACATGGGCCACTTGTGCGCTGAAAATTGTGTGAATATTTCATTCCCTCCCTGAATCAAAGCTTAAGAATGCCACAGTTCTTCCCCCTGCATTAAATAGTAAATCATTGTATTTTATAATCCATCATAAATGTAAGCTACCAACCAGAATAATTTCTCATTCCAATCACTGTCTCTCTCCTACAAGCTAACACCAAATCTATGTACCCATTGATGCAGTAATCAGTTCATTCTGTTTGATTTCTCTTCCCAAGTAGAAAAAGTATGAAAATACCTTTTCCAATTTTAATCTTCATTCTAGTCCAATAAATAGAAATATGTAACGTATCAGAAAAGTGAGAATATCCTAAGCAGCACTGCAAGCCATTTAATATCTATTTTTGGTATCTCAGTTCATACATGATAGGTGATGAAGAAAAAGGGGAATTAATAGAACATGTATAATTTATTTGTATGTGAGTAATGTATGCATGATCTCACATGAAGACTGTCATCTAAGAAGACATAATGTAAAGTCCATACAAAATATATATACAAAAGTGAACATATGTCTTTAGTGAAAGTACAGTGAAATATTGTATGGATTATAAATGAACTAGAACTAGAAAATAAGCTCCTGCTGAGGTTGATTGCTCAAGTCATTCCGATTATGCAGGGAGCTTGTCATCTCTCCAAAGAATCAAAGTAGAATATTTCTAGCTTGTAATAACCTGCTCATTATGGTCTCACGGATGAACATTCTTTCACAGAAAGTGAATGAAGCATCACTGAGAACCATAACAAAGATAATCTAGAGGGCACTCCTGAAAAGTGGGTAACACATTTGTGTTTTACCTTTTGGGGCACAACCGTTGGCCCTACTGGGAGCCAAATCTCCAGAAACTACCAATTAAAATGAAGGTGGATGTTCCCATAATGCATCTGCCATTGATGGGGTTGCAAATTTAGATGAGGTGGAATTTAGATGAGCTGGAATTTAGATAGCATTGGATTGCATCCATGACAAGGACTGACTAGTGGGAGAAGATGACCTAAGATTCAAGCTGACAACAAAATAAGTTTCAAATTTCATATTTTCATTATTGTTTTGCCCTTCAGTGAATAAATATAATAGGAAAAGCCTCAGATATACAGCTGGGTTCCAAGTAGCCGTGTTCCTTAGCAATTCACAAAGAGGTGAATTGCTGGCTTTTCTGAAGGGTGGACAAGTCAATATTTTATGGTTCTTGTTGATACAGTTATTTGTTAAAGGGTACACAACACAAAAAGCATACAGAAAAATTGTTTAAAGAGACATAACTGTATTTCTGGAATATTCTTGAGATGCCTATGAAAGTCAAAGAAAAAAAGGAGGAAACAAAAGAGATTACTTAATAAAGCCAAACTCTTGCAAAGCTAGTCTAAAAGCCCTTGAAGGGGACATCTAAGAGACCTGAACATCTCAGGCCTAGAGAAAAGGGAGGACACAATCATACGCACCATATAAAGAGGCATTATAAAAAGACCTTGAATCCTGTGCGTAGGACTGGTTCTCTCATCTCAAAAGGAATATATTAGAAGTGGAAAACTTTCGGAAAGTGGAAACTAGGCTATGCAATAACTCTCCATAAAAGAAATAATAGGTAAATTGGGACTATTCAACCTAGGAAAAGATCATTTGGTGGGATATGATAGAAGTGTAAAAAATTCTGAGAGGATGGAGAGGAACTAACTTTTTACTAACTGTTCACTATCTCATTCATGCAAGAGTGGGGGCATCAAGTGAAGTAAGGGGGGGCATGTTCAAAACTACTGAAAGGAGTTAATTCCTGCCAGTACAGGTAGCAGATCTGGGAAACTCTTTGCCAAAGGATGATACAGGTGCCAGAAATTTACATGGACTCAAGGAGAAACTGGACATATACTTGGAAGAGAAATTAATTCCATATGAAGGATTAAGAATGAAATTCAGCTCTCACTATGTATGGCCATACTGTCAATACTGAGACTAAGTAGGTAATGGATTTATTTCTTTACTCTGCGCAATGCAGCATAATGTACAGCTCCGGGCAGTGGAGCCTGAGTAAGTTCTGGCACTAGGAAACTGCTAACAAGGTATTTCACTCAAGCAGGGTGAATAGGCAGGATTAGGTATTAACACAGGGATTGCACCACAAGGATGTGTCAACAGTGCTTTTTCAAGACCTAATCTACTACGTCCACTTGGTGCTATGCTCTACTGAGCAAACATACCACTCAGGGTACCACTCTTTGTGCTGTACTAGCAGTATAAAAATAAGATAATTACTAATTCTAATTTTATTCTTGGGCTAGTAACAGAGCGTCCATGATTGTGATTTATGAGCACGTTTGACTTCACCTACATAAGCTTGCCAAATCATGTGCATGGGGTTAGTTTTGTCAGTTAATTTACAGCCAGATTGAGACCCCAGTGATGATCTTGATGTCTCATAACCAGCCCAAGGATCTTGGGCAGCTTAACCTGATCACGCTTCTTCAGGTGAAACTTGTAACAGCAGTGCAAGATTTGTCATTATATCTATTAGGCAAAAGCACATGAACTTAGTCGGTGCTTTAAAATACTGTTTGCTTCATGCAAATGGGGATGCCACTTAGGGCCGCAAGCAATTCTGGGAGCTCCAAAGAGCCTGTTGCTTGAAATGTTGACCTAATATAACCATTTTGTATATGAACTTAATTAGAAGTCTACTAATAACACAGCTTCTTTGTAAAGTAAACATGCATGGATTATCATATGAGCTTTAGAGAAAAATTAAAATTAAGTTTATTTTTAAAATGGAAGGCAAAAAAACCCAGCAATGGAGACGGCAATTTGACATGTACATGATGCGTCAATATTTGCTCTGCACAATTGTTTCTCTGAAGCTGAATCTATGGTCATGGTAGATAATTTGAGTTGAATCACACTCCAGAACATATTTTTTGTTAGGAGGAGCTGCAGTAATAGATTTTGGTTAGCCATTCAATTAGTAGCCAGCACATGAACTCCAATTACTCATCCAGTATTCAGGGAGTATATTTTCAATGAAAACTTTTAGACCAAGAGTGAGTAAAGCCGTCCAACAATTGAAGCTTCCCTGAATCACTTAAATTAATGTGGGGGTCTGTAAAACTGGTGTGAGTCTGCAAAGCAGATTTCCACCCACACCCCTCAGTTTAATTCCTTTTCTTTCCCCAGAGGCAGCCCTATTTCCCCCCTCCTTCTGCACCCTTATCCACTTCTCAAAGAAATATCTTCTAGCAAAGGGAAGATTCTACTGTTGAATTTCCCTTTAGCTTGGAAAAATATTAAGCTGTTACCAGAGGTGCTTCATGTACAATGCAATAATATTTGCACATGTTCATAAATACTTATTTTCTTACTAAATGTTTTCGCTATATATAGTGTTCCCCTGCTATCCCTCAAGTCTCTCTTTAGTTGCTTATTTCATCCTAACCATTTTCGTTCCACCTGGTGCAAACAACATTAAAACTCCTTTTTAAGAGATGGGTTTAAAGCACCATTGGACTCTAATGAGGCAGAAGTACATGCTTAACTGCTTTGCTGAATTGGGGCCAAGAAAATGAAGTAACTTGTTTGCATGTCTCCATAAGGCAATTGAGTTTGGGTCTTTTATCATCATAGGTTAACACTGGGTTGAGAATAGCTCAAGGCATCCTCAGTGGGAAGGCTCTGCTTAGCGAATTGCTGTCTTGAAGGCAGTGAACAGTCACTCTGAAAATCCTTTTCTGACTCATTTTCCTGATGACTATTCAACTCCCTCTGCTCCCAAAGTCTGATATTTAGAAGATCTGCAGCTAAACCTTAAGAACTACGTTTTCTGTTATTAATTGTTGGATATTACTTTAACTGGGCACTTTAAATTGGCTGAACAAGGAGAAGGTATTTCCAGCAACACCATCTGCAGCTACAATGCTTTATCTGCTAGATTTTGTATCAATATACTGAGAAGTTATCCTGGCAAAACAATCTTGGGTGTGCCTGTGTTACAGCCTGCAGAACAGTGTACAGACAGAGAAGCTAGCTGTAAACAAGCTACAAGACACTGGAAGGAGAATAGCAATAGCAATAGCAGTAGAGGGCTCACAGCAGGTTAGTTTACTCCATTCCTCAGATGCACAAACCAACAAGTTCTGTGATGCACGCAAGTATCTCATTAAAAGAGAATTCAAGATAAAAATAGAAGTGGTGATATTTGTGTAGTAAATTAAGGTGGTAGTACTTATAACCACAGTAAAAATACTACTAATTGTTAAGTCTGCTCAACTGGTATGCAAATCAGTGCTGCAACCCATGGAAATTTTATGTAATATAAACCCAATCCATTTGATTTAATGTAATTCTGAGTGGCAGGAATAGGAAGGGAGGAGAGAAACAAGCAAAATATGTATTGGGTGAACACTGTTGCAGTAACATACTGAGATCTATTCAAGGTAAATTCCAGGGAGCCATAGACACTGAAAAAATATTCTTATATTCCTCATTAAGTAATTACTAAGCTTTACCACTTAGAAAACTCCAGTGAAATACAGACAAGAGTCTTTTTATGACCAAACTGCATCCAAATTGCTTCATGCAAATAAGCCCGGTAAAAGTAGATTAATTCAGTGCATGCAAATCCAAACTGCTAGATCCAGAACTAGGCTCATCTTGTGCAAAATTAGGTCATTCTCTCCAATAGATGAAGGAATCTACAATGGCTGATGCTTTTCAGAACAAATGACATCCTTTTCAAATTGGCTTCATTAGCCTTTCCTGCATACAAGTAAAATGCAATTTAGTTTCTTAAAGGGACTTCTCTCAACTGTAAAATTCATAGGACTTGGCTTATGCAACAATATTTTCTTCTGAGTTCTGATTAAAAAGTATAAACTTAATAATCCGTAAGGCTATGAACAACCTTTGTATTCAGTACAGAAAGCTTTTCAGTTAGCTGGAGTGAGCATTTGGGTTTAGACACTTCCAGTCCATTAAACTAATTGAATAAGTGAGAATTCATTCTTCCAGAATAACCAGTTGCTCCAGGAAGTGATGCTGACAATTAAGTAAGCGACACTCTTTCTTCTGAAGCATAACCAGCAAGTGTCCCAGCAAGCAGCTCTGTTGAACTACACATATCTTCTTAAAACAAATCATTAAATGGAGGCTCAGGCAACTTCACAGAGGTACTGTGTTTGCCCCAGTTCTTTAATCACTTCCCAAATGCATGTGTCCTGTGAACTTGTCTCTGACCAAAGGATGTAAGTCTGCATATTTCAACGTTATTGGGCTAGGATGACAGATGGGCTGCCATCCATCTCCCCACATAGCAATGGCTGATGCTGTTTATCTGCAAGTGTTTCTCATGTCAAGAAAGGCAGCTGAGGATATTTAAACTAGGGATATGAGAAAGCTAAAGTGATTTAGCTGGATGAGCTTGAATTTAACAGGATTACTTCTTATTTTTATTAGAAAGCTATAATGTGATTCTCCTCTCTTTTTTCCCCAGAAAGGTCATCGCAGTAACAGCAGAATTATCTGCATTCTATAGAATTCCTGCAGCAATATTATTGCACAGACTCACAGCGGTGTGGCATATTTAACTGGTTTCGCCATCCATCATAAATAACTGTACACTACACACTCAAGCCTCTGGAAGATTTCAAAAAACAGAACTACGTTTTTCAGCTTCTTTCAAATTAAGAGCACACAGAGTTCAAGCAAATCCTAAAACCCGCTACCACACACAAAAGAAGTTTAGATGAAGAAGAAATATCTGAGACAAGAGTGATTAAAAATATAATAGAAATAAAACTGCTGCAATTTCCACTTTTCCCCCACAGAGAAGGAGGATGGGTTTCAAAGTACAGTATTACAATTATCGTTAGTAGAGCTGAATTGCTGTAGCATTGCTTCCTAATGAGAGATTACCAGTCAAGGATGTCTACCTACATTAAAAAAAACAACTTGGTAACACAAATCCTAGATGGCAGACAAATGGGCAGTCACAAATCATGATGTACTCAAGGATCCCCAGTTGACACTGGAGAAGGAAGACCATGCAGTGCACAGGTAACTGGCAGAACCTGAGAGAGTTAGTGACTTTTACCAAAAATGGCCACCTCCTTTCTGAGTAATCCAAGGAAAAAATGTTTTTGTCCTATGCAGGAGACAGAAAAATCATAAGATGCTTTGTATTGATATTGAACAGAAGCATATGTTTCTGAATAGCAGAGCACCTTTCTGCACAGCACGTGTGAGATGGAGTTACTAGTTTGCTCTCACTCCACGGGTAAGAGCCGCAAGTTTCATTTGCAGGCTGTCCATGGATCACTAATGGTGAAGGCTGTGCACCAAGAGGGGTTGGCAATGCCATCTGGTTCGTGCCATTCAACAATGCCTCTTCTGCATCCTGCCCTTTGAACCAGGTTTTATTGCTCCACTTTTTTAAGCACAACTTTTTGTCACTGTTGCTCTCAATAAGACCACAGTGGTTATAGAACCAGAGAGAAAACTATAAAAAGCCTGGCCTTCTGGTTACTCAGTGACTTAGTTTTTAGGGGAGTTACGCTGAGCTCAAACTTTGGAATACGTTAGGAACCTGCTGGATAAAGCATGCTGAATAGGTGTCGCTGTTGTTAGACTAGCTTCCTTCAAATGCCACAATAAAACCAACTCAAAGCTAGCAGTACAGCTTTCCTTTCTGGTTCTGGGCAACAAAACAAGGTGCTTGGGCATGAGTTTTGAAAGGCATGAGTTTCCCAAAAGCAAGCTCAGACCCTTGTCAGCTCCTTCAAGCCACGTGAGAAGCAGCTACGCTAGCTCTCTTACAGCCTGATTGGTGCAGTAGTAACTTAATTTGGCTGATTCTATAATTAAGAAGATACTCAGACTTGTCAGCAACAACACAACACAGCCCGTTCTAAGTTTAAGCTGCATGACAAGGAAGATAGCAATCTTCAAGCTTCTGAGCATAATACATTAATATAATTGTTAATGCCCTGGTGCAATTTTTTTTCTCAATTTTCGTTTCTTTTCCCCTCCTCCTTTCTTCTCTTCCATTTTTGTACTATCAAGACAAAACTACATTAGAAATAGCTCTTATAATTTTAATAGTCTTTAAATTAGGATGGCACAGCGTTAAATAAAGAGATATTTTGTAGGAAAAAAAAAAGAAAATAGGGAAACTGTTTGTAAAATACAACTCTTGTGCCCAAAGGGACATATCATTTTCATATTTTAAATCTGAATGCATTTTAGTTATTTTGTGTTTTTGCAGCAATCAGTTCACATTATGAGAATAGGGTACTATAATTATGGAAATTAAGTACAGATTTCAGTTGAATGAACTCATCAGATGGAATTACAGCCTTTCTAGATTGGTCGTCTGGCTTTATGTCAGATGATTTGCATAAAACATTTAGCTTAATGAGAAGTAAACAACAAGACTGTGGAATGTATTAACCCAAGGGGGTCTGAGCTGACATGTAAGAAATATTGAGGTTGTAGCTTTTTTTTATTTTAAAGACAAAAAGGAAGCCTTGGGAGCAGATTAGGGACATAAAGGTAATTCTGGCTTGGATCATAATTCTTCATGAGTGGTATTTTTCACCACCTACAGTCCTATGCTGTGAAGTAATTTTTCAGGTTTATTTACTTTCAGTTGCCTGTAAGCAAAATCTGACATAATCTAGTTACCCTGTCAGATAGCGTTCATGGCTGCAAACATGTCTTTGTGTTCAGTAGCTGAATTTTCTTCTGGTCAGTGGTCTGGAACTTGCTCAAATTATGTTCTGGGATATCTAGTCATTTATCCATAATCTCTGGAGGATCTAATTTTCACTGAGAATTACAAAACCAAACCATACTTTTGCATCTTTAATCATTAAACTCAGAAATGCCACCATCCTAAAAGCATATTGATAGCAAGTCTACTTAATGCACAGAATATTAAAGGGCTCTTTCTTTCTGTTCCCATGGCAGCATCTACTTTTGGGAGGGGACTCTCCAGGAGGGCTAAGCAAAGTACATGGGAGGTGCTTTGAAATCACTATTCTTCCTGTTAAGATTTTTAGGCTCTGCCTGTGGGCTGCTTCCTAGCCGGGTATAGCTTGGCATTTCCACAATGATATTAATTTTATGCTTCATCCCATTGCAGATCACCTCTTGACGTGTCTCCCTCTCATGCTAGAATTTGGATGTGGCCATTTACCATAACCCGGTGTTGTACTTGCAGTACGTAGGCGTAAAGGCGCCTTGTTCTCTGTCTACAGCACTGTGGGCTGTGAAGTAGAAAGACTGTAGAAGGAAGCAGAATTCCTTCCCTAATATTTAAGAGACTTGGGACTTAATTAAACCTTCAACACTGTACCTCCAACAAGAGTAAGAATGTGGACAGATGATCACAAGAGACCAAGTTAGCGCATCTTAAGACATAACCACTCATTAGCTGAAAATTATCACCCTCGGCAGATGGGCAGCATTGCTTGTGAATGTGATTGCTTCTGATCATCTGGCCATACCTGTAGAGCCTCTTCAAACTCCAGTCCTTCTGACTGCAAATGAGGCACTTGATTACTTGAAAGAAATGTCCCCAATTAAGAATGTACCATTCACCATCCTCACACAGGGAAAAATAAAAGTCTGCAAAGGCAAATTGAGCCCTGTTGCTCTGTCTTTCATTTAACCCACACGTGAACATTTCAGGGAACAACCCAGATTAGCCCGTAAGTAGTTAGAAATTCTATGGCAAGTATTTTGATTAATGCAGTTCTGACTCAGAGGCATGAAATAAACTGCAGTGTTTAGACAGGATCCTGATGGTGCAAATTATAACTTTTGTTGTATTCTCCAAAGAAAATCACCATATGAGACTGTCTGAGTAGAAGGGTATGAATAATCTTTCATCTAGAAGGCAAGGCTTCTATTACCCTTGCCTAGGAAGGAACAGTACTGGGAGAGATTGCCTTTCCCCAGTTCATGATTGCTAGTGACAACATACAGAGAAGCGAGTTACCAATTCATTGAGTTGAAGAACAGCATGCCACATGGTGTGCTTAGATTTCAAAATAAAAAATCGTATGGCAGTAGGAAATGGAAAAAGCCACTCTGCTTTTGCTGCCACATGTGTTCTTTCTACTGCTGAGCTCTCCTTAATGAAAAATTGGTCCAGGCTCGAAGAAGCAGAACAAGAGATGAGAAAGAAATGGTGGTGCGGAAAACTACTGACCCTTGTGTCTAGTTGAATACAGAAGCAGCATAGGTAGGGGGTTCCTTAAAAGAGTATGTCTGAATCTATGAGGTTATGACTGGCTGCATTTAGGGAAACCAAGTGAAATGAGAAAACTTCAGTGCGCTGGATGAATGTGCAGATCTGACGAGAAAAGATGAGCTATAGCAAATTAAAGGCTGATGGTTCAGTGGCCACACAGCCAGCATGAGGAGAACAGGATTGCTGCTCATTTCAGAAACACGTTATATAAAAAGCCTCTGGGACCTGTCCTGTAGCAATTCAAATCAGTGGGAATTTTGCTTGCTATATAGCTGATTTGGTGCTCCATTTTGAAGTCAGACCATGCGCCATCACCACGAACACCCCAGAGACTCTCATCCTTCTAGCTGGTCTGGTGAATATCACTCAGAAAGAAATCAGTATCAAACCTGCAACGGTCTCTTTAGAGAAGACTGAAAAACTCCCTAACTGCTCCTTTTTTAAAATAAGCCCAGTTTCGCCATCAGGTAACTCTGAGTTTCAGGGCCATCCCACCTGCCTCAGAGACCCCAGAGACCCCAGAACGGTCCTGCTCACAATAAGCAATTGCCACTTTCTGTCCTATGGGGAATTTCCTCTCCGGAAAATGATTCCCCTACACAGTCTCATTACGGAAAGCACAGTGGGATGGCTGGGGTGAAGAAGGCTACAGGAGACTCTGGGACTGGTATATTTTAAAGATGTGAAGAAAGCAAGTGTCCTTCCTCTGTTACCAGAGATAATGAGAATTATGTGCATTTCATACAGCTACAGTAAATCAGCAGCCAAGCCATGCCTCTTTTTATTTGTAATTCAATTGAATGATTGTTTCTTTCTCTTTGCCTTGGTTTATGCTCTGATATAAACCTGTACGAGGCCTTCAGCTCAATCATCAACTAAATAAAGTGATACTTCGTGCTTAATAAACATGTTCTACCCATTGATCACAAAGTACTTTCCAAAGGTAAATGAGCATGCAAGACATGGAGAAAAACTATATCCAATTATCGAAGATTATAAAATGAGGCTGAATCAGAATATAGGTAACCTAAGTACAAAGTACACTCACACTCCCTCTTCCTGTCCTTTAGGACCATCCCTCCCAGAGGTAATACAGCTTTTACTCAAAATTTCCTCGAGTACCTAAAAATTATATTTCATAGCATAGGGTGCAGAATAATCTTTTTTTAAGAAGAATTAATTTCTTGCTCCTAGTTCAGGCTGAACAACTTACACACATGATTACAAACACAGCATTCAGCAAAATTTTTAACTCGGTGAAACCTGGCCACAAGATAGCCTCTGCCTTGCAGAGAGGGCGATGATACTGCTCATCACTTGATTAGCATTAGCTTATCCCTTTGAGATACATTAAGTCCCAGCTCTCTGTCAGTTTCTAACACCATCCTTACCTATAATTTGGGAAAAATAAAAAAGTACAATCTTACATGTTACCATGAAAGATTTCCAGCTCCTACCCTAGGAACAGCTCCCACCTGCAACTGAGCATGACCAGATGCAGAAACTAGATGTCCACCAATCATCCCTTTGATTGTATTGGTATGGTCTCCCCTAGCCGTTTCTCTCAGAGATTTAGTCCAATGAGTTTTCCTAGAACAGCTGTATCCTAGGGACTGGGAAAGGATCTGAAAGAGAAGATTTCAGAGGAGGAAAGACTGTCACAAAATTAATACTACCCTCCAACTGTCCTCTTAAAGCTGGCCTCTGTGCAGAAAGGAATTCAAGATTCATTAAGCCAGAAACGGAAGCACTGGAAAACATAGCCTGGTCATTACAGTATTCAGCTGGAATAGTTTGGGGATGTAATTTAAAGACTGTGAACAATGCTCAAGTTATTTACTGCATGTGGCCCTAAGTCACTTGACCTGCAAATCAGTGCTAGGGCTCCTGATGCCTCTGCTACTGCCTTACCCATCTATGTTCCATAGACCCCTCTTTTATTAGCTACAACTTTTTATCAATTCTGCAGCAAACAAAGTTGTAGAGGGGAGGAAAATTCCCTGCCCTTTTTGGAACCAAGAAAGCAATAAGGAAGTTACAAACTTTCAGAACTATGGGAAGGAAAACTGTAACAAAACCTGAATCCCTCCAGATCATTCCCTCCCAGTCTGCTCAGCGTCACCAGGACTTCTTACACCTTTCACCTTCTCCTTATAAAGAGGGATCTGAGACTTCTCACTCTCCATGAGACATCTGCTCACAGTGCTGATAGACAATGCTACGACATCCTATTCTTAAGGCAGGAAAACAGAATGGCATTACAGGGTACATGACTGCTTTATATTTGGAACATTAAGTGGTAACTACGCTGATATTGTGAGGGGCATTTTCATACCATGTCCTCTGTTTGAAGTATATATGGTCAATTAATGTAACGCTTTGAGCTTATTCACAGAAATATTTGCCGTTCATTCTGGAACTTCCCCCATGTTTTAGATTATGCCTCTTGTGACATAAACTGCTACACCACTCAGAAAAACAAACAACAAGTCTTGTAATCACAATTTCTTGTTTGATGCTGCCTGAGGGTGCAGAAGGAAAACTGCAGTGGAACTGCAAGTGTTAGTTGTATTTCAACAGCTGTTAAAATGTATGAAAATAATATTTAGGTTTGAATAAGCATTGCCACTCCCACACATCAAGCAAATGTGGGATTTCTGAATGACATCTTTACAGCCAAGAGGAAGGAGGAGGAAACCTCCCTTTGCATGTGTCGTCTTCCTCAACACTTTCTTGCCCTGGGTGTTTTGACTACAGAGCAGCCTAGCCACAGGGACTGCTTCTTACTTGCCACCTCCGCATCACAGAGTAACTACGTCCTCCCTAAAGGCAACCACTGTGCTGCAGTTTACACATCACAATGGGAAGCGACGGGGACTGGGAATCTAGGCCCAGGCTGCTTGAAAAGTTTACATTTGGGGCACTTCCCTATAATTGAAATCATGCTGAATTTTTAATTCTCTCCTTATAGAAATCCTTCCTGCCCACATATTTTTGTTTATTTATTTATTTATTTGGGGGCGGGGGGTGCGTGAGGTGTGCTAAAAGCACACACATTTGAGCAGAGAGTGTGTGGTGTGGGCGTACTTTTGAATTAACTCCTGTTTGTGGTTTCTTAACAGTTCGATGAGGTTTGTAAAAATGTTGAAAAAGGCCTGTTGATTGCATCTGTTTGTAATTGCTAGTTGTGGAATGTGAATATGCAGTATGTATTTATTGAATTATACTCTGAATGTGAATAGTATACTGCTGCTTCTTAATTGCCTACTCCGATAGGTGTCTGACAATGGGGCTTTTCATCTCATCCCACTTCTTCAGAAAAAAAAAATACATTTTCTTTTTCTTTTTTTTTTTTTTTTTTTTTTTGTTTAACAGTATGCTGACATTTTGTCAGTTAGAGCACATATTCTAGGAAATATTACTTCAATACCAGTGTTGCTTAGTAAATTTTAAGGGGTGTGGGGAAAGAACCAGCAATAACAGAGACAAAATTACTCAAATGCAGATATTATTAATAATTTTAGTGCTTCATAAATTGCCCATGGAGGTCACTGAGACTTTCTGAGAACTTAGAGGAATTTTGCATCAGGTTCATATACGTTTTGCTCTGTTTTGTTTTCTCCAAAACAAGGTCAAATTTTCTGCCAGTGTTCAGTGATGAAGCTTCACTGAAAACTCTGGAAATGCACCAGCATATGCCAGAAGCATATGCCATCTGTAATATTTCTACAGAAAGACCAAACTCAAGCAAAATGTGTTTATATGAAGGTTCCTCACCAATGTCACCTGTGTATACACCCATGTACAAATGAAATTTTACAGTGATCACACTCATTTATCCATCTATGCACACAAACACTGCTCACAAGTCTTAAAGTGGCAAAATTCTTCTTCGTCTTATGGCATATGCTTGGTTCCATTCCATGATAAATATCCTAAATACAGATAAAGATGTATTTCTTATGCCTGCAGTCATTCGCACTAGTTTAAAAGGAGCTTTAGCAAAGGGCACCTTAGGACACGGTTTAGCGATATTGACAAATCTCCTGATTTAATGCATTACCGCATCCCACATGTGACTGTAGCAGTTTTATATCTTTGACAATAAAGAAGACATGCAGCGTAATTGAGTTTAATTTAGAAGGGCTGTAGAACAAGCCAGATACAGTGGAGATTCTGTATTTTATAGTAGTATTGTAGCAATTTTTTAACAGTAGCTGAAACTCATTTCTACACTTCTGACTTAACAAAAGAAAACACAGCCAGGGCTCCCAAGTATAATTAAATTGATATTCACCATTCAGCAGAAAGAGTGCCATAGCACTGTGAAGCAAAATCTCTTGCAGGGGGTCTTAGCCCTTCTGTTTCAATTTCCTGAAGGCCAAGACAGTTGAAAGAAGATAAGCAAACATCCCTCCAGAAATGGGAAATAAGAATGTATTTCTGCAAAAGACTGGACAAGCTGTAGCATAGCAATGAAAATACTGAAGTGTTTACAAATACTTCAGAGGGATGCTGTGAATTTTGGAAGATGGGGACTCTGCATACAGATGGATAAACTTTTCTTTTGAGGACCTAATTGAAATCCTGCTGAAATACATGCAAAGAACTGTAGTTCTGGGTACACGGATTTGATAATGTCTCATGTCACCTATTCCCACCTGTGTCACCCTAACTATAGGACCATGAGGCCACAAAAATCATTACAATATTTCCATATCGTATATGGGAAAGTTTAAGTTACAGACATCTCTGTGGGCCAGAAGCACAACAGTCATTTCCCTTACATGTTTAAATCACTGAAATAACCACAGAACTGTTCTTCCAAAAGAATTGTAACTAAACCCTAGCAGTTTTAGAGCCCAGAAACAGATACAGCAGACAAGGGGATTGACTTGTTTTCACAATCACTGTCATCCCTAAAAGGAAAAAAAAACCCACTGCATTCCTTTGAGTAGAACTCTCTCATTGCAGGCAAGGGTTCTTACTTAATGGCTCCATATTGCCGCCGTTTCTTGAGCTGTATCTCTGAACTTTAGTAACGCCCAAGACAGTGCTAATAAATGCCGTGTGTGCAGCATTGTTATCTGCACTGCACCAAGTTTGCATGCATTAGCAAAGCAGAAGTTTTAATCATTTATGTAAATGTATGATGTAGCACTTTATGGCATATTAGTGAAGTATTGATTGCTGTTTGAGACTTGTGTTTATGCATTCTGTGCTAATGAAATTTGTACCAAAGACCAAATTGGACAATGATGTCAATATACATACATATAAACAAGGGTTATTTTGCAATGGTTCAGTCTCCACAATTATTTTAAGTAGTTTTATGGGAATAAAAGCAGTAAGCAGTAAGCTAGTCAAACTATCCTCTAATGACCAATGAAAACAATCCAGATTTTCTATTTTAAATGCTCGCTTTACAACATAAGCGTCAGCCAAGCAGCCTTTCCCAAATCTTTTGCATTGTCAAAGTGTTTTGGCTCAAAATGAATGCAGAAAGGCTGGCTCCTGAGACACAGGCAAAGGCATCTGTTATGCAGCATGTTGCATCCAAAAGCCACCTGTGTGTTCATAGATAATGCGAGGCATTCACATGTCAGAACGGATGCTTTGTGGGATTTTCTGAAGTTATATCTAAATAAATTCTTCTGCCAAGTACATTTGATGGGGTTTCCAACCAAACGATAACATGATTTTTCTGAGTCCCTATTAACTCGCCTGCCTCAATGTGTGTTTTTCACCTGCCTATCTGCTTTGATTTGCATCGCTGTTATTTTTTCCCTCTTGCTTTCAGCCAGGCTTTCTTATTTTGCTGACTCCCTTGCTGTTGCACAGCCATTACTTTCCAGTTCTCTCACGCTCACCTCTGAACTGGACCAGAATTCATGTGGAAGGGATTCTTGGCTGATGCTGCTTTCACAGTCTGCGTTGGCTCTTCAGTGTTGCTCAGAAGCCAATAATGAGACTAAAATAGCCAATACTTTGACACGGCAGCCGAAATTATGGTCACCTTTCACCCGATTTAGTAACAGTATTAGAAGAGTTATATGAGAATAAGACTTCTAAAAATCTGGCTTTCAGAGCTGAATTCAGTAACTACCCTTAGGTTTCCAAAAAATAGTAACAGTAGTAAGAAAGTCCAAGACTTTTGGGGTGGTGCAGGGGGCAGGAATTATAAAGTAGTGCTGAGGGGAGCAGTTTCATTGCCCGTTGAAAATGTTTCAAATTTTGAAAATGGTTAGATTCTTGGATACAACAAAAGGAAAGCAAGGCAGGTTGTTTTGGTATGTGAATATGCTTATGAATTAAGCACATATGAATAAAGCTTTGTGTTCTGTCAACTTGGTAACCTCCTGCCCTCACAATCAGAGGAATCCTGACTGATGGATGAAGCAGGCAAAGGAGGGCCCTGATCGCTGCCTTGTTTCCTTTTGTGACTAGGCTAATACACTAATGAAATTCTACCTTAGATTTGAGACACCCTTCCTGTCAAAACTAGCAAATATATTCCCATGAAAAGTTTTTGTTTCAACAGCATTACATTTTTGCCATGGCAAAATTCCAACAGGTTCTGCTGACTAGATATAAGGAAGAAATTTTTTACGGTGAGGGTGGTGAAGCACTGGAACAGGTTGCCCAGTGAGGTGGTAGATGCCCCATCCCTGGACACGTTCAAGGTCAGGTTGGACGGGGCTCTGAGCAAACTGATCTGGTTGAAGATGTCCCTGCTCATTGCAGGGGGCTTGGACTAGATGACCTCTAAAGGTCCCTTCCAACCCAAAGCATTCTATGATTCTATGATTCTAAGAAAATGGGGGTAACAATGCTATCAGAGGCAAGAAGATGGGTGAGGATAGAGGAAGTCTGGTCTACCTTGCAATTTAAGATCTGTATCCTTTCTAAAAAGGACTTCAAGACCTTGTTTAAAGCTCTTTGCATTCAATAAACAGACCACAGTGATTTAATGAACTTCGAATCATATTCGGGTGCCGATGTTGGACTACAAACATTAAAGACTGAAATCCTGTTTCCTTGCTAACGAGGTACAGCCTTGTGACAAAGCTCATCCATACTGCCAGCCAGCATGCCCCAGTTCAGTGTAAAGGGCAATTTCCAAACAGCCATTTGGTTTCTGTGCTGACACTATTAACAGTGATGCCAATGGCAATAACACTTTTCATACAGTGGACACCTGTATGCCTGGAATAGGATAGAGAACATTAGCTCATTTCATTTTGGCTTGCAAACGGCTGCAGGTGGCAAAGCTATTTGCTTGCTTACAGCACAGAATGGACTTCAAGTACGAAGGAAAAGGCTCTATTATTTCATAGCCCCCTCCTGTCCCTTCCATATATGCTCATTTAGGATTTAGTAAGACCCAGATGTAAAATGAAATATGTTCCTCAGGAAAAAAAAATCTGAAGTGACTTTATAAAATTCTGTAAATATTCTCAGGCCACAGAAATCAAAGAGCACTGCATTGTGTGGCATGACTACAATTTGTCACAGCACAGTTATCAAAGGCACTGCTCAAAATTTAATAGAACCATCTTTACAGAAGCAGGAATGCTCCATAGTGAAATCAAATGCTAAAAGCACGGACAGGATCTGAGTTCTGGTTCAGACTCATATGTGAGTCCACAAAGATCAACTAAACCCCTTTCTGCAATGGATTTCTTTGGTTATCAGGTTGTGTTGTATTTCTTTTTAAAACTACTCAGGTGAAGTATGGGGGGTGGGAGGGAATGGACATAGCTGGATTCTGATGGGCAGCTGAGAATGCTTTGGGGGTTCCAGGGATGGTAGGCAGGAGACCTGCGGCACAGCCAAGAACCTGTAGCTCACATTCATGATAAGATATGATAAGATATCATGATAAGAATGTGAAGAGCAGATAATCAGGCCACAGAGAAAAAGGAAAAACATTTCTGGAGCCACAGGGAACTGGGTTTGCTGCAATTCAGAAACTCATTGAATGAACCAAAACCAACCTTGGAGGCAAGAACCCATCTGCTTGGACACAGTGGACAAAGGAGGCATCCTGTTTCCCCTCCATTTTCAAAAGGAGACAAACTACATTTAACTACCTATCAGTTTGAGAAAACAGTAATTTGTGAAGCACTTTCTGATCTTCAGAAAAGAAAAGCTATGTCCTAGGGAGGAAGAAAAGACAGCAAATGAAATTGAGTGGTAGGAATAAAAAGATGACACAACAACCCTATACAGTTATTTTCTATGAATGGTCTCAGACAATATTCAAAACATGATTAGTGAAAATCAAAATGCTTTTCTTAGCACAGGTCATTTCCCTGTACTTCATCTCAACCAACATTTTTCCAGCTGCAACCAAATAGGCCTTTTAGTTTATGATGCACAAGGCAGAACAAGACAAGCAGACTAAATGTAACAGAAACTAATTTTTGTCAATAAAGGAAGTAACTATGAATGGCAAGACTTCCACTAGGACACACACAGCTCTACCGATCAACAATTACCTAACCTCGCCTTTGAAGCCCCCATGGTCAAAGAACGATTACTCCCCACTGTACTGTGCCAGTGGCTGCAAATGGAAGAAAAAGGTTTTGGAGAGGTCTCTGCAGTAAGACCAGGGAAAGCGAAAGAAAGCAAAAAGAGAGAGAGAAAACTCAGTATGTTCCATCTTAGCTCTGGTGGACATAGCGGCAGCTATAAAGAAAGACTCGAGTGTGCAAAGTGACAGCGGCAGACGCAGAAATCAAGCATATGCTGAGGGAATCATCATAATACATAATGCTCAGCAAAGACAGAGATGTTTGCCTCTACAAGAGCACTGAAGCAGGATGCAAAGACCCTGCCAGCCCTAAACCAACCAACTTTATGCAGTGCCCTTGCAAAGCCTGAAGCGGGATTCTGAAGTGCAGATGCCGCTCTGCAGACAGGTAATGCCCCTGCACTGAACTATAGCCAGTTTCTCAGAATAAGAGTTCTTCCTCCTTGATTTGGATATGCCAAATAATAAGCTCTTTTCTTTTTTTTCTGCAAAGCTGCATGTCTTTAAAATATCCTATATTTCTAAATAGGAGGCATGATTTTTCTTTTCATTTCTCTCATATAATGAAGCAAAATTTTCCTAGAAATACACCCTTAACCAAGAGAAAAATAAGTCATTTTCTATAGAAGCTGCTATGAAATAGGAAAAAATCATTACTTTTATACCTATTATTATGTAATCTTAATTAATTACATTTTTAAAATTACTTTTCTCCTGCCTTATAAAATGCAGAACTCTACTGTTTATCTTGTTATATCTAAATTAGCAGCATCCCCATGCAGGTGTTACATTTGGAAGACAACATATTGTAAGCAATTAGAGAATTGTATGTAAATACATAATTTGTCTGAGGAAAAGAAAGCTCTTTGGTGTGATTAAGTATCATTTAAAAATTTTGTGTTAAAAAAGGTAAACAACCTCCAACCTGGATGATGCAGGATTGGAAAACGTGCTTCCCTGAAGGACCAGCCCAAGAAGCACATTGTGCGTCTCTCTGTGATCAGCTGGTGAAAGTTCAGGTCTGAGTATGCTGTCTCATTTTGCAATCTTCGTTCCCAAGAGACTTTGCTCTTTGAGGAACTGATGAACTAGAACATCATTACTTTTCCACTAGCTGCTCCTTAATAAGAGTACGTATTTGTGGCACACACACACATGCTCTTGGGATACTCTCACTGGCTCGGGATGAAGGCGGCTGTGATAGGAAGCATGAGCAGACAGGGAATGCACAGGCAAAGGTGGACAGACATGTTCTGATTTTTGGCTGAAAGTCTACAGGTGTTAAAGCTGAGCCCATGTAGAGATATTTTTTCCACTAGATTTTACTTAGAGTTTTGCCCTGTCATAGGATTAAAAACACCCTCAACTTCTGAACACCCAGAAGGGGAAGAGAGCCATAGCCTTTCAGACAGTTGCAAACACATACTACCCACCCGTGGATTTATATCTTGGCTTATAGACCCAGTGTAAAACTCTGCAGGAAACTTGTGAAGGACCTGGGAAAATTCCTGCACACCACAGCACTCCTGTGAGACTGTCAGTGGAATCATCCTTATTTTACTCCTGGATAAACCATTATGAAAGAGAAAAAAGGAGCAAGCATTCTCTCTGCCTGATTTTGGGTGTCCACTGCTTTCCAAATGAAGGAAAACACCCACCCTGATGGATCTCTCCTGTCAAATGAACACATTTTACATGAAGCACAATGAAAAAGCAGTGATTTTTATCCTATCTCTGCCACTAAGAATTGTAACTTCACAGGCTCTGTGGACTTCCCACTTTAATTAGACCCTTGTGGCCCCAAGTGGCTGAAATCGCTTATCAAGAATCCTACACCAAATAAGTACTAAAAGCAGAATATTTTATTTTTTTCTACCCCAGTGTTTATTGGCATTGTCTATTAGGCACACTGGGGTACTTGTAGCAATCTTCTTCATAGCAGAACTAGAGACTTCCATCAGGGCTGAGGTTTCCCCCTCTCTCAAGTCAGAAATCTGTTATCCTAGTGATTGCTACAGCTTGCAATAGTGACCACAGCATAACCACAATAAAGCGTGATGACAGCACGACAATAACCATAGCAGCAGAATGTAGCTTTGCATTAAAAGACTGCCTACCCAACCAATACAGCCTGCTCAACCTGGGAGAAAATTCTCCAGACCAATTTTATTTATTTTCAGGGCATGTGAAATACAACAATTTCCCCCTCTGTTTACCTGTCTTAGATACAGATTGCCTCTCTCATAGGACACGGAAGAGCTGAAGTCCGAGAAGTGAGGTTTTCCTAGTGGAAAAGCATGAGATATAATGTTAGATCCATTTTAAATATGACATTTCAGGATTCAAAGTTAAATACTTGGGTTTTTTCCTTACAGTCTATGAGACAGAGTAAATTAGTTGGGATTGTTGTATACTGCTGCAGCTGAAGTGCCTTTAGTATCTGACCTCATTCATTTGAACTTAGCTTGGCTTTCTTTGCTATACTGCACATTGCAATGCAAATATACCCTGATTTGATTACACAGTTGTTCTGCAAAGATATTCACTGACCCCACTAACAACAGGAACTGCACTTCTGTGCTGAGGGAAAAAATAAACCCAGGAGTATTTCTTTGGCCACTTCACAAGGAAATAAAAGTAATGCTGCAGTAATTTAGGAGCAAATTGGTAAACTTGTAGAAGTCTCAGACATTCACACCTTCTCCCTACCAACCATCACATCAAGCTGGTTTTTGCAATTAAGCTACAGCAGTGCTTTGAAGAGTATGTAGTGATGTCATGTCAGTATTTGTACCTGCCATGAAAACAGGCAATGGAAACTATGTCATATGCATGTCTGTCAAGAAGTTGGGGAGATGCACGTCTGAAGAATGGGCAACTCTGAACCTTGACTGAAGAAGCTACTCTCTCCTTTTACTTTGGAGCCTTGATTTTGCCCTGCCTTCACAGATTACAGCGTTGCACATGATGAAAGCATATAGCAAATTAATATTTAAGAATTCAGCACCGAGACGTAATTACTCAGCGAGCACAGGCTCACATTATTGATGCTTGGCTCCTTAAGAGGGTTTTTTTTGGAGTGCCTATAAACTAAATTAAGACATTTAAAACATTATAGTATTACACATCATTAGTTTTCCTGATCTACATATTTTAGCAATTGTTTATGTTATGTAGCATCAAGAGCTGTTTCTTGCATGTTATTTCTGAGAAAAGCTTGGACTCGATTATCTGTTTGTAATGTCTGATAAGAGAGAAAGTATCTTCCGTGTTGCTGCAACGGGTTGCAGGTAAATGTAAAAAGTACCTGTCATGTCCTCTAAAGATATATACTGAAGCATAAATCTCCAAAACTCTGGTTTTCCTATGACCACAGTGCCCAACTCCACCTCTCTCCAACTCTTTAGAAGGCATCAGAGAAGCTCTGTGGGATCTGTTACATACACCGAAGTACAGGACACGTTCCTGAATCAGGAGACTGTTAGCCTTAGTTTTAGTCCAAGACTGATTCGTCAAACTGCACCAAGGGGTCCAGAGTTAATCTTGCTAGGACAGGAATGGAAGGAATCCATTAGCAAACTTCAGTTGGTACAGAAAGCTGTATCCCTCAGCTCAATAGTACAGTCTAGCATAAGACATCAGACTTGTTTTCCACTCGATTTCTAGAGACATTAAAGTATGGATAAGGGTTTGAGGATTCCAGGAAGCATGAATGGAGTCTTGTTAGACTGGAGGTATCTACAACACATTCAACAGCCTGTGTCCAACATGAGGATGTGAGAATGAGCACCACAGTTAAACATCATTGCTTCTCTGGCATAAAGAAAATTTTTATAAATATAACACCCATCTTTGTAGAAAAATGAACTGTCCTAAGAGCCAAATCTAGATTTTGTCTCTCTTCCTCCTCCCTCCCAAAGATCTAAATAGCATCACAAATTCCAAGTCCTTCTAATCCAAGGAGGTTTGTCCTGGATTTCTTCATCCAAAACTTCTAGAAAAATACATTCAGTGCCCCTTCCCTCTGAGGTAAAGTGAAAAAAACAACCCAAGAGAGATGCTGGTCATAGAATTGTGGAGAAATTCTGTGGAATGGACCTCAGGAGGTCATCTAATCCAAGCTCCTGCTCCCAGCAGGGTTGGGTGTGCAGCTGTGTAAGGTTGCCAAGGGCTTTGTCCAGTCAAATTGTGAAAATGTCTAAAATGGAAATATTGGCCTCTCTCTTTTTACTCTTTTGGCCCCTGTTCCAGTACTTAAAAATCCTCACTGTGAAGAGTTTTTTCCTCATATCCAGTTGGATTTTTCATGTTAAAATATGTAACTGTTGCATCTTGCTGTTCTGTAGTGCCCTTCTGAGAAGAATCGGCTCTGACTTGTTTATAACCCTCCTTTATGTACTGGAAGGCTGGAATTCCCTCAGCCTTCTCCTCTCCAGGCTAAACAAACCCAGATCTCCCACCTTCTGCTTATATGTCATATGCTCCATCTCCCTTCTGAATTATGTGCTACTCAAAATGGATTTGGTACCCCAGTTAATAAAGGTGTTTTGGGAACCTACTTTATTTGCATGTATGGCTGCTTGTGTGTAATGCAACAGATGTATCGGGAGTTTAAAATCAGAACGATGGCTCCAAAAATATCAGGGGCCAAAGTGAAGAAATAGTGTCACATAAAGGCATTCAGGGACGTAGAACTGAAAAGCATGTCAAATACATAGGAGAAATCTAAGAAGAACTTGCGTTGTAGAAGAGATTTGTACTAATTTTTGCAGACGGCCACTGACAACTAGAACAACATTTGGATTTCCCTGCACAGACCATTGTATGTTGAACCGAAAACACAGACACGGGCCACAGTTAGTCGAATGAGAGAATTAGGATCCTGAGGGACTTATGTGGAGTGGTCTTGGGTTAGAGCCAGGCAGAGTTGGAATCGCATTTGGATCAATGCCACAGGGCAAGAGGACTGCACAAAAATAATTATACCAACAATATTTTGCACTGTTAAGCAACAAAGGCATGATTTTGAGTGTATAATATCTATTCACTTGTAATTGATCCAAATGGGATCTCATTCTTCATGAAAAGGGCTTGGAGAAGGGCCTGACAAATTGTCAGCTTTGTGCTGTACCTACATATGTTCCACAGCATACAGGGGTATAATCTTAAATTAATGCATTTTATAACTCGAGCAAAACTCATCTAGTTCTGTGGTGTAGAACTGAATGGCTGCACTTGGCAGGCATTTGTAAGCATTTAAGACCTCTCTTTATAGGCAAAATAACAAGACTCATCAATCCCATATTGTGCTCTTTGCAAAAAACAAAACAACAAAAATTCTGAATTTGGAAATACCATTTGTGAAGTAACCTTGCGTTGAACAAAAGGCTTTAATTGACCTTGTTAAATTTTATCTGAATAGATGTACAACCAATAATTCAGCAGAACTCTCTACATCAGCTATTAGTCCTCACTCAGCCTATCAGCTTACCAAGTGCTGGTTTATTCTATGTCCTGGGGTTTAACTGTGAAAGTTTCTGTTGTCATAGTAGTTTCATAATTACATATTATGATCAGGGCGGGGCGGGGGGAACTAGTAATAATAAAAAAGACACCTACGCTTGATACTGGTGCTCAAACGAAAAGGCAAAGATCTGTGCATCTGTTTTGTGTTAACAGGTTTGCTTGAGACAAAACACAGGTTCAGTGGGGAGAGGTGCAGGAGCTGCAGGACAGTCTGGTGTATAATAGAGCCATCTACCGGAAAGCCGCTGCTGTGTGCTCCTCTTCACCTCACTCACCTGCTTTCAGCCTCCTCACAATTAACCCCCCAGCATTTCCTTCCATCTCTTATTTGCTGTCCTTCCTTGTGCTGCAAGGTACAGCTGAATACTAAATCTCTGTTGTTAGTTGCCACCTATCTAGTACGGGAAAAAGTAAGCAATCTCTGGGTTCGAGCTGCGTTTACACAGGAATAAAGTCCTCTGTCTTTTGTGAGCCGGTAGTTAAGTATATGTCCTGCCGCTGGCCACACTCCAGTCAAGTTTAAGAAAAGGAAGTCAAAGCTGGAGAAATTTGTTGTGTTGCAAGACTGTCGTTTGTTTCTACAGGGAAATGGAAATGTTTGTCTTGCTTTTACAATGTACTAGAACTTCTTTTAAAATGGTTTGATTCAACAGTGCTGAGAACAGTTCTTCCTGCTTTGTTATAAGAAATATTGAGTAATCTCAGCTCATACTGAGGTGGCTTTTTTTTCCTATTCTTCCTTTTTTCTGCTTTTTTTTCCTGGGTTTCTCCTCTTTTTCTTTTTGAAAGCTGTTTGTCTACCCAGACAAGTGCTTTGTCTGGGAAGCACATGCTACTTTTTCCCCAGCAACTCTTACATTTCCTGTAGTAATTTTAAATGAGGTCTTAGATTAAAAGAGTTATGATCAGCCACCAGTTTAAAGACAGCCAGAGTTGCATTTGCATCTATCTTAATCAAGATGCTTGGTAAGTGAAACAGCACTCCTAAAATGAAGCTGATTGCTTTTCATGTCCTGCAAAATGACTTGGATAGACAATAACTGAACAAATACTCTCTAATCTGCTTTGATAATATTTTTAATTTATATTTGAGCTTACCATTGCATTGGTGTTTCCATGCAATAAGCTGTCATCCTATGGAGAGGAATAGTTGAAGACGTCAAATGATGCTGCAGTGAATCAGTGTAAACGCACAATTACTAGTGTTGCAGAAGGACTCTGTTCTTCAGATAACTGAGGAAAGAGCAAAACTGTAATTTAAACACAGTTCCACACAGCTCATCAGCTTTTAATTTTAATTTTATTAAATATTATATATAATATACAAATGTTTATATAATAAATATATTAACTGTTATATTTAGTATGACATGTTATTCTTTTTTAAGAATTTTATGGGACCCAGTGGGACAAGTCCATCTCTATGCTCAACCTAAACTGTTGTAGACCGTAAGGGCAGCTGTGCCAGAGTAAGGGCAAAGAACTGCAGGGTTTGGATCAACACAAACAGATAAATTGTGGAAGTTTCTATAGATGCAACATAAATAATTATGTTCACTAGGAAGCTGCCCTTTGGGCCCCACACCAATCATAAGGACTTTGTGGGAGGGAACACATCCAAAAGCCAAACTGGCACGAACCTGGAGATTGAACTGATAATCCTGCTTTACAGCTCAAATGGCAGGTACGTCAAAATAAAGGAACACCCACACTATCAGTAAAAAGTTAATTAGCTGTTCTTTTTTTGAAGGTGCATTTTCAGAAATGTGTCAATAGTGCATTAGAATTGTACATACAAATTGCCTGGCAGCTACTGATTGCCTACTGGAGGTAGCTGTCAATTAGCTCTGCTTAATTTGCTTATTTGCTCTTGAATTTAACCCTTTAGAGTTGGCAGAGAAGCAGTATCTGTCTTACCAAACCTATATATGCTATCTTCTGCCTGAAGAGCATAGGCACTGCAGCCCTGCTATCAAATGTGGTCATATGTCTTTGCCCCTGAGCATCCATGAGAGTATAGCAGTCAAAAACCAAGGACAACTAGGATGAAATCTAAATTGCAGGAGTGAAGCAAGGTTTGCTATGATGGGAGCTTGTGATGTGAGAATTGGTAGCTGTGCTCTCACAGCATTAGGAAAGGGGGTTTACACTGCTAAGTAGAGCTGACTATCAAATCTAAAGAAATAGTAACTATAGGTTACTGTCTTTCCTCCCCTCCACCTAAGCAATGCGTCCCCAGTCTTTTTTTCCTTCCTAAGCTTGTTCCTCCCACAGATGACGTAGTTAGAGGAAAGCTGTCAAACGATCTTTCTAAAAGAAAAATTGTTTCTTTCCACCAAATCATTTCACTTCAAAAAAGCATCCTTACTTTCACTTCATAGAAGATTTTTCTTAGAACCATTTTACAACCGTTAAAAAAAAGTATTTTAGGGTTTTTTTCTTCCCTTAAATCCTGAAATCATGATGAGCTCGTAACTAACCACAGTTTGTAGGGGATTTGTGAAACTATTAATGCTGTACTATAAGAACATACAACTTATCAAGGCTTGAGCGTGGTCTAATTAATAGACATCGCGTGCAGCCCATTAATTAACTCAACATGGTAATCAAACATCCAGAAATACTGCTTAACTAACCCCTGGTGTACCCAAGGGCAATGCATTCACTGAAGACGTCATATTGCTATATGTAATACAACAGTGGTACCTTTGAAGGTGGGATACTTGGGGGTTAATTTGACAGAAACCATACCATAGCGAAGAATGTATTTTTTATGTGAATTTAAGTGCCCGTGAAAAATACTGAATTAGCCTTAACGTAAAGTTAAGGATCACCATCTTCATTAAAACACAGCTGCAGATCTTAGTGCCTGTCCTATGCTGCCCATGCTGATCTAGACAGATTACATCAAATGCTGAGTTTTCTAGCTGCAAATCCCCTTTTTTTAATTTGGTCCAGTGTGAACACCTAAGTATGGTTATCACCCTGCTTTAGCTGCTCAAGGATACAACTCCACAAAGATTTCCTAGGCAGCAACCCCCACCTACTCGTCTTCTTGCTCTGATTACTCCCCACCATCTCACCATGCCCTTGCAGCAGGGAGGAGGACAGTTCCCCAGCGATTCATCTCACAGCTCCACAAGCAGCTCCACAAACAGCTGCCACTACTAAATGGGCAGCATGGAATGAGAAACCGATAGTAGAGAGACAGGGCTGTTCAAGCCAGCACTGACCATTTTTTCTGTTGGAGTCTAAAAGTTAGACACCTGGTTAGAATACCTCTGATGATATGCAGTAACACAGATATTTCTAGAAGTTACGTTAGTCCACCTATCTCAGGAACCTATCTTATGATGGGATAATCATCTTTGGAGAGGCTTAATTCTTTCCACTGGATTGTGAAGAGGACCTATATTCCTAAAATAGACCAGATTTACCTTATATGGGAAAATTAAATAGACCAGATTTACCTTATATGGGAAAATTAAATAGTATAAATTCCCACTTGAGTACATAAACGTGACTCAGCAGTGGCCACCTAGTAATCAACAGCAGCTGTTATCATATTCATGGGAATTACAAAAAGAATCAATTCCATGTTAATACTTAGGTCATTAGTTTGTTGCCAAGTCTCTTGAATCTCCTCTGTCCCCTCGGCAGATTGCTGTTTCACTAGTGCTATATTTGGGTGAATCATAACTTAAAGAAAACTGTCACATCCCTGTTTTATAGGATCCCTTCCACTCAGATGAAGGTCACCAGAAAGACAGAACAAAACAAAACAACTGAGCTAACGAAAAAATTAATTCTAAAGCAGTTTCCCCTGCTTGGATTCAATGTACTTATATTACTAAGTAAATCAAACAGTAATAAAGCATTGTCCTCTGACGTGAAATCACCATGCTATAGTTCTGCTTCTAATCATTTGTGGTGCTACGAGACAGTGAACGCTATCATTGCAGGCTGTGATCTCATTCAGCCTCATGGAATTTTTATAGCAGAAGGGAATACTATGTTTATCTATTTGACTTCCAGTATAATCCGGGTCAAAATATGTCACTTGGTAACTCCTGCATCCTGATCATATTTTGTGGTAGGAGTTAGAACAGATTTTTAGAAAGATAATAAAATGAAATAATGAAAACTCCTCTATAGCTCTCTGCAAATCATCCCAATGTTTGGTTACTTTCTGTGTGAAATTTCAGCACCTGAAGTCTGACCTGAATTTCTGCCGGCTCCAGTTGTCTGCCACCGGGTCTCATCCTGCTTTCAGTTGCTATGTTACTGTACTTTGGCTGGAAGTCGACACAGGTCACTTATTTTCCCACTGACCTATAGGGCCAGATTTTCAATTTGAATAAGTCACTATAATTTAAGCAAAGTTAACTGGATCTTATCCTGACTTTGCTTGTTAAATTAAGGAAATGTCTGTTGTGCCTCATACAAGCTGTTCCCTCACATAGGCTCTAATCGAAGTACATAAAAAACTTCATTTCAACCACATTAATACGTGGATTACCTTGAGTTTTCCACATCACATCCTTGTATGTGTATTCTGAACTTTTTCAGAAAGCAAGCAGTGGTGGGTTGACCTTGGGCTGCATTCAGACACCCACCCAGCTGCTCTTTTACTCCCACACCTCAACAGGACAGGGGGAGAAAATAAGATGCAAAAGCTCATGGGTCACAATAAAGGCAGGGAGATCACTTACCAATTACCGTCACAGGCAAAGCAGGTTTCACTTGGGAAAAATTAATTTGTTGCCAATTAAAATAGCTTTGGATGGTGAGAAAAAGACAAAATTAAAACCACACTGTCCCTCCTCGCCATCCCTCCCCTCTTCTTCCCCAGGCTCAGCTTCGCTCCTTCCTTCCCAGCTCCTCCGCCTCCTCTCCCGGAGCGGCACGGGAGGATGGGGAAGAGGGGGTTACGGTCAGCACCAAATGGCTCCTCTCTGCGGCTCCTTCCTCCTCAGGCTTCTCCCCGGCTCCAGCCGAGTCCCCTCCACAGGCTGCAGCTGCCCTCAGGACGTGCCCACCTGCGCCTGCGCGGGGTCCTGCAGGGGCTGCACGGAATCCCTGCTCTGGCGCCTGGAGCCCTTCTTCTTCTTCCTCCTCCTCCTCCTCCTCCTCCTCGCCCACCCCAGGGTCACACTGCTGCTCTCGCACGTTTCCCCTCACCCCTCGCTCCCAGGCAGCGTTTTGCCCCTTTCCTACAGCCTGAGGGGCTCCGCTGTGCCCTGAGGTGGGGCAGCCGCGGAACCGCCTGGAACCGGCTGGAACCGCCTGGAACCGCCTGGAACCGCCTGGAACCGGCACTGGGCAGCCCGGCCTGGCCTCACAGAGGCCCTGCAGCCCCCGCTGCCAGCCCCCGCACACCGACACCCTGTACAGAAGCTTTAAAACCCAAAAGAGCCATTAGCCCTTTGTTGGAGTGTCTGTGCCGCACCTGCGGCCAGACCCCAGAGGAACTGGGAACTTCCCCCAGTGCCGACTCCTGATTTAGAGCTCCCTTCCACAAGCTGTCGTCGAGACAGTTTGGGAGCCGTTTAATATGTACAACACCGATTTTGTATAGCGATAATTGTTTTTAATCAGAATGTTGTGCAGTACTAAGTCAAACACATTACAGAAGTCTAAATATATTATGTCAACACAGCTACTTTAAATTAAGCAGAGCTAGGCCCAGCTCAGGAGCTCCACGGAAAACCGCGATTCATTAGGAAGTAATGTTGATTTAGTAGTGACTATCTTGCCCCAGCAGAACCATTACCCTAATAACGTTTCTTGGGATTGATCTACTGGGAGGGAAAGCGAAGAGGTTCAGGGACTGGGGCCCCTGTGTTCACTGTGTGATGTGGGGTGCAGTCTTTCTGATACGGTAGAGGATATAGCAGCATTTTATGTGCATCATAGCTACATGCAGTCCTGACAATGCTATCGCTGTTCTCTTCTCAACAGCATAGATAACAGGCGTCATCCCAGCGGTATGCAGTAATTAAACATCAAGGCACCTTTTCCAAGTGTAGCCGTGTTTTGGGGGGAGAGGGGCAGTCTTAAAAGCTGTCCAGGGGTTAATTTTGTAGATATATTGCTTTTTAAAAAATGGTTCATAGAAACATTTCCTATAGACCATAATGGACTCATTTATCAAAGGCGCTGATCAATGGAGGTAGCGTCAGAGCAGCAGAGACTGCACAAGCTTAAAAGAAAGGGTCACCAAGCTAGCGTCTCTGCTGCTCCCTGCCATGAACCCCAGGGGACCGCTTATGCATTCTTGTGCCACTTATTTGAGATCGATTTAAACTGGGTATTAGAAGCTGTAGATAGTGTTCAGCATCCAGAAAACGCACATGGGATAACGAAAAGGGGACATGGCGTGAGTAAACAGGCTCCTGTCTCTGGCCATTCCCTCTTCCAATGCCTTTTGTGGTCTCATCAGGTAAAAAGGGAGGAAAGGAAAAGAAAACCATTTGCTTCAGCTGGCAGGGGTGAATCAGGAACAAATTGTCCTTAAGCACCACTCTAAGTGAATTAAAGTAACTAACTAACCTTAATGATCTCTTTGGAAGAGACAGAATCCTTCAGTATTTTACTGCTCCTTTAATTCTAAACGAAGGAACAAGCAACACCTGCTTTTCCTCAGTTTCATCCTGCTCACTCTTTAGACCACCACTCTAACAATGCTGTATTTTAGCCCCCACCTCCATGCCTGCATGAGTCTGAAGCATGCATAGTCCATCACAATCCGTTCCTATTAAAGATACCATTTTGATTCCTAAGCATTTTAAGAGCTTTATATTTTCCCATTTGCAAAACCAATCCAAACCCTCCCCCAGCAAAATATATAGCGGCTTTTTCAACAAAATAGAGCAAATATGGAAATTTTCAGACCATATAAATAATGGAAATGAACAAACAAAGGAAAGACGAAAAAATGGCCGTTTAAAAGCAATTTCCAGATATTACTATGTTACACATTCATAAAATAAAACTTCTCCTAGGTTGTGAAGCCTGAGCCTAATGATATAGGTGTCTGAAAGAAATAGACCCACTAGAATGGAAAAATGGAAAATTGTGTAGTTTGGCTCTAGAACAGAATTTTCACCTGCCATTATCACTAATCTACCAGAGCCAGCATCTGAAGGGGCAAGAACTCTCCCTAGCCTTCCCCATCCTTCCTATAGAGAACCTGATGATCCAAAAAGCCTAATGCAGCAATAAATTCCATGGTGTCCTTCACATAATTCTCTCTTCTTCACATGCCACACGCCCACGTTGTCATTGCCCCTAGCATGGCAGCGTTGGGCAGTGAAGGACAAGAGTATACTTTAGCAAAACTTGCACGCACCGAGAAACAATCAGTGACTGCTACATAAAGCTAACCACATTACAGAAATGAACTTCCTTTAAGTCCAAGAGCGCGTCTCCTTGCATAGTAATTTGCAACGAAACCATTCCACAACATTACGGTTATGGTACATTTTCATTGAACTGACTATATTTTTTCAGGATAAAAACAGAGACTCCAAACAGTATGGAAGGAGCTGACTCTCAGTCACCTTTACCACAGAGGTGCAGAGAGATCCTGCAGGAATGGGAGACAAGAGAGGGTGTGTATGCAGCAGAGTTGTTCTCCCAAACCACCCTTGGGTAGTGAGAGGTTCAGTTTTAACAAGCCAGCCGGCCCCTACCTGCTGTACCGCTGTTAACCTTGCACAGGGAGGACGGCGGGTCATCGGGCAGGGAGTGCCGTGACCCCAGCATCCTTCTGTGGTCTCCTGCCCAGAGCTGAGAAATCCTGCACACGAACCACGTTTTTCTCTGCGCCAGGCCTTCCAGATCAGTAAGCAAAAGAGGAGACTAGATTTGCCTGTTGTGTGACAACTGTTCAACACGCAAAGTGCGGGCTCTAGCTGGAACCATTAAAGGCAACTCACCGGCACATCCTCCCCATCCTCTGTGATCTTTTACAGCCTCTTTCTCTCACAGGCTCATGTTTTTGGACACAACCCAAGGTGCACCATATGTGTTGAGGCTTGTGCTATTTTGAACAGTGAAGTAGAACCACCCACCACCCTGGCTAAAAATTCAGATTAATTAGGACCCCTCCAGTCTCTGTTTTCTGATGATTAAAGGCTAGAGATAGCCTGTAGAGATGACACCTGTCAGCATGAGTTATCAAAATACATTAACCACACATTTAGTGGGGATTGGTTTGTTTTTTAACTAAAGGAACCATTCTGTTTAATTCAAGCACTTTTAAGTACCGTCAGCATACTTCTTCAGCATAAGAAGTTATTACAAAGCTATAACCCATTTTGAAAAGGGAAGACAGCAAGGCCAAATTAAACTGGCAGGTTTGGAAATTTAAATTCAGTGGCAGTTCAGGTTATACACTACGCTTAGGTAAAAAAACCCTAATTCTATTTTAAAGGCTCATTTTCCACAAATGGCTGAGCTGTTTAAGTTAAAGTGAATAAATACCTAATGAGCCATTAAAGTCTATAAGACTGTATGGCCTCCAGGCACTGATACCTGGATTCAGCCAATTATAGTACCATAAGATAAGATGAAGACATCAGGTTATTATTGGAATATATAAAGGTTGAAGACACTGTTAATAAGTCACTACAGGATGTGATAAAATTGTTTAAACTGTTTAAAAACTCTCAATGTGTTTTGCTAGACACATTTTTACTGCTAGGTTTTTTCCCCCATAAAGTCTAATCCTTTCTTTGCACAGCTTTGAGAACTACACTCCGCAATATTGCATTAATACCAAAAGGTGATTTGTTTCTACATTTCCATGTTTTTAGCACGTACTCTGGAGGTTATGAAATATTAATGGTGGCAATTCCTCAACCGTGGCATAGAGAGAAGAGGAAGGAAAAGAAAGAAATTAAGGAAATACCATTTTAAAAAAAAAAAAAACAAAGCAGCCATCCAAGAGAAGAGTCATAAATAGCAGAAGCTGTATTTGCCTTTAAGCAATACTAATCTTACGGAAATTATTCACACATAGCTCCTATATATCTATTCTTACATTTTTCCAAGCTGAAGGACTCAGCCTATTCATAATTAGAATTTTCTTGTGCTGAATCTGTTTATTAATCTTTAATTATTTTCCCCCACAGAGCTAAGCATATAAGATTTGACTATACAGTCCAAATACATAATGAGAAACGTGTGAAAAATCAGCCTGAACACATAGGCACCAGTCCTGCAAAGATTTGTGGATGTGCATAATTTTCATCCCACTGGTTTAAGTTTTCCAGAGGGAACTTTCATTTGTCTTCTCACTGATTCACCCCTAAGGCATGTACTCTTCACGTACCTCTGAAACAACTTAGTTGTCATCTTTGAAACCCTTCAGTCACATTCAGCCTACCAAAAGTCAGGCCTGGCTACGCTTTTGACTTTCAGACTGACCATAACATTTTGGCACTTTCTGTGCTCTCTCTGAGCCTGCTTCTCTGTATCCATCTGTTTTCTCTTGGCTTTACCTAGAAGACTTTTGGGGCAGAGACTGTCTTTTTTATTGTGTGTCTGTACAGCACTTAGTGCAATAGCATCCTGATCTCTCTCCAGGGTTCCTTGCCGTTACCCAGCTTAACTAACTGATATCAAGGCAGGGCATCAGGGGGGCCGTTAATGGGACAATTCACAGAGCCCAAGGTTAAGCATATGAATAAATATGTACAGAATAAGAGGCTGCCTGATGGAGGCTGAAACATTTCATTTGTTAAAGCCACAAAGCCTTTTAACACGAGAACAATATCGCAGTACAATTTTCTTTATGACTTGCTCTCCTATGACTTAAGTATCAGTTATTTAAAAAATTGTGATTCTGTCCTAAGAACTACCATATAAAAGCCATAGACCATAGTATATTTTTACAAGCATATTATAAACCTCCCAGACTGATCAAGGTTTCTGACAGGCACATTTACACATTTTCATTCCCCCTGCTTTCTCACATAAATGTACTGAAGGTTAAAAGCACACAGCATCGCTAGCATAGCTTTATTTCCCAGCAGCATAACTTGCACAAAGACTTATGTTCATGCCCTGAACTAGGGAGCATCTTGCCTTAGCCCCTCTTGTGCCCCGAGCAGAGCTTCGGGCCAGTGCTCCTGAATTATCACCTATGACTAATTCAGTTGCCCACTGTCACAGTTCTGTTCTGTTTTGGCTCAAAGTCACCAAAGGGGAATAATCTTTCCACTAACTTAGAGGATCAGATCCTCAGCGTGAGTAAGGCATCATAATTCAAGTGACATCAACAGAAATAAGGTGCACTGTGTCACTTCAGGGGCCAGCCTGTGGATCCTCAGGACAGACTAGCACAGCTGCCCCACCAAATCATGCAACTGCCTCAGCGTTGCACCATGAAAACTAATTCTTTATTTCCCATGCATGTGTTCCTTATCAGGTCTGCAGAAGGTGCCTAACTCCAAATTTACTCAAGCTTGTAAAATCTGGAATATCGTAGTACGATAGAAATTCCAGGTCCCCATGAGAATGTTTTACCGTTCAGAGCTGCATCTTGCCAGTGAATATATGTATATTGATGCCACAGGCGGGAATTTAATGAAGCACTTCAGTAAGCATGCAGCTCTTCATGGCTGTGCAAATGAAGGGCTTGATAACACATCCTTGGAAAATACAGTACCAATATTCATCCTATAAGATGGCTTCATTGGTTTGAATCTCCTGATTTTATACCTACCCCTCTCATTAATATCTTGTGACCGAGTCCCCGACTTCACGGTGGGTTTCTTTATGACACTGCAGTCGTTCCCTTAATGGCAACTCACCAGCCCTGAATTTGTTATAGACCCAAAAAAAAGAAGGAGGGGGAAAGAAGACATAGTTAAAGTTACACAACAAAGCAAATAAGGAATCTGACAGTGTGAAAAATATATTCTAAAGTACAGCAATCATATCTCAGACAACAAAGAGAGGCTGAAAGTTGGGGCATTTGACTACTTCCAAATTACTTTTGCATGAGCCCTGCCTTTTTGTGAGTTAAAGATTGCTCATAGCTGCAAATTAAATATTTCAGGTATTGTAGATAATGGAGACCCAACATCCTAATGGCACTTGGAGTCCTGACTATGTAATGCAATCTCCTTTTTATTAAGGGAGATTATTTTCTTCTTTCTTGATTATATTTCCTGGTTATTTCTTTGCCTTTTATTTACTGTTACTATTGTATATTATAAGCATACTGTTAGCTACAGGCCGAGAACATAATTTAAAACCTGCTTTGAACAGCTGTGTGCTTGTTGGCCTAAGACATATTGTTTTATAAGTCCCAAAGTATATTAAATTGAAAAAAGTGTAGCTTGGGTTTGGAAGAGAATACTGGTGGGATGTGTAAATTTTGTAAAGATTATTACAAATATTTTTTGTAATGTAAAGGTTAGATTACCCATAGGTTGGATGCAAGGGTAAGTTAGTTTTTATTACTATTATTTTTAAAAGGGTCCATTCTTTGCTTAGTACAAGTGGAACAACATAAGTGGCATTTATTAACAATATAGTAAAACGGGCGTTTAATTTTCCCCAAGAAAAGAAAGACAGTCTTTTTTTGGTTTGCAGCTATGAGAAGGAATTTAGAAATCAAAAGATTGCAAAGTATAACAGTAATCTCATGTAGTGTAAACTACAATTGCACTACAATTTACCGCCATCAAAGAATGTAATGCGAGAACTACCTGGAAAGCCAAACTGAGCTGGCTAGGCAAAACTTTCCCATCTGGAATGGAAGCCAAAGAAATAAATTACTATCTTTACTAAACACTGTGCTGCAGATGAAGACCTCAATTTCTCCTGCTTAAACGGTTGTCCTGCTTTATTGGGCATCTGCTTGGATGAGGCACTGGACTATTGTCAGTTCTGGAACAATCTACTAGGGCCCTAACAAGCCATCTAGATCTAGAATATCAGAGCAAAACTCCCTTGTATTTTTTCAGTCTCCAGCTTTAGTAGCTGAATCCATACTTCATGATGCTGCTTCACTTTTAGCTTAACGACAATGTTTTGAAGTTATATAGCAGCTTTCATTTCAGGATCTCAGTGTACCATCAAACAGCATTTATGTGAGTAAGAACAGAATGCTACCCGTTTTGCAACGGAGCCAAAAGAGATTAAATTCTTTCTGAAACATCAGTCAGCAAATATTAGCCAGAAAGCACTGAGGAAACAAACACCCCCATGCCAACCTGTGCCCATAAGCCAAACAGCTCAGCGGTCTTCATTCCCATGCTTATGCTCCTAAGACTACATTTCACTGCTTAATGTGTCCATGAAATGGGAGCTCCTATTTGCTGGATGAAATGCCCAAGCAGTGATGCTGTATTTGTAGTGATTCTGTAAAACTGAACCTTTAAGAACACCATGGGAAGAAAGGTCTGCAATTATTTGCAGCATAATCAAGAACGCCTGTCCTCAAAGCCATTACCTCTGTTGAGCAAGCAGCTGTTTATTTTTACCCAAAGGAGCAGAAAAGAAAATGACAACAGATATATGCTCTTCAGATCTAAAGAGATACTGAAAAGACTTCTTAAACCAACATTTTAATGTGTTATTTACCTTTTTATTTTGTTTTAGGAGCTCTGAGAGAGTTCTCAAAAGATAATTTGTATTCCTGCAAACCCTGTTTTCTTTAACATACATAAAAAATCTCCTCTGTGTTTTGATGTTTAGCAGACTGGGCAACAGGCAAGCCTAGATCTCAGCAGCCTGGTGTCTAGCTGGGTTTGGGTGTCTACCAGGAGGTAAAGGCCAGTGCGGTGTTCCTGTGCTATTGACACAGAGCACAACCATCAGTCTCGCACCCGAGTGCCACTTTAGCCTTGAACGGGATGAATTGTGTTCTGCAACTGCATTGCTCAGCTGGAGCCACCCCCAGAGCACTTAGAAGGATGGGGTAGTCTGCGTTGTCACCCTGTCCCTCCAACCTTCTGTCCGGGTGGACACAGGCTATCTACACCGACCAGGTTCCAGGAAGTCTGACCCAGACAGTGCAGACTTAATATTCTCTAATCTCCATTTTTCCACCCTTAATTAATGAGACTCCTCACTTGTCAAAATAAGTTGGACCTACAGACCAAAAAGTGAACATTAGATTATTATTCATACCATATACTCTTACAAATGTCTCTTCTTCTAACTAATGAACTAATGAAGAAAACAGGGTCACAAAGATGTAACTGAGGAAATTTTTTTGTCCTTGGATTTGTTAAATCTGCTCAGATATGACAAAAGAATCTGCCCATCCAGCTATTTTTTCCAAATCAGTTTTAAGCAGAACCATCTCACAATGACAGAAAATAATATCATCATTAACTTAGCACCCATCAAATGCAATCCACTTAGAGCTATGCAATGTTTCACAAGCTTTAAATAGACTGAACATTCCTCCTTTGCGAATTACACATTATAACCATTTTACAAAAAGGTAAATTGAGACATACAGGGATTAAGAATAACAAAACACTGATTTCTGTGGCTCAGCTTGTCTGCTTTTTGGGGACACCAAGAAAACACCTCTCTTCTTATGCCAGTTTAAGTTGTAGCCTCTGCCTGATCTTTACAATCTTTAAAATCTGTTTATTAAGCTGGACATCTACAACTGGTTATTGGTGATTGTTCAAAAAAAAAAATGGGAACTGCTGAAGTTAATCCAGGAAGGAAGTGGGAGACTTGAGACCTGAATCATAGTTTCCACATCTAACTACAAAACTGATTTGGCTCCTAAAATAATATTACAAAAAGATTTGGAAGGCTCTCTGAACTTAAAATAAAATAGATAAGCCAAGGAGAAAAAATAATTCGCTTAAATTAAATATGGCAACAACAAATAAAACAACAGACAATTTGTTACATACTATGGATTCTGAAGGAAAGCATTGCACCCATTATTTCTTATTATTGCTCCAGGAAAGAAATTCTTGGCGAAGGCAAAAAATGAAGTTAGCAATGATTTTTCACTCATGAACCTTTCTCCAGGGATGAGTTATAAAAGAAAAAAATGCTGCCTGGAAGAAGAGAGAAAGCAAGGATTATCTATGTCTACGTATTTAGCCAGACACTTGCACCCACACTTACACTGCTATAGGAAAATCATTAAACAGCACATTTACACTTTTTAAAATTTTGTCCTAATATACGAAAGAACTGTTTAGCCAAGAAGTAGTAGATTAATGTAAGTATTATGGCTAAAACTGCAGCAGGCAACAAGAGTATCCAGTATGAGGTAAACTCTTTCCAGAGTTAGGCTAAACTTTTGTCATGTGGGAGCCAGGTACTCGTATCTGGGTTAATTACTGGAGTGACTGCGCGCTCTCTGTGTGTGACTATCTCTTCCCAGGAGATTGTTGTTCCTATGCACAGTCTAAGTAAAATATACATATAACTTCATTCTGTGTTGCTTATATCTTATCTGAGGAAAGCTGAACACCAAGGCTCTCTCAATACCTGTTGCTTCACAGAGGATCAATAACGCTAACACAGATCATCTGTATAAAAATGTGTATGGAACAGGCTGAGGTCTGAAAGAAAAGCGAGCAGACGGGAAGACAGAGAGCAATGAAGAGGTGTGCCGTAATAAGAATATGAGAAGTTTTCAAACACAGAGTGGTAGGGGAGGGAGTGCAATTAGAAAAGGTTACAAAGTGTTGATTTTAAAACTAGTTCAGAAATATCATAGAGTGGGAAGTCAAGAATGATGACAGCATTCGGGGCGACAGTAGGCATTAGATCAAAGGTAAGATTACATGAAGCAAAGCATCAAACATCATACAAAACAGTAGGTACTGAAATGCAAATAAGTAAATAGAGGAAAGGCTAGTGGAAATACGGAAAAGAAGGAACATGTGCAGCGAGCACACTATGCAGAGAGTGGAATAACTAAAAACCCAACAGAAGCCAGTGCAAAATGAGGTTGCCATTTAATAAGTTTGCACCAGCTGTTCAGTGGAGGATGAAGGGGTTATGTTTGTTATTTTATAAGCTCAACTGCCAAATCAAACCTTAGAATCTTTGGGCATGTTTGTCTACTGCAAACAAAGATAATAATAAATCTTTTGCAGAGGCATTGAAATGAAGCAAAAATGTATTTTCTGCCTCTGAAGGTGGTTTAAAAAGACGTGGGTCAGAAGCCTTAGCACCTACCAGTCTCAAACCCTCCCAGTTTGCCAGCAGCCTGATGCTCCGCCAGGGTGACCAGCGTCAGCATATGTCCAGGTTTTGCAAAGGATGTGACACACAAACTCGAGCTCTTGGCCCGGCGGCACTGGCCGAGAGGGAGGCCTGGCAGAGCCCTGGCTAAGGCACTCATCCGTACACATTGACTCTGGCCTCATTGCTTGTCCCATCTGACCATCTCCTCTTTGCAGAGGTAAGCGTATGGCAAACATGGATTGCCCGTGTTATAACTGGTAGGATATGAGCCTCCTCTGATCTGAAACCATTTAAACACATGGGTCCAGACCTGTACCCAAGTTAGCTCATCAACAAAGCTGATGAGCCCCGACCAATTATTTCATTAATATGCCTGTACGGTTTCCAAAATGGAGCTAGCTCACATCTGCCCAGCTTGAAGCACAGACAATGGAGGCCGGATTTGTCTAGTTTGATACAATGTTGATACAACCTGTAGTCCTAATTCATCAGGGTACATCAGTAATTAAGTGAAAGAAATGGGACCACTCATAGGCTTAAGACTCGGCACACACTTATGTAGCTTGTTGCACTGGAGCTGATAAAATGAAAACTCTGAAAGATCCCTTGACAGTCTGTTTAGTCTCACCTAGACTTTTTTCACGGTTTTGTTTGGGAAATATCTGGTGTTGAATTATTAATCATACAAATAAACAGAGATGGGGAGAACTGACATACTTCCAAAGTGAAAACAAAGCATGGAAAGGAAGGAAATGGTAAAGTATAGAAAAGCTGAGGTATAAAGCATAGACATTACCTATATTAAAGGATATGCATGTTATTCTATGACAGAATAACATTATGCCTTCTGGCTCCTATTAATACTTTGGTTAAATCCCTTAAGTAGATTAGAAAGAATTACAGACACTACTGAACAAAAAAAGCTACAAACAGGTAGTGTGCATGCTTTAGTATATATAGCAGCCAACAAAGTACTGTCATGGTGCAGAAATAAGTGGAGAAGCAGACTTACTTGGATTCAGGAGGGGGAAGTTAGTAAGTAAAATGAAGGTTTGGAATTTTAAGCTTTACATGTTCCCTTCTGATGACTTCCATGCTCAGCTGCTCCCCGGCCCTCTGGGCAAATTTCAAGATAAATTTCTTCTCTTACAAAACAATAACCCCAAGCCACTTAAGGAAGGATTGCAACAACAATCTTCATGCTGCTTTATTTCACATCGTCATGTGTCTTCATGTGCTTTTTGCACTTGTTGAGTTATACCTTAGCCAGGGTAAGCTGGAAAAGTCCCATTGAATCAAAAAGGTAGTGCTAAATCCTCCAAAGGTTCCTCTGATTTTCATTCTATAGCAGGTATTTTTACAAAGTAAACATATTACAGCCTTCCACACTTCCCTATTCATAAGAAAGGCTTCAAAATACAACCCAGATCACTCCTATAATAATCTGCAATAAACGTACAACACCTGACCATGTACTCATGTCCTCTCTGGAATCTTAGAGATGTGGATGGGTTTACCATAAAGCACTAAACGTTTTTTTGTTAGCATTCAAAAGATATGTTTTGTTGGTGCCTCCAGACATTTTTCATTTTCCACTTCAAGCAGTATTTATCAGACCTCCTCATGCTTCTCTAATTGGATTGTTTGCCCATTTGAAATGCACAGCAACATTCTACTCAGAGAACAATACATCCAGACAAAACAACACCTTGTTTAAAAATACATAAGTACATTTCTTGTTTGAGCACAGAAAAAACAACATTTCAAATTCCTCAAGAAAAACTTCAAGGACATCAGAAGATCCAGGGCAGACTGGTACTGACCCAGCAGAAGTGAGACCTGTGATAAGTTTCACTTTAATCCAGTTTTCTCCTGCAATCACTTTTTGCTTACTCTCCTTCATCGATAACTTTGTTCTTATTTTGAAATGTTCCTAAGACTCTGCTATATCCTGAAGCTTCTGTACTCTCCAAGAAGCAGGAAAACACCTGAAGCCCAAGGCACCAAACACAACTGAAAACATACAAAACACAATCTCATTATTCAGGGGGGTACATACATCCCATAAAACTGATTAAATATAGCCAATAATTTTCCAGAAGATGACACTGCATTACTATTGCACAGAAAAGATTTACTGTCTGAAGTATTGTATAAAACAATTACTAAAGCTAGGTGTAAGACTAGCGATGCAGTATTTTACAGCGTACAGCAAAAAACTGCATGCCTAAGAGAATTGTAAAGGCTACCATAGAGACTGCAAACTCTATAACAATCTATAGACATCTTTCGAGGATTTCAACTAAGACAGCCTCTTTGAGATTTGGGGTGGAACCATAGAGAACTGCAATGGAAAGGTGAATATCAGTCTGAATGGAGAACAAATGGGAATATCTGGATGTGGAGGCACCACAAGGAGCACACAGCAGGTCTCAGAACAGCCTGTGTTCATGGCATTGAGATTAGCAGCTCATCAGGGCTCCAAAAGGGTTAAAAAAAGGTATGTTCAAAACCTGCACATGGTCACCAGTCTAAGAAGACCCCAGGAGACATCAGGGGGACTTGACAGCTGGCACCTCCACATACATTTAAAATAATAATAATTTTTTTAAAATTAAAAACAACTACATAAAATGTTGTTGTTTTGGTTTGGTTTTTTTAATTATTAATCTACTCCTGTATTCTGGCATGGATATTTGCTGCACTGTTGATACAATGTTTCAACAGTATTTCCTACAGAAATTATGAAAGAAGATCTGGATCAGGACTTTAATCCTGTTACTGATTATGACTATTTTCTGATTTACTTGGAGTAGTTATTCTGCAGATTTTCCCCTCAAAATGTCTTGATGCCTCTTATTGCTAGAACATGTGTGACCACTCTAGGATAGTCTTGTCACTCACAGAACAAGCTTATGAAATTTAATTTTTCCTTTTTTTTTTTCCTTAAAAAGGTCAATCCCCTGGAATTTTGCAGTAATATGCCATAGTTTCATGTGAAGACCTCAGCTGAGACTGTAATATAAGTGTCAGTCACTTGATTGACAGCATGTGAGGAAGCGTGATTTTTCTTCCTCGTCCCAATGAAATTCTGATGATAAATTTGTGCTTATGATGCTAAACACTGGTAGTTAGTCCTCAAAACCAAAACATTTTGAGGACAAATGTTGACTCCCCCTATAAAGAAAACTAACAGAATCTAAACTGGAGATATAGCCCTGTAAACCCCAATAACTTTACAGGCCATTTTTTTCATGCGATGATTAACATGGAGCTGCCATTAAGTGCATTACTCACCAGTTAACAAAAGTACAAGACTCTTGTTCATGGTTTATCTGAGAAAGAAGGTATCTCATTAAAAATAAACCATTTTGGTTTGGGTTTTAAGAGTATCCGTTAGAATTCTGGACTTTTGAGAACTGGGATTCACCAAAGACATTTTAGAAGTAAGTATCTGCCCGAAAAGCAGGGCACTGGTGCTGAATCCCAGATGTGAAAAATGGCCCTTTGGTACTGGTTCCTGAGGACCTCTGGACCACGCTTACTCAATGTACCAGCTGCCCTGCCTGTGAGGTGATGCTGGGATCCAGAAATCAAGCTTGACTGGTTTTGCATCTGTTCAGATGCTCCTAAGAGTGAATGGACCTGTACGCGTGTGAGTACCTAAGCTGCGTATTGGTAATTCCTCACTGTGTGAGGACCTGGATGAATATAGACTTCAGAAATCCAGGTGGTAAATCAGCTGGAGGGGAGTAGCAAGGACATGGGGCCAAACAGCAACACAGCTACACCAGGAGGAATCACTCAGGCAAGGCAGACTTGAATTTGACTCCACAGATGTGATGCTCAGCTCAATTTCAAAAGGGTCCTTGTAGACACAGACCATCTCTTCTGCTCTATGTGAAGTCAGGATTTGATCCATGGGGTCAGGATTTTCAAAGGATAATAATAAGGGCTTGTTCACACAACCTTTTCCTGTTCCAGCTGTGCTGGCTGAAGGGTTTACTACCCGAACCCGCTAGCTGCATGCTGGTATCCGCTTGCTGGAGGTTGGTATCCCTTCTGACGTGCCATCTGGGGAAGCTTTATTTCACAATGAACTGGTTTGGCTCAAATAGTGTAAACGCCAGGGAGGTCTTTGGAGCCCTGAAATATGTTTGTGAATAATCCTGGCAGCCACTGAGATGGAAGGTCTTCGGGGGAAGTAACTGCCTGAAGTGACGAGGAGTATGGAGGCGGATAGCACCTCGAAGAGAGTGGGCAGGCAGGTTGTTAGGGAATGTGGCATTCAGCTCCCATGAACCCTCATTAAGGTTTATGGTAATATTTTTAGGCCCAGTTGAAAATGTCATTCTAACATGACATTCTAGCGTTTCCATTTTCAGTTTTACTGCTCATCTATATGATCCTGAGAGTGTGTGAGAAGCAACATACAAATAGGAACAATAGGAATGAATCACTCAGTTAAAATAAGTGCATAAAATCCAGGCCCTATTGAAATTAATATCAAAGCACTTTCACCAAGGGCAGGACTTCACTTACTGGATGTACTCTGGCATAAAGCCAGTGGCAGTACATCAGTGTCAGGGTAGCTACAAATGACTGCTCTGGCAGTGATGGAGCACAGGCACTTTCTATTTTTTAGTTTCCTTATTCCCATTAACACATGCAAATGATGTGCCTTTCTGTGTCTTTTTTGCTTTAGCAACCTCACTTAATTCCCTGTTAACATAGATTTTTTCAGTCATCCTCAGTAGACATTTATTTCATCTCTTTTTTTTTTTTTCCTTTGAGGTAGAGGGACAAGACAGCAACAAGCAGTGATGGAGAGAGATTAGGAATGGCAGAGTAACAAAGCACAGGAATGAATACTGAAGCTACCTATTCTTATATTAAGAACCTGATGAGAAGTAATGGACTAAAAGGTACAGTACGAAAACATTCAAATAGCAGAGGTGTTTGTAAACTCTTGAATACATTTGTCAGGTAATCCTCTACTGCGTTGCATTTGTAGATGTATCCTTAGAACTGTTTCAGAACAATGGCCTTTACATATGCCACGACTATGTTTTGAACATATTTTTCAGACATATGCCATTCAGTGGTGGTTGTTAAATGCTCCATCCATAAACCATTATGCTCTTCTATATTGAAGTTTCACTGCAACAGGCAGCTGTTTGACAGAGAATAAACTCCTGGGGACAGCAGCAAATCAAATTAAATATATCTCCACAGAGCTATCATAGGGGGTTGCATGGCTTGCTAGACTGCATCAAGAGCAATAAGCACACAAAGGAAGAGCAAACCTGAGATAAATCAAGATAGACCAAATGAACAAGCAGACAGACAAATCACTATTGGCTCCATGAAAGTCATTAGGAGTTTCGATGTTGATTTCAATAGATCTAGTATTTCAGCTGTCTATCTGTGGGCAGGAAGTTTTTAATCCTATAAAAGTCAGAGAGATTATCTAATTATTGTTCTTTTCTCACCACTTTTATAAGTGCGGTTATGGGAAATGATACTCACTGATATGCCAATAAATAAGCTCACTGAAAAAAAGAAGTGGAACACGCTAATAGTTAAGACTTGGTTCACTCTTTTCTAATACTTATTTTCCTCACATAAACCTGTAACCACCCTAGAGTTTAGTTGGGGCGAAAGAAAGAAAGTGGCTTGATTACTTCAAGGAACAGACCCAAACATGTATTCATCTCAAACACTGGCTTATTCTCATTAAGAACTTCTCTACAGACAAGACGAGTGGGGTCTGTCCTCGTACTTTTTTCTATTATGTATGCTTCAAAGCCTGTCAAATACATACTGGGAGTACATACACTCTACATTAGGGAGGGAGGAGAAACAGCAAGAGAAGTGCCAACACAGTAAATAAGTTCCTCTTAATAAATCCCACTGCATTAACAATGGCCTAAGTGTAGAAGTGTGCACTTCAGGGAAGCACAAAGTGCTCTCATGGTATCTTACTTCAATACATTTTATCTCAAAAACCTGCTCTTTCAATACTCCCTTTCTCAGCCACTTGTTTCAGCCTGAATATACTCAAATGCTCAGAATCATTTCCTTCCAGAAAATAAATGGTAAATCTATGTAGAAGTGAAAACAACCTTGTTCTGTTTTAAAAGTGTTCACTCCTACATCATTCGTTCTGTTAATGCTCTTTCTCACCTAACATTTCACAGGCTTCTGATCCAACTGTGTAACTGGGGTCTACAATAGCCTTTTTTGGACTTACCATTTTTCTGAGTGATCTTATCTTCATCATATGCATAATGAAAAACAAAGAAATACACCTATGCTGCTCTGACTCACAGAATAATTTTACAATCATATTAAATATAACCTTTGTTTCTCCACCATGGATCTGTCAGGCATCCCTCCACAGGCTGACTGGGAAAAGGTGGGATGGAAACAGTGAACAGATGTCCCTAATTAGGCTAGCCCACTATTATTTTAAAATACCGTACATTCGTTTGCCTGTATCCATGCTGAATTAGTCCATTCAGCTTGAAAGTTCCTGTGCAACCCCTGCGCCATTGTAACTGTTTGTTGGTAAATTTTCCAGCAAGGAGAAAAGCCCTAGACATTTCTTCAGAACAAAGTTACAAGGAACAGGTATCATTTTGCTCAAGTGTATATTACTGCTATTTCACGGAGATGCTTTAGCACCTTCCCCACCCCACCCTCCCGGTGCTCTGGTGATGAAACTGGGAGATCACCCTGTTCCTGTGAAAGACAGACAAATCTGTTCTCATTTTAAGCCTCTGAAGATCTTTGCTTGCACAGATGTTGTCCCAAACAGGGCTCGTTTACCCGGTGTGCAATAAGCCAATCTTCACACACTGATACAAGATACTGTTTTATTCTCAAAGCTGTGCAAGTTTGGCTGCTAGGTGGTAATTCCACAAAGCTAGCACACCCACCAAACTTTTCTCTAACTTTTATACATTACAATTAACATACCACACCTGTTGACTCCCTAATCATTAAATTAGCTAAGCATACTTGTCTCTTACTGGTTCATATCTTCCTCGCTTAAATTTAAAGGTACAATATGATTTGAACTTACTACACATGCTCAAGGAGAGTAGGGGGTAGATGCTCTAGTTTTTGAGTCAGTGGTCGCAATCTCCCCCTGCCAAAGCTGCCTTTCCCCTACTTTCCTTCTTGGCAGATCCTTAGTAACTCCTCATGGTTTAGTAGTCAAGACAATAATACATGGGCTTGTGTCCTGTTCCTGGACAATTTGTCATTAGGGATCTATTAACCAAACAGAAGCAGAGTTAGGGTAGGGCTTTACAATGGACATTCTGTAGCAGCATCAGCTTTGGATAGCACAGGCTCAGGAGAAAATTCATCAGACAGTTAAATCCTCTGAAGCATTCAGCTGTACCCAGCATGCTCCATGTCGGGATTGCAGGGGCTGAGCAAGAATTTCCCCTATGGCTCTGTCCCTGGCAGCCAGAGCAGGGTGCAGCACTGGGCACTTCAGCTGGATGCAAGCAAACCATCTCCTGCCACATCAGTTCTGCTGCTGGTCACCAAAAGGAAAAAGGGAAGGTGGGGGGAGCATAACTAAAGCAAAGCAGGACAGAGAGCAATGCTGTAAGGGGGTTAATGGGCGGCTGAGAAGCGGAGATCTGATGACTACCCACAGAGCTGAATTTTACTGGGGCCTCTTCCCATATTTTCTCTAAGAGTCTGAAGAACTAGCCTCAGTCCAGGCTTTCACAGGCACAGCAGGGTCTTTTTTCCCCCCATTGCTTTTGAGTCTCATACAAGAGACAGCTGAGTCCCAATCCATAAAGTTGTCAAGCAGTGTGGACTACAGTCAACAAACAGAAACTCCACTTTGCACAAATACTGTGCTACGAAAGTACGAGCCAGAATCAAGTTGCAGCCGCCTCATGTTGGGCGCTCAGAATTAGTGGGATGCTTGTGTCAGGCACGGCTCTGCAGCAGTTACTCAGCTTCTGCTGCAGCAGAGCTAACCACCCTGTCAAGCACAGCAGTGACGTGCATCTCATGAAAAAATCGGCAACTGTCATGTTAAAGAAAGGCTTGACCAGTGTGCCATAAAAAAAGCAAGAGCTTCAGATTTTGAGTGCAAGATTAAAGATCTATGGTGTAATATGCATTTCAAACACAGAACTATCTGAAACTTGGTTAGAACTCAAAAGATGATTACTCAAAAATCCAATTAAAACTTTATCCTTTCCCTAAAGCCATCCTCTTAACTTTAACGTAACTCGTTACGAGAGCTTTACTTGCAGTAAGTATATGAACTTTCAAGGCCATCTTGTCAGGAGAATATGCTTTGGAAAAAAACACAACAATATTTATTTAAAAAATGTAAGTAAACATATCTTAAATATTTAAATTGCATTTTAAATACCGTTCTGGAACATAAAGTCTATCTAAGTATATTCTTAGATACAGACTGTAGTAACTTAATGATTTTTTTTTCACTATTTAAAGTCCTTGCATCATTTCCTTTTTTTGTAATTAAGCAGAAACAACCTGGGTCATTTTAACTCTCATTCTTTCCCTTTATCTACCACTTGCCCAACACTCCCAAATTCTGACTCTGGTTAAGATTCAGTAAATGATTCCAGCCTAATCCCCAGTAATTGGGTTCATGAGTTGTCTGGTTTAAAAATCACATTTGGGGAAGAACTTTGGATATGTGTTTCAGCGAATTAGTTACCTTAATTTTCCTTTGTACTTACCATTCTTTCAAAAAAAGGGGTCTATTAGTTTGAACAACTGTAGTAAAAATTGCTTTTTCGATTGCCGTTTCCTAAAAATGGAACCAGAATATCTTTTATTTCCTCACAATTCTACCAACCCAATGCCTGCCTAGTTCATCTCTTTCAGCTACTAGTTGCAGGTGCTGCCTTTCAAAGATTGTAATTGTTAATTCTACCCACAACTGAGAGATGATAAAGAGGAAGAGATGGATATTGATAAATATTATACATAATACAAAAATGCAATATAATCTTCTTCTGTTTTTCAGTAGGTGAGCTATTGCAGTGAGCTAATGCATCCTGCAGGGAGTTACTGCATCTCTGGAAACAGCCACATGAAAAATGAATGCAAATCCTTTAAAAAAAGTTTTAAAAAAATCTGTATTTTCACATGTTCATTATAGCCTTGGCAGCATACAGATCTTGAGTTTGCATTTGTAAAGGCTTCACTGTGACAAAACAGTCAACACAGCCTACATCCCACACTTTAAGAAAACAGATCTCCCATTGACTTCAACAACGGTAGCACTTAAACAAGAGCAGCAGATTCCAGCATTTAGCAAACCAAGTCAAAAGGGAACTTCTGAGCCCCACCTTAAGCAGTCTGCATAGACAGCAAGCATCTGGAGTTGATACCAGACTTGTTGATAACAAGAGAAAAGTTGGCTAAAATGCCAGAAGCTGTTCTTCCAGCCCCGCACCACTGAGGGAACTAAGAGAACCTCAGGAAAACAGCCCAAGCTCTTTCCAGGAGTAGTAGCTAATGAGTAGGCTAGCACTGAGTCCGAAGAAGCCAATGAACCGTGACAACTTCAGCAGGGCTCGCCATGTGTTGCGTGAACTACCCCCTACTGCCCGCCTTATTGGGTGGGTAATGGCTTCCAGGCACTGCCTAACAAACCACTGTTGAAAAGCGACTGGAAGACAGAATCCCCGGTTAAGCTGTCCTCTGGCTTTCAGCTATAATGTGAGTACAAGGTTTAATAACTTATCCAGCATGTCAGATTACATATTGCTCTATCTCAGCATTCTCCAAGTATTTATCAGTCCCGGTACAGATTTATTTTAAGAGGAATGAGTATGCCTTCATTTATTAGATACAATGTGCCAACAAGTGATTTTTTTTCTGAACAGTTTCAGGTATCCTCAATCAAAACCAAAACTTAAGTCTGACTACAAAGTGCCGTCAATCTAACCCACTTACGCTACGCTTAGTTGCCTAACTATAAGCATCCAGCTTGGATGTGTCACATCAAGGCAATTCAACTTGCCTTAGCACCCTGTGTACCATGTAGTCAATGCCTTTGTTGTCCCAAACAGGGCTCGTTTCACCGGTGTGCAATAAGCCAATCTTCACACACTGATACAAGATACTGTTTTATTCTCAAAGCTGTGCAAGTTTGGCTGCTAGGTGGTAATTCCACAAAGCTAGCACACCCACCAAACTTTTCTCTAACTTCTATACATTACAATTAACATACCACACCTGTTGACTCCCTAATCATTAAATTAGCTAAGCATACTTGTCTCTTACTGGTTCATATCTTCCTCGCTTAAATTTAAAGGTACAATATGATCTTAACTTACTACACATGCTCAAGGAAAGTAGCGGGGTAGATGCTCTAGTTTTTAATTGAGTCAGTGGTCGCAATCTCCCCCTGCCAAAGCTGCCTTTCCCCTACTTTCCTTCTTGGCAGATCCTTAGTAACTCTTCATGGTTTAGTAGTCAAGACAATAATACATGGGCTTGTGTCCTGTTCCTGGACAATTTGTCATTAGCGATCTATTAACCAAACAAAAGCAGAGTTAGGGTAGGGCTTTACAATGGACATTCTACAGCAGCATCAGCTTTGGATAGCACCTTGATGGTGGCAGCTGTATGTGGAAAATACCAACAGGCAGTCCCTTGAATAAGCGCAGGAACACATCTGAACAGGCTAATGACATACGACTTCCCTTTAGGTCCATTTATGAGTCCTCTTCTGAAGACAGGTACTAAATGGTGATAAACATCTATACAACATCCTAGTGGTTAGCACACTTGCTTGAGAAATGTTTGGGGCTTTCACCTCCGAGCGATATTAATGTAGTCTTTTTCTTCCATCTGATCTTTGTTGTGTTTGAAAATGAGTATCTTTGAGATATCTGCTGCTCTATCAGATTTGTTGAAAAATTCAACTGCTGTTGGAAGCAGCGAAAACAGACAATAAATGTGAAAAAGCAAAAAATTGCTTTTTCCTCATTTTCTGAAGAAAACTGCTAAAAATGTGTAAACTGCTCCTGGCATGCTGACCTTAACCCTGATCTTTCCCTTCCTAGGGGAGTTTCCTTATGAAGAGGCTGAAGAATCAGGCTACCATTACCTTACCCTATCCGGTTTAATAAACCTTTGTACTCATTTCCACAAGGAGACCACAGGAGGCATCTTTTGTAGGTTATGACGGTCAATATCTAAAATAAACTACAGTGATATACATGGAAAGTTTGTCTGGTTCAAGAAGCACTTACTCCTTTCTTTTAACAGGGCTTTGTGATGGCTCAGCATTGCAAATAAACTGCGTATCTTCCATTCAAGCAATATTTTGGCTTCTCATTACCCACCCAGGGCACATGTTATAGCACAGGTCCTACTCAACTCCACAGAACTTGTACAAAGAGAGGCCCTACACCTCTGACAAGAAGAATGGTGTAAGTTGATCATAAAACAAGCATAAGTGACAAAGTAACATCATTTGTATTGATTTGCTTTCAAAAGCGGGATGCAGCTGTGAAACTGTGATGCTTTTATATGCTGCACCTAAGAGCACAGCAGATACCATTGCTTAGAGTCTCTGAAACCAGCCACCACTACTTCTTTCTAGACAGATGGTAACAGAAGGTGTCCTGAAAAAGCCAGGGATGCAGGCTGAAGGGCCAGGGTTGTCAACAAAGCCTACTGGCAAAACCTGTGCTCTTAACAAGGCAACCATGTTACTTCATCGTGGAGGGGTTTCTAGCAGGAGTTGCTGTCAGGTGTGTTTCTGTGAGGAACGGATGGCACTGTAACTTAGGAATATTTTGTTTGCTACCAACTGCACTGAGTAGGGCAGCTGAGAAAATAAATGATGGTAGAAAACAAAGCAGCCTCTGACCTGAACATGATATGCCTCCTCCCAATGTTTTAAGGGCTGAAATAAACTCTGACTTAAAAGTCAAGTCCTACAGGCTATAGTCCTATATAATGGCCCAGATATTTCACATTTTCTACCGCTGTTTACTGCCTCAGTGTTATATCATGACCTAGAATGTCACATTCAGTTCAGCAGTACTGGTCAAAAACCTGCACTCAAAACTACTGCCTACCCAATGCAGAAACTTGCATGTCACCCTGTTTGAATACTAGAATAAAATTAGAACTGTGAAGGCTGCTGAAAAGTAGACGTAAGCCAGCAGTAGAAAGCTATAACTTTACCAAACAATTCTCAGTCTTTACTACGCCTCATTTTAGAACCTAACAATAGAAGAAGTGGTAGATTGTAAGCTATTGCCCTTCTATTCATGCCAGTTTTCCATCCACAAGAAAACCTTTGGGTATTATTCTACATCTGCCAATACCATGGCTTCTAACAGCTTAAGCCTGGATAACTATAGGGATACTTTCGCTAGTATTTCTCTAATGGAAGAGTTGCAGAAAAATTGACTCCCAAGAGGCACATTTAAGAAGCCTCCAATATTCAGGACGGTAAGGGGAAGCTGTAGCATGGATCTGATGTACATGAGCTGTGCCAGCTTCTGTTGTGAGGTACCACGGCAGCTTTCGTGCAGGACAGTTCAGCGCTCGCAACGTAGGTGCGGCCAGCTTTGTAACGTGACCCACACATGGCTGCAAGACTTCTCAATCTCTAGCAATGCACCTGTATTTGCTATGAAATTAAATAACCTGGTGTCCTGGTTTCAGCTGGGATAGAGTTAATTTTCTTCCTAGTAGCTGGCATAGTGCTGTGTTTTGGATTTAGGATGAGAAGAATGTTGATAACATACTGATGGTTTAGTTGTTGCTGAGTACTGCTTATGCTAGTCAAGGACTTTTCAGCTTCCCATGCTCTGCCAGGTGCATGAGAAACTGGGAGGGGGCACAGCCAGAATAGGTGATCCAAACTGCCCCAAGGGCTATTCCATACCATATGGCCTCATGGGCAGTATAGAAGCTGGGGGGGGTTGGCCGGGGAGCAGCGATTGCTGCTCAGGAACTGTCTGGGTATCGGTTGGCGGGTGGTGAGCAATTGCATTGGGCATCACTTGCTTTGTATATTGTTATTATTATCATTATTATATTGTTATTATTACTACTACTAGTAGTATTGGAGGGCGTCCACAGGAGGGCCATGAAAATGATCCAAGGGCTGGAGCCCCTCTCCTACGAGGCCAGGCTGAGAGAGCTGGGGTTGTTCAGCCTGGAGAAGAGGAGGCTGCAGGGAGACCTTAGTGCGGCCTTTCAGTATTTAGAGGGGGCCTACAGGAAGGATGGGGACAATCTTTTTAGCAAGGCCTGTTGTGACAGGACAAGGAGTAATGGTTTTAAAGTAAGGCAGGATAGATTTAGACTGGATATAAGGAAGAAATTTTTTACAAGGGTGGTGAAGCACTGGCACAGGTTACCCAGAGAGGCAGTGGAGGCCCCATCCCTGGAAACATCCCAGGCCAGGTTGGACGGGGCTCTGAGCACCCTGGGCTGGTTAAAGCTGTCCCTGCTCACTGCAGGGGGTTGGGCTGGATGAGCTCTAAAGGCCCCTTCCAACCCAAAGCATTCTATGATTCTATTGTACTTTATTTTGTTTCAATTATTAAACTGTTCTTATCTCAACCCAGGAGTGTTTCTCACTCTTACTCCCCCGATTCTCTCCCCCATCCCACTGGGGCAGGGGGAGTGAGCGAGCGGCTGCGTGGTGCTGAGCTGCTGGCTGGGGCTAAACCACGACACCTGGGAAGCTGTTCAGAAAAATGGGAAGGTATTCTTGGCTTTTTATCCAAAGAACAATCCACAGAAGGGAAAATTTACTCATGATTTCAGCCTTGGCACTTCAAAGTGAAACACAGTGCAGTATTACATGCCCTAAATTAATCTTTAAATACATTGTTTGAAACACATTATTATAGTAACAGTAAGCAATGACTTTGAGAACTTTTAGTATTTCAGCTTCTTTACAGGACAGGCAGTTACCTCTCCTTTAACATTATGGGCATGCTCTTCAGAAATGGTGTAACAATTTTTACACACTGAGGGGGAGAAAAAGAAACTGGACTTCTCTCTTCTGAGCTGTGAAGATATCTTTGATAGAATAAGATCCCTCTCTAGTGACTAGTTATTGCCCTAGTATGTAGTACAGATGGTGTATATTTTTTTTTTCTCTTCAGCATCGTTCATGCTAAAATCACTCTTTAGTAGCAAGTCGGAAAATCCAAGCACTGCCAGACACAAGTCAATGACCAATGCAAGAAAACTAATAGCACTTAACAGCTGATGACTTTTATGAGCAAAGACTGTCCCACCCTCATCTTCAAATGATCCTTTTGCACTTAAGCTTGCACTGTGATTCTGATACAGAACTCACTGTAGGAATTTTTGGCCTCACATTGCTAACTTACCAATATAACAGATGAAGTGACCTCAGAAAGCAAAACACAACCAATAACCAAAACTGTAACAATTGTTGAAAAGGAAATAACTCTGCAGGTGCTAGGGTTCTGATGGAGAACAGATGTCATACAACAAATGTACCGATCCGTAATAGCTCCAGCAAGATGGTGCTACATGCTTGCCTGTAATCTGCTTCTCAGCTCCACATCTCAAACACCTTAGAACAGCTCCTGTGAATTTGACGAAATTAAGTTGACTGCTGATGCAGGAGTGACCGGTAATTCAAAGGCTAGAGAAACGCGGCATATGCGTGAGGTGAGGCAGAAGGGGTAGACCTGTTCATGACAGGCCAGCTAAACTACACGGGTAAGCAGCTGAGCAATTGGTCCTGGCACCACAGGGTACATACAGGTTTGAATTTGAGAGAAACTCCTATGGCTGGTTTGACATGCCCAAATGCCAATATTTATCTTCCTTTAAGAATGGTAGGAAGGAAAGGAAAAAAAAAAAAAAAAAAAAAGATACGCCTGCTTCCCTTAAGCTGAGGGCAGATCTACTTATCTGTAGTGTCTGTATTAGATATAAGAAGCCAGAGGTCTAGGGAAATAACTGAAGTGTTAACAAAGTGTTAGCAGCTTTGCTTTTTTCCTCCTTATAAGCTACTATCACTTCATGTCACTGAACCAATTCTCATATATTTGTTTGGGGCTCCAGGTGGAAAAAACTCATTATCTTTTGAGTCCAGCTGTTAAGAATATAGAATTATATTGTATTTCCATCTGCAATAAAGCAGGAGCTTTAGCTCTTTTTGAACTATGTCTAGGTGGATTGCATATTTAGTTGCCCTCATAGCTCCTCCTGTTTCAAAATAAAAACATCTTTCAAAATCATTGCATTTTCAGAACTCTTTCATTTGAAGTGACCTGGTTTCCTCCAACTGGAAGAGCTTAACATAACAAAGAGAGAGGATTCTCTTTTTCTATTCCTCCCAGCCAAGAATGGCTTGTACATACTTATATAAGTACAAAATTTCACCTTGAAACCCAAATTCTAAAGGACTTCAGAAAGCTTAGAAAACCCAACAGGAGAATGAAGCCTTCTTCTGACCACTGTTAAAAACAGAAGTGGTGTGTCCTGTAGCAATGTGTATGGTGAAAATTTCTGTACCAATACAGTTACGAGCGTATGTTCACCCTAAGGCTCTGTACAAAAACCTGCCTAACAAAAACGCACATGCTACATAGAAAAGAAAAAGCAGTGTGTGAGTAGTTTGTTCAGTCTGATATTCTGATACAGGTCTGATATTCCGAACTGTAGATAGCTACTTTTTAGTAAGCTATTCACACAGGGTGTCAAATACACACACACGCCTTAAAAATGTGGGGTTTGGAATAGAAGTGGCAACCAGGTTCTTCAGGTACTAATGCCATGCTAGGAGAAGACATGTCTTAATCCACAAGATTATATACATTTGACTCCAATTGTCCAGCTGCCTTCAACCCCTGTCTCTTTTCCAGCCTGAATTCTCCTCTGGACATGCAGTTGTTCAATACCCAAGATCAACTTTCAGCATTTCTTGAGGGTGACCCATAGACTTTAGTTTTAAAACCTTCCATATGAAGTATTATAAAGACTATACATACATGTGGTTGTGCTGACTACTTACTGTAACTACTGAGCCAAAAGCAAAAATTGACAATCACTCTGAAGTTATTTCCTCAGGTTGGCCAGTATGGAGTTGCCTGTTCCAAGTCTCTCACTAAAAGTTTCCAGTGCTTTGAGTGTTTAATCCTTAGTGCTTAGCTCCCCAGCTGAGAATAAAGAAAGTATAATCAAATAATCTTCAGATTATTCAGCTACCCAGAGAAGGTCCAAAAAAAAAAAAAAAAAAAAAAAGCGCCAAACCCAACTTATATTTTGGCTTATACCACATTGCCCTGGTATATTGCACCAGAATGCCACCACCACATTCAAGGGGAACTCAACTTTTCTTCAGCAGTTTTGGCAACTGAAAAATTGCTGGACACATCTCGCTTGCAAGGGAATGATAGGGTGTTTTTTTTTTTTTTTATAATCCTATCTGATCAAAATCAATAAACTAACTAAGCCTGTTGATATACAAGAAAGCTGTTGACTTTTTTGGAACTATTCTTAAAAACTTAATGAAAAAGAAAACTCTGCTGTCACTGAACATCTGGGCAACATGGCATAGGGGAGCTACCACTGCTAACGTGGCATCACTGCCACTGATGACCAGCTGCCGTATAAAAATGTCTTTGCTCTCAAGGGAGTAACAGGCAGTGAACATACGCTCTCCTTTAACTGTCAGTGTTGCAAAATCTACCCCAAACAGAAGTTAAGTCAAGCTCTTCTCTGCTTGGAAGAGATGTAACAGATTCTCACAACAGGTTACCTGCTTGGAGGATAGGATTTTTTTCTAATGATTGTGAAAAAAGTGTATCCAATTATAAAATTTCATTCCAGGAGAAAGACTAATTGGACACTTAACAGCTTTCTTCACTTCTGTTTTCATACACAAGCAGGAACTCTATCACTTTCAATTGCTCTGTGTAATTCTTTTCTTGAAAACAGGACTGGAATTTGACCAGACATAGAATAAATCAGAAATTACAAAACAGCATGAAATTCTGTGAAGATGGTCCTTCTGCTGTGGTGCTACGGGTACCATGAAGGGCTGTTAAGTGAAGGCAGGTACATGCTGAAATACACAAGACATGATTTATTGAGAAAGTTTATTTTATTGGCTTACAGGTCACACCCACCTCTTTATTAAAAAAGCTCTTAGTCAACTTAAAAAATTACCAAAGTATAGTATACGTATTTGGAAACTTCTCAACTGATCCCTCTCTTATTCCCCTCTCCTGTTTGAACACTTCCTTCTTGCTTGTTACATTCTAGCAGACAAAAGTGCAAATACAATACTACACACCTGCTGAACTGAGAGATCCTGATTTTTCAACAATATTAATGCAAGGCTTTTCCATGCTCCAGCAAAGCAAGGATTCGGCGAGATTTTGAAGGGGTTTGAAAAAGGAAGATACCAAGAGGTTTTAGAGAACAAGACAGATATTACTGAAATAAAATTGTAGATTACTGTTTTGTTAATATATTTGACCAAAAATTTACCTTCATTCAGTCCTTTTCAGGTACTTCAGTACTGAACTATCTGTAGTAGTATTATGACAAGTAAGTGCAGCTCCTTTCAAAGACATGGCTTATAGAGGTTTATTATCAGCAGAATCAGGGTACGGCTCAAGTATTTTCCTTTCAAGGTACAGCGAGAATTTTACTCACCCTTTAATACATACCTCCACCCCTTTTGCATGTAAGATGTCTAGAACTTACAGTGACTCAATCGCAGCAAATCAGGTTTTGAATATATGGCAATGTAAGCAAGACAACTGATAATCTAGATAACTTGGCTTCCTGCTGTGCTGAGTAAGTTTGTTTTTATAGCAGACATTCTCATTTAAATGTAGACACTGCAAAATATTACAGCTCTTTATAAGTGTTCTTAGTTTTAATGAGTTTTAACAAGAACACTTGTTCTTAGTTTTAATAATATTTAATTAAAGCTTGCTATTTTGCTGGAACTGAGACACCAAGGAAAGAACCTGCTCCGAGGCTTTAATTTGTTTAGTCCCCAGGTATGCTGCACTATTACTGGCTGTTTCCTCTAAGAAATACCGGTAGTTTACCATCATGCCACAAGAAGCAGCAATGCCCCGAGGGCTTGTGTCTGCCATCCAGTTTATCCGCCACATCACGGAGCCATTCTGAAGATGAAAATTTGCTACTGGATTAAGAGCATAGCCACGATGTTTCTCTCCATACAAATACCAGGCACAGAGTCGCATAAATGGTGAATGGAGCACTTGAACTAATTTTTCTGATCTCACCCACTCATTGTTATTTAAGACTTTCTTTAGTGTTTCAGTAGTAGAATCTCCTGTGATCTCAGAGATTTCTTGCCGTTCTGATTCTGTAAAAACTTCATTTCTTGCCAGTTCTTTTGTTTGCGAGGAGAGGAGACCAACAAGCCATTTTGTGAATCCCGGGATAGGTGAAAGAGTAGAAAAAGCTTTTATCTGAGGAAACTCTTTCTGCAGACAAAAGGAGAGAAGAAAAATTCATGAGTTTTGTCATGATTGACAATGAGAAGTTTGAGTGAAAGAACAGCTGATACCCTTCACTTGGTGTCAAGCAAAGACTAGAGATTCTGAGAATTAACTGATACACACAGACACCAAAAAAAAAAAAGAAAAAAATCACCCTGCCAGTAACAGGTTAGCGACTAGAAAGCACTTGGAGAATGAAGAAACTTTTAACACTGACTGAATTACAGTCCACACACACAATCTATATAAAAGTACTTATGCAGTACTTACCAACACTACATTCTGGTATGTCATTTTATAGGCAGAAATAAACAAATACAACTGCATGTCATAAAGAGGTTAATCAGAGGAATAAGATTTTTTTAAAAAAATAAACATACAACTTTTCAAAACCTTTTAGATATAATTTATTTTTCTATGTAACTATCTTTTTTTAAATCAAGGACAGTTTACTATTTCAGTCTATTTTAAAATCAGGAGAGGTACAATTTCCAGATTTTAACAGAAAGAAGTATCTTCTGAAGTTCTGAAAGAGGTTTTTTTACACAGGCCAGCTACTTTTCATGCTATTCTCAAACTATAAACTTCATTGATAAAATAGCAAGAAATATATACGTGCGGTGAAAAAATTAATCACACAGTTTAATACTTGTTTTAACAAAATAAAACTTCTTCTCCTGCTAATTTATGAGTAAAAACTGTTAACTATGTAATCACGTAAAGTGAAACATACATAAGGAAAAGTGGGTGTTAGTTTTGGGGCACACCAACATGAAGAATAGAGAAGGTTGTTAAACTCAGTGTCACTTGGAATTAACAAAAATTACATCAGCCAACCCTGCTGAAGGAGCGGGGAGGCAAGGAACAGAGGGAAGACGGAGCTGAACTGAAACAACCACAGTGTTGTTTTAATTACTGTTCATATAGGAAGAAGTGGTAAGAACCAAGACATTTATCAACATTATAGAAGCATCTTAATGTCAACAGAAAATTGTCTTTAAATGACTACAAAATGCATTTTTTCCTACTTCGAGTATTACCAAGATAACCATTAAAAAGTCATCATCACTCAGACGCTGCCTTACGCTGGCAAATGTTAATGGAACGCATGCTGCTAGGCTGTTTGTACTGCACCTGCGCTGTCGCATCCTCAGGTACCACGGTGCTCCGCACAGCGCTGCCATCTGCGTTCTATTTCCTGAGGATGCCGAAGCCAGGGAACACAGTCCTGGCACACCTCCGCTACAGACTGGAGCCAAGCACCATTTCTAATAACTTTGATAACGGGAATAATATTCAGCTGGTTATTTACAACATCTTTTTCCTTCCCACACAGAGCTTCCCAAATAGCTTACCGCTGTTCTGCTGCCTTCCGGCACTACGATACACCAGCCAACTCAGATCTACCACCTCTTCAGTTTTGTGACTTATAATTGCATAAACTGAATAACCTCACTTGCTCCCCTTATCTGAAGTTCTCTGGCTATTACACAGATACATAAGTCAAAGAATTCTTCTTTTGGGACCAGACAGGAACAAGAAAGTCAGACCAAGTTACAAAGAAACACCCCCGTTTGATCTCGTTAGAGAACTGGATAAAGCAAAAAGCAAATTATTTCATAAAAACACTCATTTCTGTGTCTTACTGAAGAAAACAACCATTTATGTAATCAGAGAGACCAGGAGCTCCTGACTGTGTCATATGCTCAACTGCTTTAGGTACTGTGGTCAGATAATGTAATACTAGTATAGCATTGATCTCCTGTGACTTGATTTCAAGTCTCCACTAAAGGACATGATGGTATTTTATTTTTTAAGAGTAATTCTGAAGCATAAGTCTGTAACAAGATCTATGAAATACAACTATCAGGTTCCATCACATATGCATTTCATAAAAGAAAAAGTATTATTTGGAATTGACATAAAGAGATGCCTGTGGAAGACAATTCCTGCTGATACCTTAGCACCTCTTTGTACAATTTCAGAGAATATAGCATTTATAAACCAAAACAGTTTATTAGGGTTGTGCTCTTACTGCAGGCCATGGCTACAAGAGGCATGGATATAGGAAATATGTTCTAATTAAAAGAATGTTTCTTGGAGTAGACAGCTCAGCCTTTTTAGAAAAGTTCCCCCTCAGCTTTTGAAAAAAGAGAGCAATGACCACAGTAAATTAAAAAAAAATATTTGGGAGCAGAAAAAGGGCAACAATGAGAACAGAACAATGCAACTCCATACACTTGAAAAATCTTTCCCTTCCCAACCCCATGCTAAATACTTCCCCATGGATATAAAGACTATTTATCCACAAATCAATTCAAAATAACTTTATAAAATTTGAAGACAGAATCAAATGCACTCCCTAAATCTTGCTTTTATCACCTTTCATCCACCTCCTTGTAGGGTTTCTGAATCAAGGAGTATACCTAATCATCACATTTGGGATCCACTTCTCTTTAAAGCAGCAGGATCTTAACTAGCATGGTAGAAGAGAGCTATGCTCAGATGCCCCCCTTGCCAGCTACACTCTCCTTGACTGAACACTAGCTCCCACCAAAGACACTACTAGCACAAAACCACAAATCTCCTGGAGAAGGAGGAGGGAGAAAGATGGCACAGAAGTGAATTTTTAAAGGCTACTGGAAAAATAACTTCAAGATACTTGTTCCTGGAGAAAAAGCTGATAGCTTGCAGTTTTGTCAAGATGGTAACGAGCAGCATCACTTGCTACCTTCATTTCTCCAACAGCACACTGAAAGCTGACCAGCGGTGACTGTAACGTGACTGGCCATAGCTTAGCTGCTGAGACAGTCTGCTGTCAAGTAATTTGACTTTTTGCATGTCAGCTCTTACTGTGACTAGATGAATTTCTGCCCAGAAGCGAGGGCCACAACTCCCTTCTGAAGATTCAATGACCCAGGACCCTTCTGCCTGTCCACACAATAATGATGGATGACAACTCAGCAACTGTCTAGGATGTGACAGACCTGCAAATGAACCTTAAGGTACAGAAACACAAACCTGTAATCTGTAATAAGAAGTACCCTTGTCATGTCAGCATCCTTAAGCAGCAGCAAGCTCCCCCCAAAAGACACTGGTTTTCAAAACGGGGATTCATTCTTCTATGTCTTCATTCCCTGTTGAGCTTTAAAGTTCATCTCTAGTCCGTAACACAGAGAACACAAGAGAGAGGGATAAATCAGTAAAAGTTTTCAAATTAATGACATATCAATGAGAAATCTTAGATGTGCTGCTAGAGGGAGTACAGATGTTACTATTGTGCAGTGGGGGTGAAAAAGAAGAAAAATAAAAAAGAAAAAAGAGGGGGAAAAAAAGGTTGTTAGAGGTTATTTTCCTCTAGGTAGGGATTCAAGGAATACCAGATGTGTTTCTTTTTGACCTTAAGATGGGATTACATTCCTTAAAAGGTTTTCCTTTTTTTCTAACTATATTACTCATCCTATAAAAGATAGTGCCTTTGAGAATATATTGCTTAGGTCTCTTTCATGAATTCTTCAAAGATGTTTGGGGTTAAAGCCTGAGAGGGGAAGAAGGAAGGTAATGTTGAAATTTGAGAAGCAGAAACTCTTCTGTCAGGTAAAAGGAAAAACCGATTGGACCAAGAGAAAAGGCTGCTTACCACAGAGCCAAGTCTGGAAGTCTTCTGCATCATCTCTGCTAAGAAAGCAGTGTTTGAAAATACTATTTGCTACTGAACAGAGCTAACAAACAGGGCTTTTCACACAGGAGCTGAGCCATGTCCATTGCTTCCATAGGGTAACAACTCCAATCATATCTCCCAGTTTGCAAAGCCGAGAGGGTACCTATGCACCATCCACAATGACAAAAGTGTGAATGAACAATTTCTTCCCATATTTGTGTGTTAATAATAACCACTGCACAGTTCCTAATTAAGTAGCTGACACTTTGCTTCCTGGTGATTTTGACTGCTCTTCGGTTATCATTCACTTTCAGGAGTGACCTGTTCACCAAGCCCAACCCAAAATATTTATCAGGAAGTTAGTAGCTCCTACTCTATTAATAAATACAGAATGGGAAACGGCATATTTTTTACTTCTTAGGACAGATAAGACATGGGAAAGTGACCCCATTTTGAAGCTACAGTACAGACTACTACGTATCTGATAAAATGCTTGAGTTTAGGAGCTTATCTGAGGCGGCCATTTCTTGTAGAAAAATAAATAGATGCAGCGAAGTGTGTACATTTATGTTGTTGCTAAATTGATGTGCTAGTTTCTAAGGCTATTGGTGGAGAACCATTAATGTTTATTTTCTTGTCAGAAACCCACACACCATTACGAAACAGATGCTCATTTTGGTTTGGGGTAGATTTCTGGTTTTGGTCGTCTTTTAGTTTGTTTTTTTTTTTTTTCCTGCAGAAGAGCGCAGATTTCCCCTATTATCCATCTCTCATCTGAAACTGTCTTGCACTCTGAAAGCTGTAGTCCAAGGTCACATTTTTCATCAATGAAAGCAAAGCCTGTTTTGGAAATCATCATCTCCCCAGGTCACCTAGATCAAATTAAGGTAGCAATTATCAACAGTCCAACCAGAAAGCTAAAACCTGCCAACAATTGTTAAGCATTCTATTGAGTCACATAGTAGCTATCAGTTCTCTCCCCCAAATGCCACAGGCTATAAAATTCTAAGCAGTTTTCTCAAAGGCTTCACCACAGTTATCTGTGTCTGTCATCTGCAGGCTGAATTGCTATGATGTACCTTCTGCGGGGCTACAGACCATTTAGAGTGGCTATAAACACATTCTGAATTAAACGTCTGTCTAATGAGAAATCTATCTGTCTACGCATTCACCAGCACCTATCAGCTTGCTAAAAATGCATCTGCCTGCTTGTTTTCCAGCACCCAATGTGGGGGTTGTTTGTTTTCTTACTAGTTGTCTGAAATTGTTTCAAAATCCAATTCATTTCTGGGAACAATACAAGCTTAAATTTAAGAAATACAAGAGATTATTTCTGTTGTCTGCTCCCTGCTTTATATACATTAATATAACCAAGAGACTACACAGAATGCATGGGCAGCCTATTCTCAGATTTGTGCAGGGAGAACTGGGACCAAAGTGCTATCAGTGGACTAATGAATTCATCCCACTGCTTGCCCGAAAATAATCCAAACAGAAGATGCTCAGATAAAATCAGAAGCCTGTTTATAAAACCCTTCTAAATTATTTATGTAGCAAACTTTTGTCAAGCAACTACCAAAAAAAGGATAATCTCCTATTTAGAGCGGTATACTTTCTCCCAGGATGCCCTTTGTACGCGACACAAGCTACATCCCCCTAAGGTGCTATTCTGATCTCCATTATATCCCTCCCCTTTACCCAATTACATTACAATACCTGTGGCAAATGCCAAATCATAATGTCTAGGTAGATATTAAGGATTCAAACTGCTAACAGTGCACATATAAAGAGATGAAACTGAGGACCCATTTCTGTGACTCAACTTCATACGTCCTCCATCTGCTTAAATTAGTGAAAGACTCAAAAGCAGGGGCCATTAACTTCTATGCAGTGCCTCAAACTAACAGTGCTTAACATTGAGGGTTGTAATATTCGCCAGAGTCTCTACTGCTGCAGTTTTCCTAACAGTCCTAATAAAAACCCATTTGCAAGAAATACTTTCATGAGGGAATCTGACAGTCTTTGAAGGTGAGAAGTGCTACCCTACCCATGTTCATTTTAGCAGCGTATGTGACCAGTTCAGGTGAATTAGCAAGAAGATTTCTAAAAAAATAAGCTCTATCTTAATAGTCCATCAATGAGATTTTCTTTTAAGGGATCTGGTACCAATTGAATTTATAGACATAACTTTGTAGTGCAGATACCTGCTAGATCAATGCTGCAGCAGAGTTTTTAAAAATCTTGCCAAATAAAGCCTTCAATGGTGGAAAAAAGAGTGGCTATTAGCATATTTCTAACTTAGTGCATGTCTTTTTCCAATCTAATGATATACATTCATGACAGGTCCAATTTGGAGCTTTTCTTACGAAGAATGACAGCTCAGAATTCAGTTTTGAGGTTACAATGGCACTTACAAGTAGAAGTGTCAGAGCAGGTTAAGTTAAGGTAAAGCCAGATAAAGGGTTTTTACTAGAGGATAAAAAAAAGTTTTAAGAGTTTGCAGTGCCTTGGGAAAATAAGAATCAAATAACATCCTGCAGATCAAACAGATGCCCACAAAAGTTAACTTGAACAAATGGCAAGTTATAAAAGTGTATTAATCATCAAAGATTCAAATATAATGAAAAACAAAATCCTCGACCTCTTCAAATGGTCTCCTTTTCCCAAAGCATTTTATTATCAGTTAAATTAGAGAGTCTCAATTTATGTAACCTGGAACACTTGGCGATTTAGCAGCACTTTAAGTAAAGATTTGTTTATTGCAAAGCCATGCAAAGGTTACATAGAAAATCCTCTTCCTATCAGAGACCTCAACTATCTATTTTAACAAAGGCTGCTGGAAGCTTGCTTAATGGGATGTAATTTTTGACCCAAGATTTTTTTGCTGAGGCTAAATTGTTTCAGCTGCTGTCACCAAGTCAACTCAGCACTACTGCTATACCATTTGCTATACCATTTGTCCCTTTTGAAGTAAGTGACTATAATGCTGCTCCAAAGAATTATGTCCAGCCTGAACACAGACAACCTTGGAAAGTCCTTTGCTTACACGTGACCAGAGAGAAAGAGAGCACGTGTGGGCTATTAATGTGCTGAAGTAGGACTTCCAGAATTTTGGGAGACAGGTAAAACAGGTATGCCTCGCTCATCATATGCCCTGCCTTTGCCCTGAACAATCTAACTTTGTAGAAATTTCACAGTGTAAGTATTTTGAAGCTGAAATACACAGGGGTTCTCTCCACTGAAAGGTGAACTCCACTGAGATGGGAGTCACAACATTTACAACAAAAGCTGAATGACTAGGCATTACAGAAGTACATCAAATAGTTCTGATAACAACAGGATGATGATTTAGGGTCAAATTTTAGAACTTGCACGTACGTTAAGTATGGTATGTCTATTTTCCTTTATAACTCACTCATAGCTTTTTTAGTGTTATAAGCAATTTAGTGATGGACAAATACGTTGTCAATAGGGTTATTCTATGAGAACAACTCAATTATCCAGAAATTATTTTTCAGATGTGAAAGCAGATAACTGCATGAATTCATTCCAATTTCCCCTCTGTCAAGATCAGACAGATGGCACAACCTAATTATACCTGGACTACTGCACTTTAGACAATTAATCTAAAAGCCATTCTGATAGCAAGAAGCAACAAAATTCAGCCAAATATCAATTAAAAAAAAAAAAATAAAAAACTTCAGGGCAGCCAGCTATGATTCAGTAGTTGACTAATCAATCATTTTGTAGTAGCAGAAATTTGGTGCATCTAATTTTAAGTTATTTTTGTAAGTAGAAATGAAGTTCTAAATCACAAACAGTTTTCTGGACATCATTACTAATCCAGATGTTGGAACAATGAATATAAACACAAGTAGTGATCATTACTTTCAAGTGGTAGCTTTGTTAATAATTTAAGTAGTAAAGACTATTAAATAATATACTCAACACAGAAATATGACTGTCTCTTTCACACCACTCTGTATATAAATTAATGCATTTTTATTTCTTTCTCCAGTTGCTTGGAAGAAGGTTCTACAAGAAGAAGTCCTATAAAACATTAACGATAATCCCACACCATGCAATGATATTATATAAATTCATAGAACTGACTTGCATGAAGTAACTGATTCCTCTGACTTTCAGATGTTAAAGACATCTTCACGACATTGCAAGAAATCTGGGCAATCTCTTCTTTTTTTTTTTTTTTTTTTTTAAATAGACATATTCAAGGCAAGCATGCAAACTGCATACATAACCAGTGGCAATTCAATATAACAAACAAGAAAACAAATTAATTAGTGTACAAGAAGTACTTTTGTTACTGGAGCAGGCATAAAATTTGAAAAAGGAACAGTCAGGTACATTGAAGAGACAAGATGATCAGGGGCCTGGAAGGGAGCCTGTTAGCATGCATTAAAAATGCCCCAGCCACTCAACTGAGAGACAGGAGTGAATCTCATAATACACTATGTTGCAAAATACAGCTCTATGAAAGCTACCTTCAACAGAAATGTACTAAATTGATTTTTTAGCAACCTATGCACATGATTAGGCAAACACAAGTAATTCATGCAATACATGTCAACTGTGTAAGAGTAGCTACATTTGGCAGACATTAAGCAACAGCAGAAAATGTTCTTGCAACTCTTTACACATCTTCAAAGGCTGACTGGTAAGAAGCTACAAGTGTAGGGCAAGACCTAGCAGCTCCTTGCCTTGAGCAATGACGAAAAATGGAAACTAAACCAGCAATGTAAGGGGAGCACGTTGGCCAAACAGCATCTTAAGTCCACCCTGCCACACCTACCTGCAGCTCTTTCACAACCCGTTTGATGAGGTAAGTCCCAAGTTCCACACCTTGCAGCCCCTGATGAGTCAAATTGATTGAGTAGAAAATTGCTGTTGTAATTTTGTCTGTATCTTCTGTTTCTAAAGGTGGCCCTTCTTTCACTATGGCCTGGGAAAATAAGAATAACATAAAAAAAAGGTTAGTAGTTATTATCATCGTTATGGGGAGAGGGCCTTTCTTTTTAACTTTCAAATGCGTTAACACTTTTCCCCACTGTTTTATTCATTACCCTCTGTGAGAAACAACAAAAATCTAATCAAAAAGTAGAAAGAAGAGCTGCTTATCCATTAGCAAGTGCAGGAAATAATTGTAATGTGGTTTAAAATTTTCAGAAGTAATCATAACCGCTTTGAAGTTTTAATCTCATTTGCTATCTTTTCTTATGTATTTCTTATCTGTTATTATTCTTCTTGCACTTGAGCAAAACCGCAAAATTTGAACTGACATAACAGAGGAGATATACAGAATATCCCTGTAATTTTTAAGTACCAATTCTCTCATCTCTTAAAAAAAAAATGAAACAAAACCAAATACTCCCAAATTATAAGGAATTACAGATTTTTAAAAGATGTACATTGCAATTTAAGCACTTTGCTGCATATTAAATGCATCAGTGACTGTACCTGGATGCTGCTGGAGATATCACTGGTTAGTGCAACATGCAAGACAATCAATGGTTCTCCTGGGATTGCACAGTGAGAAAAAAAGTAGCATCTTCTATATGACCCAACTCGACGCTTCATATCAACCCAGTTTCTAACAGGATGCACAGCTTCAGAACTCAATGAGAAAATAAAAAAAGTAATTTTTTTTTTTTCATTTAAAAACAGAGGTCAGCTGCCAACCCTACAAGTTCAGTACTTTTCCCACTGATGTCAGTGACAAAACTCTCCAATCAAAAAAGGAGAATTGGGCTGTACGTGAGAAAAGTAAAATTCATCAGCAAACTGTGACAAAGTAGATTGTAAAGCCATATTGCGTGCCACTCTAGTTTTTCTTTGGGATGTGCTTATCACGTATCGAGATTTCACTTGCACTTTCTGTTCAGTAAAGGATATCCAACTGAGATGACTAAGTCACTGAACGAGTCTCAACACAACTCTAAAGAATTAGTTCTCCTAAGCTACAAAGTAGTCTGTTAGCACTCCCACAGCCATGTCTTCAATCATTCCAAACATTCTTTTCTCTATTACATATTGAAAGTCTAGTGTGTTTGCCAAAATACCTTGAAGATTAAGTAAAATATTACAAATTATTTTTATTTTCAAAATTTAGCTTGTGTAAGATCTCTTTTCTTTGCCTCATCAACATTTAAGTCGTACTTTCAGAACTCTTTAGAGATTCATTCTTCTTCACACTTTTTATATGACAAAATGCTACACAACATAATTTTGATTCAGTCATCTTTAACTTCATCACTACAATTTTCAATATTTGACAGAAATTCAGGAATTCAGAAATAAATGTTGCAGATTTTAAGGAGTGTTCATAAAAAACAAGGTGCTCTCTTCACATATAGTTTACAAGTAATTCTATGCACCTCACCGCTTCCAGCCAGGAAGGGGAACCTCACTACGTTAGAAGCAGAACATGCTCTTGAGTGTTGGGCACCCCATGCTGCATCAGTCTTAAATACTGATTCTCCACCAACACTGCTGGAGTAGACTGAGGGGAGAAGAAGGTGGCAGTGGCGATGGAGGTGGCAGCAGCACCTGTGGGGGGAAAGGGAGTACGAGAAGGCAGTGCTGCAAGAATCTAGGTTTGTAGGAAAAGTAAGAGCAGCACCTCTGGGAATGTGGGAAGAGTAACTGAGAAGGCTGGGAGAAAAGACAGCAGTCTAAGAGTGCAATATGTAAGCTAAAGGATCGAACTATGGGACCATTTACTTAATTCAGTTTTTAAAGTGTGCTCTTTAGTGCGCTAAATGCAACTATTCCCTAATTATACTTTGCTTACGGTTCACTATTGAAAAAGCAGTATCTTGAAAACGGAGGATCTATGCAGTCACAAGCATTTCATCAACAAGCCTTACAAACTTCTAGCACTTACTCACTAATTTTCTGGAGTACTTCACAAGGTGATTGCCAAGTGACCCGTTCCAAGTTCAGGAATCCTGTTGAGAACCACTCTGAAAGCATGTTCTTTAGGACTCCATTCATTTCCTGCAAACAAAAGAAAGATGAACTTATCTGCTAAATAAGCTAGGTAGAACATATGAATGCGAATAAAGATAACCTTCATTATTTCAAACTACAACACTGGGAAGTTCAAGGAAGCAAATGCATCTGTTTGAGAAGATTAACCACATAATAGTTCAGCTTTCCTCACACAGGACTAAAACAATGAAAATGTTTAGACACTGTCTATAGTAAACTGCAGACAGGGAAATGGAAGATAATGCAAAACAACGCAGATGAAAAGCAGACAATAAATAGAAGTATTTGAGCAGTCTTGACAATAAGGCCACAGCTGCACAGGTGCTCAGATTTAAATACCATGAAAAAAAAGTCATGGGAAATTTGATGAAAATAAGGACTTGAATTTCACTATAATTTTCTACATCTGAATCTGAGTATTCAGCAGTCCATGCCTTAGGAAGACTATTAGCACTAGCTTATTAATATAAGCAACCAACCCACCAAATTAAAATTTTCCAGGTCTTTACCATATTTTATTAGTCATCTCTACTTTATTAAACATTTTTTCCATTGCTCTTTATGAGAAAGATACAGAATAGCTATTTAGTCCTGCGCTTTCAGCACCATGATTAACACATGCAACTTTCCACTTCTGACAGATCTACAAGGCACATAACGTATCTACTGGAGGTGACTGGAACACATACAGGCACATTTAGGCATCAGGAAACTACACAAATGCTTTACTTTGGACTTTAGCACAGATTGCACAACTTGGCACAGGAGCTACACATGCCCGCTCAGGATGATAAATTAGAAAATGAGTGTCTTCGAACGGGATGCCCGTAGGCTTTACAGAATTATTCTTCTCTGCAAGAATGAAAAATTTTTGAGCAAGAAAAACAAAAGCAACAGCATAAGACTACAGAACTCAAAAATCACAACAGATCTGGAACAGTATGATAGAGAATTAAAGCCAACTGTAATTTCAAATACTTTCAGAAACATTCATCGTGATAATGAATTTTATATTCCCTACTAATTTCCTGCTGCCTGTAAAGATTGTCCTGTCTCAAATTCTTTGAGTTTAGAAAGTATTCTTAAAGTCAGCACAGCATGCATACCCCTTAAAGAGATTCTAGAACTTATTTTTCTTTCTTACATTTGCTTTGTATATAGGACACAGTGTGATACCAGCACCAGCTTACCAACAGCCTGATCAGAAACGTAGGCTTACCTGAAACTAACTTAATAACCATCTATTTAAAAACAAAACCTCTCCATCTTCTATTCAGACCTTTATTAAATAGCTACTGTTGTACATAAAATAGACAAATATTATGCTCCAATGTACTCTAGCTTGCTACATTTAAGCAAAACAACAGAAAAAAAATATAAATCTATCCAGAAAACACTTACTACTTAAAACATCTTTCCAAAGCTGAGGTGTAGTCTCAGGACTTTCACAAAAAAGCAAAAATATTTCCTATTGTAACTTAACAAAGAGTAAGTTGCAGAGGCACTTGTCGAAAGACACGCTTTGGCCAACAGGAACCTTCTTTGATGTAACTGCTACAAGTATTCCAAGATTGTAAAAAAAGGACAGTTTTATTCTTTAATGCAACATACTAGAAAAACTAAAAGTTTCAAACGCTGACTATGCTTGCAGCCAACTGTGATCAGGTATTTCAATCTATGCCAATCCACCCAAACTTATAATTAAATTAACTCCTCTCATAAAAAATCCTAGAGTAAAGTTGCTAGTAATGACCACGGTCATGGAGTTTGCAAGGTAAATTCCTAACAAATCTGGCTCTTTTCCATACCTGAAGTGCAGAGTCAAATTTTCCTTCAGTTCCCCCTTTTCCTACCTACTCCTTCTATGCTTACTGAATTCTGTTAGTGAAATACATAGGCTTTTGTTTGGCATCTATCTTTGTTAATACAGAAATGGCTACTATACAAACCATCTAGAAGAAAACAGCCATTCATCTGCATAGAACAATTCTGTCATGCATGAAAATTTTATGCTACTTTTCTGTATTTTTTCAGTAGCATCCTCAAATATGTAAGAAAAGAGCTCACTTATTGAAGCATAAACTGACATATACTTCAAACAGTGAAAATGTCAACTGCATTGTTCCAAATACAGGGAGTATCCATGAACTATTCCATGAGGTCAACCCAGCTTTGTAAATTATTTTTTTATTGGTCTTTCTCAGTAGAGCTCTCTTTCAGTTATATAATCAACTGTGCTGAAAGTCTTCTGCCAAATTGTACTCCCACCTGCACCTGTACCACAATGCTGAACCAAGCCTGCATATGCTAGTAAAAAAAAAAAAAAAAAGCTGTTAAATGAATATGAAACTGAAATAATACAAAGAAAATTCACCTTAAGTACATTTATAGAGTAAGCAATCCCCACTGGAACACAATGGAAGCCACATAATGTATGGCACCAGCATAAAAAGAAACCTCTGAAAAACCACAGATACGTGACTATCTGCAACAAGTGCCACTGAAGAACTGAGAGAAATGAAGGATCACATTAAATGAAATCCACCCTAGGAACAGACAGTCTTCACAATTTTTCACTGATGTTTTGAATCAAATGTTCCTGCCTTCTCTGTCTCAAGGTAACACTGTCCTACACAACAATAGTTCGGGGAGGGGGAGGAAGTAACATAATAGATGACATTAAAAAGGACCAGATTAGCTATGTCAAAAATTTGCAACTAGGCTAGTTAAGAGGGACATATGCAGTATACTTCCCCTGCCTAATAAATGGATCTATTGCACATTTATAGCAAGTCTGATGATTTGGGGGGCTTACTGGGCATGTATGTTAAACCTGTGCTGCCTTACTACCTCAAAAGAGCAGACTATTTCTGTAATATGACATCGCTGTGAAAAACACATAATTAGAATAGAATAGAATCATTAAGGTTGGAAAGGACCTCTGAGATCATCTAGTCCGTCCAACCATCAACCCAACACCCCCATGCCCACTAAACCATGTCCCAAAGTGCCACGTCTGCCCGTTTTCTGAACGCCTCCAGGGATGGGGACTCCCCCACCTCTCTGGGCAGCCTGTTCCAATGCCTGACTACTCTTTCAGTAAAGAAATTTCTCCTAATATCCAACCTCCCCTGGCGCAGCTTGAGGCCATTTCCTCTCGTCCTACCGCTGGTTACTTGGGAGAAGAGACCAACACCCACCTCACTACACCCTCCTTTCAGGTAGCTGTAGAGAGCGATAAGGTCCCCTTAGCCTCCTCTTCTCCACACTAAACTATCCCAACTGGGTTTTTTTTCCCCCAATACATTTTTCCTCTCGAACTGTACAGTTATAAGTGTCCTAAAGAAGTATATTCTGATTGTTTTGTTTATTCCAGCTTTAAGGTACTTGCCTTGTGAATCCTTGCTTCTGCACAGCTCTAAAGTTTTTAGAAAATAACCATAAATCATTTTCGTCAAATACACCTTGGTGTAGTGAAAGTCTCCAGGTATTTCAGGATCATTTATTTTGTTTTCTTCTGTAAGGGCACACTGTAAGCCAGAAAAATAAGCTGGAGTTGTCAGATGTGGGGTCACATTAACAGATTCCTATGGCTCTCTTGTCATCCATCTGCTTTTTGGAGCACCATTTCAAGCTGCAGTCTAGCAGCTAGGAGGGAAAACTGCTGATGGCTGCACTCCTGCTAGTCATTATTTTGAACACTGCTCTGCATCTATCGGCAGTAACATGGCTCAGATGGCAACGAGTGACTTGGGAGAAAGCCAGTTATACTACATGGAAACTGGTGAAAGTGGAAAACATAGGAATCGGACGCGTTTTGCTTTGTCGAAGCACTGACAGGTTTAGCAAGCATGCTCCATACGATGGGACATAATAATGCCCAACTGAACTGAAGGCTACCTGTCAGGATGCAGAATGCATTATAGAGCTACTTTAGGTCCAAGATACAGCTGTACAAAAGCAATGCAATTGTAACCAAAGAAGAAAGTGAAGCAGATGTGATTTTGGAAGAAAGGAATATCATTTGTGGGGAATTACAACTCCAATTCAAATCATGTCAGTTGTAAATAATAATGCTTTATAAAACAACAGGGCAGCATGCAGGCCGAAGAATTAGAATAGTTCCAGTTAGAAGGGACCTACAATGATCACCTCGTCCAACCACAACTGTGTACGTCGACAAAACTTCCTACTGTCGAAAGACATAAAACACTTTATACCATCCAAAACTGTGTTTAATTCAAGTCAACTTAACAAAATTCTGAGCTGTGTTAATATCACAGTATATGCTAAGTTTCTGAAAAGCTTAACTCCAACAATGCCAGTCTCAAGTTGGGTTCTCTTCTAAATTTAGCGGTAAGTAAATTCTTACTTTCATAGAATCATAGAATCATTTCAAGTCATGAAATTACATCTCCAAAATTTCATTAAAAAGAAAAAAAAGCACACATTTATTATTCAGCATCCCAATTTCAAATTTGAGCAACAAGACATACTCAGAACAGTATTTGAAATTACCAGCTATGCTTCAGTTTCTATTAGCCGAGTATAATAAATTGTGATAATTTTTTTTTCATGCCACGTTCTTGCTACAAGATAGCAAATTACAGGCTTTTTGATCTTCATATCAGGTCCCTATTTATTGGGCAACAAATGGGAAAACTCTTATGAAAAACTTGATTTTTTTATTAAGCTAAACTGCCTCTCTGATGAGGGAACTATTTCCATTTCCCTCTCAAACTACTAAAAAATAAAATACCCGTTACAATGAAAATTCATATGCAGATATTTACAGATAAACATAATATGAAACAGCAGTAACTAACACTCCATGCGTATCAAACAGATGGCTCGGTTATTGTTAGTTGCTGGTTAGATACCCGACAGGGCTACAAGAGAAGTATTCTGCCAGCCTCACAAGAGTCGAGTTTTTCCATGGCTGTGGAATGTTTGCGGTTTTTATCCTGATATGATTCATTTGGGCATACTGACTTATAGACCTACTCTGACATTGCCAAGTGTTTAAAAATGTCTTTGGTTTTTTTACAAATTAGCTTCAAAATATACATACAGAATACTGCTGATGAGATACTGAAAAATATACCCATCAGCAAAACTGGATTCAACAGTGTGACACAAATAAGAGGGGACTGTTTTTCTGCTTTTTTATTGCTAATAGTAATTACTGCAGTGGTAATGGTAGTGCTGAAAATTTCACTGGCTCTTATGTTTTATATTGTTTGATGTCTTAGTCTTTTAAAAAAAAAAAAATCCCCCCCCATTGTTGCTCATTTAGACAATAACTAAAGTGTGCACAAGCATTTTGAAGTGACTTAATCACCTGTATACGTTACATTACTGTAATCTGTTGAACAAACACAAAATAGAAATGCTTCATCAACAAATATCTAACAGTCCAAGATGCTTCCGTATTGATATGTTTTGAGGAAATAGAAAAATATTTTATATTTACAACACAGCAGCAGGTAATCCTTGTTTTAATAGGTCTTTCAAAATGCAAAGTAAAAACTAAGGTCTAAGATTTTAGACGGTCTAGGCAAAACCAAAATCCCAGTAGGCCATATAATGCATTCTGTAATTTTCCTCCAGCATCAAGAAGATCTATTTAATTTTATTTCCACATTTCCTTGTCAGTGCAGATACAAATACAAAGAAGTTATAAAATTCTTGTTGCACATTTGCCGTTATGTATGTTAGAATTTAAATCAAATCTACAATAATGAAATGGCTATATGGGACTTTTGATAGTTTTTTATACAAAAACTTAACTTTCATTTGTTTCTCTAGTTAAGGGCTTCTTAGATCTTTAAAGCAAACTGTTTCAGTATGCAGATTCTCCATAATGCCACTGTTTCACCTGAGTGAACAGATACTCTAATCCATTGATGAATCCTCATCAAGGAGACCACAGTTCTTTCAAGGCAGTACAACCAGGTGAAATAAATACATCCTTCTGTGGATGTATGTAGGTAAAACACCTATCACTACAAATATTTCCCATCCCCAAAGCACCATGTACAGCCTACACACAAAATATTCTCCCTTAAAGCCTGTTCTACCATTTCCAATTCCTCTACTAAAATTTAAACCCATTTTCCCTGATTATACGAAGGTCAGTGTTCAAATCTGTGAGAAAGCCTTAAGAAAAAAATGTAATTCAAGGAAAAGTCCAACTATAGGTCCCTGCTGTGTTTAGGAGTAGCTGCTATAAGGGGAAAAATACCCAAACCAGTTACTTCCCCCCCCCCCACCCCCCACTAGACCAATACAAGAACAAGAAGATTACAGATACGGTCCAACTACTGCTTAATTATGGAGGCAGGTTTATTTATAAATCAATTTGACAAAAATGCTATCTTTTTCATTATCTTTTGCCAGCAACTTGAACATCCCACTGACTTTTTCTAAATCATATGGAAAGATGAAGAATATTTCAAAAGCAATAGTTGGAATGATTTGCTACCTGAAATAATAATGTTGTGCATTTTTCACCAGAGTCCATATTTCAAATGCTGAAACCGAGTAAGCAAGCAAAATATAAAAAATCTCAGGAGGAAAATGCTGGCACAGAAAAAGAAGTACTGCAGGTGAGAGGGTTTTGAACAGTAAGAGGAAGACCTACACTCAGGAACAGGTTTTCAGCAAATTTCACTCTGTGCATTGCAAGGGCTCATATAAAGACAGTGGAAAACGTGCATGTCCTTTGGTAGAAGGAAGGAACAGAACACATGAAAATGAGAGAGAAGGAAAAAACTCAAACAGCATCATGAAAAAGAACTAGGTCCAGCTTTACTGTAATTTAACTTCTCAAACCACATGTTATGTGACAGTACTGTTTTTTTGAAATGGTCATCTTCACGTTATCCATGAGGCTTACGATAGTAATAATTGATTGATATATTTAATAGAAAAGAAAACCCACCTCCAGGACAGATTATGAAAAAAATTTTTTCTTGACTGTATGTCCTGTATGTATTTTTGGTGGACCCTTTGGGAAAAAAGGCTGTATAGCTTCAAAAATAGTTTACCATTAAATTTTTGCCATCTGATTATCAAGAAACTTGTGCCAAGAGTATTCATCATCTTTCACACAACCACAGAAAGACATTTACTATGTTATAACAACTTGTCACTGAGAATACCTATAATTTTTCTGCCATGCTCTAGGTGACGATTCTGCCTTCTAATAACTAACTTAAATATAAACTAAACCTTATTTGCAGCATGTTCCTTCTCTTTGCACAATCCATCATTCTATGTATTTCTAATGTATTGTTCAGGGTTTATGTTCAAGATCTCTGGAATTCTTCCAGTAAGGTAGTCACCATTCTTCTCAATTTCTTATAACTCAGCTTTTTCAACCCAATTTGCCTTACATCGGATCCTGACAGCTAGGGCACTATGACTTCTGATTTAATGGACACTACTAAAATAGTTCAGTGACTTCAGTTCCCAGAATCTTTACAAGTCTCATAATGAGACACACTTTGGAGCACAGTGCAGGTAGGCACATGTCACACAGTACATAAAATTAGAGTAAGTTAGGCATTTGCATTTCTTCATTTAAACATCAATTCAAGAGGTGATTTATGAAAGACAACTGAGGGCATTACGAGGATGTGTATATTTGGGAGTAACTGAAGACAATACTGCACCAGTTTGCAGTACATCATCTATTTTGTTAATGATTCAGGAACAGTGAAACCAATGGAGAAACAATCACCAGGTAATTTTCATCTTCTTGTTTTAAAATGATACCTTAAGAAATTCAGGCAGACAAGAATTCATCATATGTCACAGTGAATCCTGACGTGTTAACATCCACCCAAAGTTCCAGAGCTTTTCTATACCTTTTTTCGTCTCTTTCCTGCAATTAGGGGAACCAGCAAGTTACCACTCTGAAACTGTCCACTACAAGATTCCAAAATATATGTAGTATCACAAGAAGAGTTCTCTACTCAAGACTCAAATTCTTTATTAAAAGGAAAAAACCCCTCTAACACCACCACCCCCCCCCCCCAAAATCTATAGCCTGAGTATTCTGCCACATAGTTTTCTCTGTTCTTGACATTTAGCCTCAGAACAGGTAATACAGTATCTCACACCTATGGCTTAAGGTATCAAGTTAAATACACACCTTCACACCACTTTCTTGCAAACCACTTGCACCAGCTACTGATCAGCTCCATTGCAGCAACTGTCAAGACTTCCTGCGAGCTGGGTGCTCCCTCGGGTGTTCGTAGTTATTCTGACATTTATTTGCAATAGGAGCAAATAGATTTTAAAGGCCGAGCAAGACGCTTATTTCAGAAGCGAGACATAACACCTTTCCCAGACACACTAGCAAGAACACTGGAATAGCACACAGTTCTAGGTCTTGGTTGCTGTGGAAAAGAGATGAGAATGACCTAAATGAAACTCCAAACTGGAAAGAAAGAGTATCCAGGGTAAATTCTTAGAGGCAATATGGTCACAAACAAAAACCAATGCAAACCAGTTCTAGCTTAATCTTTGCTGGCTTATGTGCTATTTATTACCAACTCTCATTTCTAGAATATATCACATTTGAAAAATAAAACTGATCAACAAGCGCAAAAAAGACTACAAGAACAGATGCGCAGACTAAACCCAGTCATACGATGAACCCAAACATTTCAAAAAATGTTTTGAGAAGACGACATAACAGAATGCTTATGACAGCCCTTTTATTGAAGCTTTAGTTTTGCACACGATATTTTCCCACTTTCAAATGGCTTTAGTATGTTTCTGAACATACCGTATTATTTGACTCATGTAGATTCAGCTGGTTTACACATTTCTATCCCACTAATTTTGCAAATTCGGTCTGTTTTTACTTAAGATGATCCAGCTGGATGTTGAATCTTACCAATGCTGTTACTACTTCAGTTATGTGATGACCACGGTTAATTGACAGCACTGACATAAAAACCATCCTTTTCTTGTCAAATTTAATTTGTATCTGAATATTGACAAACAAGTTATGGTCAGCGCATCTGACCAACTTGCTGTCTTTCTTCATTGCCTTCTGGGAGGTCCTGTCACCTCCCACCACTGTCATCTGCTACATCATTCCTTCCTCCACACTCATGTCACCTTGCTGCACCATGTAACCACTGGAGATGTTCCACCTCACCTATTTCCTACACGCTACTGAGCTAAGTCATGACAACTCCTTTCTCCTGCTGATACTCTTTATCATTAGCATGACACGGCTGCTACGTCACTTTTGGCCCCGTACCAGACTTGGGAGTCACGCCACTGTATGACACTCCTGCAGCGAGTTCCTGAGGCAGCTTGGCAGCCCCAGCATCAGCTGCATTATGCCGTGCTTTGCCAGTGTGGCACCTGCTCCGCAGCCCTAACACCGGCCCTTCACAGCTGCAGCCCAGCCTCCCGCTGCCACTTCACTTTGGAAAGCCCGCCGCTTCACACCACGGGCCGCTCCCTTCCCGCGCCATGTCAGCAAAGCCACCTCCCGCTGGTGCCACGGCCCGTGGGAAGGGGCTCTGCTCCTGCCACGCCATGGAGACCCCAGCTGTGGCCCAGCTCACGGGGCGCGCTCCAGCCCAACGCCGAAGCTCCTCGAGTGGCACCGTGAGGAGGAAGCCCCGCACCTGACGCCCTCCGGCCACCCAGCCCAGCCCTCACCTTGACGTGAGGCCCGTCCACCGCCTTGGTCGCCAGCCCCTCCACCAGGTCGCCCCTCAGCTCCACGAGGAAGCGCAGCCCGCCCTCGAGGCGGCCCAGGTGCTGGAAGAGAGCCCGGTACTGCGGGCTCAGGTAGTAGCGGAGCCGGTCCTCGGCCTGCAGCAGGGCCCCCAGCTCCCTCTGCTGCTCCCGGGCCTGCAGCACCTTGGCGCTGCACTCCGCCACCCGGCCGTGGTCCACGCCGAAGTCGCGGGCCAAGCGGGCGAGCAGCTCGGCCCTGGGCGGCCCGGCCTGCAGGGCGCGGTAGAACCGCACGAACTCCGCGCTGCGCAGCTCCGCGGGCGGCGGCGCCTTCTCCTTGGTCTCGTAGGGCGGCAGCGGCGGTACGGCGCGGCGCAGCAGCTCCTCCATGCCCGCGACGGAGGCGGCACGGGAGCCCGCCGGGCCGCGGCGCAGAGCGGCCGCCACCGAGACGCGGCGCAGCTGCCGCGGCGCCGCCCAGGGCCCTCGCAGGAGGCGCCGCGGGCTCAGACGCGGGCCCAGGCCGCCCATTCCGCGCCTCGCCCCTTGCGACAGCCGGGAACCGCCGCCGCCAGGGCCAGGCCGCAGCGCCGCCTTCGCGGCCGCCGCGGGCGGGCTGATTGGCTGGCAGCGCAGACCGACAGCCAATGGAAAGCGAGAAGAGTGTGGCGGGCTCGGGGGGTGTCGGCCGCCATCTTGAGCGTGGCGCGCAGGCGGGCGGGTCGCTGGGCCACCTCAGGGCGGCCGTGCCCGAGGGCGTTACCGGCGCCTCTTCATCGCTCGGAGCTTTTCTCTGCCTGAGTGCGCTTTGCCCGAGCCTTCCCTGTACAACCCATGGGCCCCTGTGTCTTTCTCACCTGTCGCTCCCATTTTTCCCCTGCCTATGGCTGTTCGCCTCACAGCACGCCTGTGCCTGAGGGAGAGGCCGGGGGAGAACATGGCGCTAGGCCAGATGTCGCGATGAGCCCACGGCCCTGACACAGTTAGGATGGCATCAAGGATAGCGCTGTTTAACACAGATGGCATCCAAGAAGGTTTGTCCCCATGGTCTTAACAGGGGCTCCTGGCAGCCTGCTGGCTGTCAGTTCAAGCGGCTGAGTAGTCAGGGTACAGGGCTTACTTCACAGTCCCAGGAAGCCCAGGCTGGGCCTGCTGGTATCTGCTCTGAAATAAGTACAGGAAACCACACAAATTTGATTGTGTAACTGGAGGACTGTCGTGGTTTAACCCCAGCCAGCAGCTAAGCACCACGCAGCCGCTCACTCACTCCCCGTACCCCAATGGGATGGGGGAGAGAATCAGAAAAGAAAGAGTGTGAAAAACTCCTGGGTTGAGATAGGAACAGTTTAATAATAGAAATAAAATGAAGTAAAATAGTAGTAGTAGTAATAATAATAACAATATAATAATAATAGTAATAATAATATACAGAGCAAGTGCCGCCCAATGCAATTGCTCACCACCCACCGACCGATACCCAGCCAGTTCCCGAGCAGCGATCGCTGTCCCCCTGGCCACCCCCCCCCCAGTTTCTATACTGCCCATGAGGCCATATGGTATGGAATAGCCCTTGGGGCAGTTTGGATCACCTATTCTGGCTGTGCCCCCTCCCAGTTTCTCATGCACCTGGCAGAGCATGGGAAGCTGAAAAGTCCTTGACTAGCATAAGCAGTACTTAGCAACAACTAAACCATCGGTGTGTTCTCAGCATTGTTCTCATACTAAATACAAAACACAGCACTATGCCAGCTACTAGGAAGAAAATTAACTCTATCCCAGCCGAAACCAGAACAAGGACACAGTCCTCAAAGTAGTGTGCCCTTTAGGACCTGTAGGAAAAAGCTCCAGTCATGAGCCCAAAGCCCTCTAAAGTGCACTGGGACGATCAATGAAAGAATCTAAACATACACATACTGCTCCCAGTTCAGTCTTACAAAGATGTATTTGCCTCCTTTGACATCTTATGTGCTCTGTCATTACTACTGGTACATGCCCATTAAACCAAGAAAAACACATAGGTCAGATTGATGTCAGTGAGATCAGAATTGAGCACCAATTGTCCTGACCCTCAGAAGCACAGGGAATTCCTGATTCTCAATATTCAAAGGAAGAACTGAGGAGGGAATCAAGCCCTCTCTACCACTGAAGAGACAAGTGTAAAAACAGAGCACTACCGAATTACAAATTTCTAGAACAATATGTTAAAGCTTCCCAAGGAAGGGGGGAGGAGGGGGGAACAAAAAGCTATGTGAGCAGGATAGCCCTGGGAACTGAGGGTCATAAGCTAAGCTAAGCTTAGATACCCTTAAGGGAGTGAAAGCATGACTCAGAAGCATTACAATATATGAAAAATACTTTTTAAAAACATTTGATTCCCACAGGCAATGAATTAAGTTTCAGAAATTCCCTTAACAACTTTGTAACTTCATTTTCAGCAAAAGTGAAAGCCCTCGAAAATTGGCTGGTTAGTCCTTCTGCTCCACCTGTAAAGGAAAGAGGCTGTCAAAGAAAGCTTCTATCTATGTCAGATTCCCAAACTAATATTTTCAGAGACAGAGGAATGGGTAAGTAAGATCTCTCACCAAATAACATAATGATATTTGTATGTGCACAGTTTACAAACAGCAGTGCTGCAGTTTTAAATGAGTATCCGAGTACCACTTTTTTCCATTTGGAAACCAAAATAAAACATTTGTTAGCAATGCTTCATAACAAGAGGTGGACAGACTTGGGTTTTTTTCAATAAAGGGTAGCTAGAAACTGAGCTTTTCCTTCTATGTGTTTAGTAAAGATCTTTAATCTGCTCTATTTGTTTGTCATATACATGATTATATAATAAATCTTATAACCCATGATGCAGATTTGGTCAACATAAGCCTAAAAATTGTGCTAAAAGTCTCTGTGAGCCTAGTTAGTCTTTGTGGCAGTTTTGGTTAGTGCACATCGGCTTCTAAAATCACTAGGACAAAACAGCTGCTTTCATAGGCCAGAAAACCTAGATACCCTTATGCACATACCTATCCAGGGGAAGACACAGCAACGTCTCCGTAGTGTTTAAGACACTCCTGTAACTCTGTGTAAATTAATTAAATCAAAGCATTAAGGCATTTACAAAAATATTAGTAGAAAGCCTTATGCGGCAGTTCAGTTGCTATATGATTCAGAGATTCCTGGAAACTTCAAGAAGCCCAAGATTGCGATGTTAGTACAGGGAGAGTGGGCATGGAAGTTGAAGGTGTACAACATCCCAGGAAACGGTCAGCATTTCTCAGGATCAAGCCCAACATTTCTAGCTTTTAAAAATCCTGCATAGAAACCATTTCTGTTCTTTTCATTTTGACAACCCTCTCAGACTGGCCTTGGTTACGATGCTTACAATAACACAGTTCTCTTGTGTAACGCATAGGCCATAAAAACTCGCTACCTGTATTGTTCATTGACAAAAAAACGTTGTGGTGTAAGTTATAAGGCTTTGTAAAGTAAGACATTTATTTCAAAATCTTCTACTGCTTCTTTGCGCCCCCCTCCCCCCCCAGGGAAAACTATTATCTGCTTCAGCTGCTGCTTGAAAAATGAAAACACATCTTTCCATCAGGACCGGGGGGCACTAACAGGCTTTAATGGCCCTGAGCAGCCTCACCTGGGGCCTCCTCTCACACCCGCCCCCGGGCCCAGCAGCCCCATTTCAGCTCAGCCTGGGGGGTTTCAGGCCCTTCCTGAGCTGTGCTGTAGGAGTGGGGTCTCCAGTTCAGCCACGGCCATGCCTGTGCCTGGCTGTGGGTGTCTCTGGTCCCAAACTGCAGATTTGCCTCCTGGCCTGGCTTTGGATCTGCCTTGCCGCTGTGGGCATGCCTAGCAATTACTGGGCTGTGTCTGACCCTGGTTCCTGTTACTGGGCCCGGTCCTGGCTCGCGTTCCTGGCTTGACCTTACGCCGTAGCTTGTTGATCTGTGCTCTTGGTTGAACCCGGCTGCTGCCTGGGCCTGCTCTGCTTGCCTTGCTCAGGTACGGTGGGGCCATGTTATCGTCCTCAGCTCCCTGTGCCGTAGGGAGCAGCCAGCCCTTGCCGCGCCCTGGCACCTCCTGTGCAAATGAGACCACCCATCCGAAGGTGGATAGGCAAGTTGTTCAGGTCCAAGAACTTATTTTCCTTGAAATAACAAAGACCTTGCTAAACTTCGGAAAAGAATTTATTATATTCTTATAAAGTGACTTTTTTTTTTTTGGCTTTGTTGAAAACTGAATGTTATTATCAGACAACTGGAGATTGAAAGAGACTAATTACACTTTAGTAATTATAACTTTTGTCTCTAAGCAAAAAGAGAAGTGTATAAAACATGGAAAGTCAATCTGATATTCTGCCCCCCCCCCCCCCCCCCCCCCCCTTTAGTCTGTTCAAATGTTAAGTAAAAATAAAATACATGTCCTGGATTCTCTGCTCAATAATTTCACTGTAATGAAGATAGACTGATTTATGCTAAATGTGAATGTAGTCCTGTGGTATGCGGTTTGTTTGGTGGGGTTTTGGGGTATTTTTTTTTTTTATTTGCACTTACGTGTAGAGTGCTATACAAGTGTATGTAGGAAAGGAGTCCTAAATGAGGCACAGACTGTGCTACTACTATATAGAATAGCAGAGCTTCAATTAACTTCAAAGGAAGCAAGATGGAGCCATGCATTTCCAATAAAGTCTGTGTTTGTGCCTGCATAGTGCTCATCCTAGGGAGGTTAATAAGGAAGTGTTACTCCCCACCTATTATAAAGGTATCATGACCAAGATTTTATTCTTGTGTGTAATAATGGGGTGTATACACAATTTTTCTTTTTCTAAACATAGTTTTCACACTGATTTTTTTTTTTAATTATCTATTAGAAAGCATTAAAAAGGCCTGTTTGTTTAATTGAAAAACAGCCCTTTTCAGGTTGATATTAGGAAAATGGCTGGGAGATGATAAAAGGCCTCTTGTCCTGTTTTTCTGTCAAGGTTGGTGAATTAGCAGTGCTTACATTGTCGTAGCACAGTGGTAAGCTGTATTGCAAGCTCTAAATGCATTTTGTAATAGCTTGGAAAAGAGTTTGTAAAATGACTTTAAATGAGAGAGTATCCCATTCTGGAGATTTCATAAATCTCACAAGGTATTGGAAAAAGAAAATATGCTGTAGTTACTTAGTAAAAAGCAGGATCTCTTCAGCTTTCGCACTAGCTCTTCAATTATTTAGACCCTCCAGATAGGCCATTTTATATGACAATGCTGAGGCTTGTTTTGTCACAAATCCCAAAGCTGTCTGTTTGAAATTAGATAGCAATGTTCGATTCTCAGAGCTGTAGCCAGTGTTTAGCTTTAATCTTAATTTTAGGTAAATATGATACTGTTTTATAGAATTATCTGGCTTTAAGCACGAGGCTTGTGCACAGAGGCTATAGAATAAATTCTATGCTCTCAACGGAACAATTTTGTTAGAGTTCTGTTGTAAGGCTTGCTGGGTTCAATGTTTCATTCCTCATTCTTCAGATCTTCAAGTGCTTCTTTAATTTGCCTGCAGTGAGTTGTTCGCTAGGTAATGAAATGAAGTACTGAACAGGATAGGTGTCTGTCTTTGAGATCAGATCATAGTCATATTTGTTTCAAGTAATTAATCTTTCTGTATTGAGTAGTTCTCTGAAATAATGTTTATGAAGCTAAGGATTTTTATTTAGGTGTCTGCAGAATCAGAACTTTTATGATAAAACTCTGGTTTATATATCTTACTTTTTCTACCAACTTTAAGAATATTTATAACTGACAGTGGACTGAATCTATTTCTCAGACTCAAATGTTTTCTCTTTTTTAAAAAAGAAAAATGCTCTTAAAGATTTTAAGAAATGTCTTTAAGATTTCAGTCTATAGTTAAAATGAATGTGATACTTTTTTCAGTCATGGGTCTGAAGTACAATGTTCGAAGTTGCCAAAGTTCTTACGAACATTGACTTGATTTGCTTTATTGTCTGATGCTTGATTTTGCTTTTCCAGTGTTTGATAGTAAATAAAAGTGGAATATAGTATGTGGGTTTATATGTAAACATGCTTCACCCTTGAAACTCCAGAATCCTTATAATTAGCATGGAGATTGGCAGCATACAGGTTTCGAGCTGCTCTTTTTCCCCTTATTTATGTTGGGCTCATGAGAAACAGCAACAAAACTCTAAGTTCTGTTTTAGTATGAAAAATAAAAGGTGAATGTTAGCCGAAGTTGTTCCCCCCCCTGCTCCTTTACAAATAGCCCTTTCCTTTTTTCTTTGTTTTTTTCTTCACTTTGAGAAGTCTTAGTTGATGATCCAGTTCCTAGATAATACTTCTATTAGTGTTTACCCAGTTCATTCAGTTCTTTGATGTTAATTCCTGTTAAGGCTCAAATGGCACATTAGAGGAAAATGAGGCCCAAGATTTAAGCAGATGCTTTTAATTATGGCTGGCTCTAATGTAAGGTGGACAGAATCCTACAGGACAGCATATGAAGCTAATGTTTTCTGCATGAAACTTTTACGCTTATAGCACAAATCATACAGTATAGTAGCAAATTCGTTCTTATAATAGTAATCTCTAAACTAATGTTTGTAATTTTTCTCCTTGATTGCTGAGCCAGATTTTTACACTTGCGTGAATTTGGATGTCAAAGCAGTAAGTTCTTAATTTAATTACCCCATAGCCTGCAGAAATAAGGCTGGATGTAAGAGTAAGAAGCTATCTCCCCGTTTTCCTGCTTGCAGTAAAAATTACTAGTGTTTTAAACATAATGGAACAGAGCAAGAAGGAAGAGAAACAGGGGTCATCAGGAAGGGGATGTTGCATGACTCAGATATGGAGGGAATATGAAAAGTAATTTGTATTTTATGTGTTTAGTCACAGAAGTTGAATGAGAAATTCAATGAAATATTTGTGATTCTTTGGGGAAGGACATATAACTTCTCATCTGTCATGACAGGGTTATAGATGTTGGGCTGAACTCACCTACCTGTGCTCTAACTTAGGTTGTGAACAGAGTACTATGTGAACTTTCTAGTTTTCATTGCTTTCTCTTTCTTTCTTCTCCATCATAAAAAATTAGACGAATAGCTCAATACAGCACAATGAGTCTGAGCTCTGCAGTGCTTAGGAGAATAAATGACCTGAAGCACCAACCATCCAAGTTTTTTATTGAAGTAGAGGCCTGATTTCTTGTAACTGGATTATGTGTGAAGTGTTATGTTGTCCATGAGTGACCTTGGCATTGCCCTGGATGACCAGTCTCTCTCTCTGTGATTAGAGTGTTTTTTCCAGCCTACTCCAATTCAGCTTCAGGCATTTGCTGGGTTAAAGGATTTACCAGATCATATGAGGAGCAGTTCAGGATGCAACATAGTTATTTACTGTGTAAATGTTATTTCTTTTACAGTTAGTATTCTTTTACAGTTAGTAAGCCTACAGGGATGAGTGTAGGCTGGCTGTTGTAATCTTATGCAAATTTATTTAGTCTCTTGTATGCTAAAAACATTCATTAGTTTTAATAAAATAACGCAGGGATTGGGAAATTGAGATGTGATAATTGCTTTACACAGCATGGAACTTCATATTCAGGAAACAAAGTATTTTAAAATCTTCTGCTTTTATACTAGTGGCAATGAAAATACTGCTTTTTGTATTGTTGTCTTCAACAGGCCTGATTTTTTAATGTTGCTGGAGTTTCCTTGAGGAAATTATTTTTCAAAATTTTCTGTTGGAATAGTTGTGGTGCTGGGACTCAGTTTTCTTGTTGCACACTGACTTGCTCTGTGACATGGAAATACGCATGTGGTCTTATTTCGTGAAGTTACCAGTGGTCTAATCACATCTGTAATGCTACAGCTGATGCACTGAAGTGTTTACAGTATTTAGTTTGTGTATAAAACCAAGAATACCAAAATTGCAAGGATGTCAAAACTTGTAATACCAACCTATTAATCTGTTACCAACTCTAAAGGCCTCTAAAACTCTGTTACCATTGAGGTGTCTCCACGTTATTCCCACAGTTATGCACATATGAATTGCCAGGAAGGAAAAGGTGATGCTTATTTTGGTCATTTCTGTTGTTTCTGTGCACCTACGTACTATTTGTTTAGTTTCTTAAAGTTGCTTCAACTGTGGAATTAAAAAAAAAGGTAAATCAATGCTTTGTCAGCCAGTTAATCTAACCTTTTAAAATTATGTTTGCAAAGGAGCTATTACTGGTGAGTGGGAAGTACATATAGGTTACCTGCTGTTGTTATGCTGATCTCACTAGGTTTACTCCCATAGCTGATGGGAGGAGAGAGGTTCTTGCCAGAAGGTAGCTGAATGCGTTCATCTCTCTCCGTTGACTGTAGAGATCCTGGTGTGTGTAGTCAATGTTACCCAAGCAAACTAGCTAGCACTTATTCCCCTTATGCCTTCAGATCACAGGGTAGAGACTTCCTATAACATTCATAATTAGTATGAAAAAGCCACAGTCAGGCCTCATGGACAGTGGGAAGAGCTTTCCTGAAGCTCCAGAGGAGGCTGTGTCAGGAAGCCAGTGAAAGTTGCTGAACTTGAGCAGCACTGGAGGTATGGACCCACCAGCCAGGGCCCGGCGGGCACTGAAGTAATTGTTACCAAAACTTTACGTCTTTCTAGTTTAGTAGATTTGTTTACCCTGCCAAAAATGGATCTTGTTGTAGTTTGTGTACTAATAAAATGCGCCTTGCAGATTAAAAGTCCTTTGGTGTGCTTACTTCCAAGAGTTGCAAATAATTTTGTTATCAGATGTGAGCCAATTTTTCCATGTCACAGAAGGTCACTACGGTAGTTCAGAACAGCAGATGTCTGTGGCTTGTCCCTAGTACCCTTTTTGCTGCATAGTTGCCAGAACAATATTTACCTTAAGGTCTGCACTCTGCTTTACAGTCAACAATATTTAGGAGCAGTCTTGCATTCAGTAACACTGTGATGTAGGGCAAGGAGGTGGTTTTGAAACATAGGAGGAAGCCTTCATGTAAATGATGAACACATGCAAGTATCTTGCACCAGCAAACCCTTGAATTTCAGATGGAACTGCTCATTGTGTTGTCATTAAAATAATGGTGAAAACCAGGCGCTTCTGTGTCAATCAGTCCAAGGGCTAAGGCTCAAATGTAATACATACACAGGGCAGGAAGCCCCTTCAGAATTAAGTTTTGGCTGTGATATAGTCCTTATTCCTAGGCCTGAATTTGTAAGGCTCACTGCATGCAGCTGGTGCAGTTAATGTACACCCATGAAGCTTGTGAGCAGAAATTGAAATATAAATGTTTGTGTTCAGTTTTAGAAGGGGAGGGGGGAGGAATATTTTCTGAATTTTATACTAACATGTATGAAAGTGCTGTTATGCCATTACTTAGAGATCTAAATGCAGCTGGAGTGTAGTTCATAGTTTTCATTTAAACTTTTATTGATTACTGACCCCAAAGATATTGCCCACAAACTGGAACATGAAAACCTCTGCTGTGCAGAGGTGTATTTCATTTAACGTGGTAATAAATACAGTTATACAAGAGGGAGAAGAATCTTAGGGAGCCTTGTCTGATGCTGCAGATGGCTTTTTGCAAATACTGTACTGGTGGCTGCTGAAATCTCCAAAGGATAGAAAAAAAATAAGTCAAGGCCACAACCTCAATTTACAGCATAACAAAATTAGAAATTGAAAGGATTTGGGGGGAATGTACCTCTTAGGAAGAAACTGTGATTTTGTGGCTCTTGGTGTGCCGCTGTATCTCTGCCCTTGTCATTGAGTGCGGTACTGAGGATGGACAGTGTTTCTGGTCTTCCTTTTTACAGTGGCTAGAGACTGGGGCTAATGACTTTTCTGAGTTTTACACTGCGGTTACGGTGCAAGATTTTAAATGTAGATGTGCACGGTCACGTGCTTCTAACTGACTGTAAACCAATGCTGAATGTGTACTTAATGAATTTCATGGTAATACAGTGTGTTCAAAGGACCTGGGTGCGCACAAGGTATTTGCGTTGATAACCGAGTGATCTTCGTTCCTGCATATGTAGTATTTACATCTACCTGGAATCACCTAGCTTTGATGTGCATGGATCAATGTGCTCATATGCTCTGGTTATGAATGATGAATAATATAGGAACCAGAGGCTGAACCAAGAAAATAATCTTATTTTACACACTAATTGCTGTACTACTTGATGTTTTCTTCAAAGCAGAAGCTTTTATCACCAGTTTAAGTTGAATATGTATGGATTAACAAAGATTAGTATAGGAGTTTTAAAAAAAATGAACTGTAATACTTTGTGTAATATTCATTCAGGGCAAGAAAACACTTAAAGATTAAGTTGCAGAATAACAACTAATTGTATGATATTTCTAGAATTAATAGACTTGTACTTTTTATCTTGAAAATGCTTAATAGGCAAATGTCTGCACTATAGATGGGTTGTAGGAAGAACAGCTGAATCTATTACCTACATGGTATCCTGCCTGGGATCAGCACATGGAAACTTATGATCCTTGTTAGGAAGCAGTGTATCTCTGGAAGTGGCATTCAAGGTGTGTAATTATTTGTGTAAAACAAAAGAAGAAAGAAGGCTCAGTGTTGTGATTCTTTCATGGATGTTTTGTTATTGCTTATTGGAAGTGTCTGTTATATTCTTCTGTTCTCCTTTGACTGTGAACTCATCACTTGCAACTTGAAGTGCAATTTATTCCATGGTTACTGTATTTTCTCATGGATGCTAGGGAAGGAGCAGACAAATTCACTTAGTGTTGGCTGGTTGGGTCGTCTATGTCACTGAACAAAGTCAATGCAGGTAGTAATGTCTTTTTTTCTGACCGTGGGACTTGCTCTGTGTACAAACTTCCTACCTTGTCTACTGTTGTGCTTTCCTTAATGAAGTATTTATTTAAAACCCCTTTCCCATTTGATTTTTTTACTTGAATCCTAACAAGATGTGATGGGGGTAGCAGACTGGTAAAGCATGAAGACCTGTAAATAAAGGAGCTATTCCATCTTACTAAATTTGTGGGGTGTGGGAGGGAAAGAGAATAGATTCATATGCTATTAGATTATTTCCTTGCAGTTGCAGGTATTTTGATGACAGTGTTTCAGATTTAGTGTGGCTTTCATGTATCAAACATAATTTTCTTCCCATAGCTTTGTCGGTCACTCTTTTTTAAATGAACTATAGGTTTCTCCTTTGCTTTTTAATTATTGCACAGATTAGTATATTGTAAATGGACTCATTTCTATGCCTCAAATTAAGCTAGTTCTGTTTCAGCTTTTTCTCAATTAATCCTGTAATTAAGACCCATAAACCCATAGCAGAGAATAAAATAAGAAAGTGTAAAAAAAAAAAAATATTAAAGTGGGGGTGGAGCATCTATTTGGCTTCCTTAATAATAAATTGCTTAAAACTCTTTCTGAAACAGCCACTACAAAGGAAATGATTAAGGAACTTGACAGCCTCTGTGTAGTTTTGAAAAGAACCTGAAGTTTTCAGATGGTAGTCTCATCAGGGATCCTGGTTATAAACAGTCTGGAGTGTACCCACTTAATTATATGAAAACCTGGCATGGTGCTCTGGGGGAGAATTAAAAAATGCTAAACCTGCATCCCACACTGAAGTGGAATATTTAATCAAGTCAAAAGCTCCGTTGCACCCTATAGCAAGCCAAGTTAAATCTGGGCTGTTAAATATTTTATTAGTGTTGATGCTCATTCTAGCCATATATCAGATCATGGTAACAACAACAGAAGTATTTCTTTCACTTAGTGTAGGACTATGATATGTAATTTTCCTTGACACTTATGATGGTTACTATGGAAAGTGGCCTCAAGGAGAGCTGTGCTTGAGATATGAGGACATGCCCAGGCTGAAATGTGTTAAGATGGTCTGGATGCCATACAGGAAAGAACAATTCATAAATGTGTACCATTCTTTATTCTTTTTACACTGCTAGGCACCATTAAATACATTAATATAAAAAAAGAGGGTATTGTAGTAACTCACTGACACACAGACTATTTTTACTCAAGCCCAAGGATGCATCTAACGAACAAAAAAAAAAAAAAGAAAAACATGTTATTTTCCTCAAAGCAAGCTCATATAACTGGGAAAAAAGGTTTCCTTGTATGATACTTGTGAAGCCAGTTATATTAAGATTATTATTTTTTTAACCGCTTTTAGCACTCTTTCAGTACTTTGGCAAGCGAACTTGGACAAAAAGTAAGTTTGTGCTGCAGTTTGGGTCAACACATACCTTTATTAGCCATAAATTATTTGTTAGGTATTCAGTGGTTTATGATACTTGCACTGGAGGGCCAACATAAAAGCAGTTATACACACAGTATGTCAGAAATACATTTTTTTTTTTTGTACTTCTGAGATCTTCTAGGACATTGCTTAGGGATTAATGCATGACTACGTGCCATGAAGTTAAATGATAGCTGTCTTCTTCCTAAAATGTTTATTTCAAAATGTGCTAAATTCAGGTTGAAATATTTCTAGACACTAATGATCATTACAAACCCATCATTGTCTTTGGCAGCTTCCTACAGATAAGCTTTAAGTGGAAAATTAATAGCTCTTTTGTAGAAATAAAGCTTAGTCTAAGCAGCTTGCAAGAGGCCGCACGTACTGGTAGTATACATAGATTTTTAGTGACTTTCACAGTTTTCATGCCGTTGACCCCAAGTAAACAGAAATGCTTTAGAAATGCCAGTTAATTGAAAGATAGCTGAAAACAATGCAGACCCAAATTCCAGTTTGGTATTTGGTATTTTACCATATTGTCTGATTCCTGTTCCCACGAGCCCAGCATAGGGTTGGGACCGAGAATTAACACAGGACTTCGGTCCACAGTCATTTAGTTTACTAAAAGACAGTTCAGCTTGCCTTCTGAAGAAGCAAATCAATCATGGTTTATTATCATCCTGTCACTTTATGCCTTTTGAAACCACCTTCTTGTTCCAATGTTCTGCAATAATAAAGCTTCCAATGTTGCTCCTTTATACATGTTTGTCACCTTTTTGAACTTAAAATGACCTCTTGTTTATTATGCTTTACAGAAGAGCAGCACATGGGGGGAGAGGGGGGTAGAGGGGGAAGATTAATTACCTCATCTTGATAATTATGAATACCACACTAAATATCCCTCTGACTTTTCTCCTTTCAGGAGTGAATTGTTCTTGCAGCCCCTGAGGCACGTCCACATGAAAAGTGTAGCTGAAACCAGGATAGCCCCTTAATTGTGTAACTATTGGCCCTTCAGTAACTTTATATTTGTTAATACCATAATTTTAAAATTCCATTGCACTTCTAACCTTCTTTATGTTGCCTTTGACATTTAATTGATTTTTTTTGCTTTTTTTTGTGTACAGTTTAAATGACTGCATAAACCAAAACTGTTGTGGAGAATACGTGTAGTGACAGCCCCAACATTTGTATTACTGTAGGCTGACTTTATCAGATATTGTCTGGATTACTGTAATTGTATTTGAGATATAATTTTCATATTAATTTACTCCTTCATAGTCTGAAAAATTATTTTTTTCTTTGTAGACAGGTTATATTGTTAAAAAGGGTGTACAGTGTTTAAGTCAACTAAGTACTTGTGTATGCTTCTGAGTGGTATTGTGTAACACATGTTTATAAATAAAAGTAATGTGTTTCTGGAAGCTTTTAGTTAGATGAACAACTAAAACTTGCCTTTTGAATACTATGCATTTTGTCTCCTATTGTGTATCTTTGCTGAAAAGCAAACAACTTTTGACCCAAATCCTTTATTTAAACACAGTTAATTCTGTGTGTGTGACCTGCTGAAAAATATGTATAAATTGAAGAGAAACAACATTTTCCTGGTTATACAATCCAATATATAGGGCCTTGTAGTAAGCAGGTCATGACAAGCACAGTGAAGTTGATTTTTTTAATGATAGTATGTTGTGATAGGACAGAAATAAACTTAGCAGTTCTGAAAGCAGGTCTGTTTCTGACTGCAAGTATGTACTTACCCTCGTGTAGGTAACCTACAAGTCTATAGTCTGATGTCCTTACATTTGTTTATTTTGACCTCTTTTGTTTGGGGTTGAATTTGCATTTTTCCCATGGGTTTTTTTTTTAGTTCATGTAGGCATTAGATAACTTGTTGATAGAATGTACTCTGACACCTTGCAATGCTGTTCCTCTTAGTCACTGAGTGAAGTGCAGTACTGTTTGGCTTTATTAGGGAATAAATGCATATTTATTGCTATAAACCTGACCTTTTTCTACTACTCATAGGAAACCAGCACTGGGCTGCCCGCAAGCTAGTTTCTCTGCTGATGCGTAGCTGTGCTATGAAAGTTTTAATTTAAAGCATACATTCTTCTAGAATGGGCGTACAGATGGGGAAGGCCACCGAATTGGTGAGCAGAAACTGATGGAAATATGTTATTTTCCTGTTTCCACAGTTTGAAGGTAGCAAAAGCTTGTACAACATGTGCAGGATGAATAGCTTGAATAATGTAATTCTGCTCCTTTATACGTGTATGTGGAGACAGTGCCTGTCTTGAATATCTTGCAATTGAAATACTAAGACCAATAGCATTTAACTAGAGCGGGGAAGAAAGGCTGAATTAAACACATCATTCTAAGACTTTCCCCTTAGATTTAGGGCCATATTTTGACAGAATGCCAGCAATACACAAAGCAGTCTGTAAAAGGCTTGCATGTGGTGGTCAATAATGTGGATTATTTTTGCCCAGCTCCCATAGACAAACTCAGGGAGTTCTTACTCAAGAGCTTTGCTTTTCTCATACCTATTTTGCATTCAATCTGCCATGCCTCACCTTGTCTGTTGGTTTCATTCCCACTGGATGTCCACCTACTAAAAATTACTTTTTTAGCAGAAGGCCTAGTGAATCTTTAATTTGATCCTTTTTATTATTGTTCTAGTTCCTTTTTTCTTAGCCATGTGATTATTTAATGAGGAGCCACAGAATGCTTTAGGATTTTGTGGCTTTCAAAAAGTCTATCTATTTCAACTAACTGTTGTCCACTTTTAATAGCAAGTCCTTTAAAGAAAAAAAAAGCAGGATCACTTGATGTGATTAGGATAGAAAACAATTACACAAGCACTTCTATCAGCAGATGCGAGAGGATAGTGACACGGCAGGAAGGGAGTGAGTGAGTGCTGCTAAGGTAGGAAACTTGTAACTCAGTTCAGTTGCAGCCAGAAGAGCAGTCCTGATGGTGGCTTCACTCTGTTCCCTTGAGACACTGTTGCTTGAGATTTTAGAATACTTCCAACAAGTATATGAAGCTGCACAAGATTTCAACGTTGTGTTCAATTAGTCCCAAGGACTTGTACAGAAAAGATGTCATTAAAGGGCTTTTAAATAAATGACATATTAATTTCGGGACTGATGAGATCTTGTTAACTTATCTGGGAACATCACTGTGTTAGTCTTAAGACCTTTTGATGCAATTGTTATGATGCCTGATTATTGAGGTGGTTCACCTTACAAATCTTTTCTTTCATCTCCTTCAGTAAACTATCATAGGTGTACCCCCCGACTGTCTTAAGAGTGTCCTGCCATGGGTATACTATCAGTGTGTTAAAAGAACAGATATGAAAATGCAGTCAAACAATGAGAACGAAGTCTTGCTAAGAGAGGATTTTTAATGAAATGACAGTTCCTTGATTACTGGGATTGGAATCTCTAGCACGTGAGCAGTTCTGCATGCTGAGATGTGAGAAGATAAACTGTTTCAAACGATATAATCCATGCGTGTAGGAAATTTGGGGTTGGTTTTCTGGTATACATTCCAACTGTTTTCTTAATTAGAAACAAGCAAATAGCTAAGCCAGAAGATGATTACCTTAAAGTTGTGAAAAGCTGTATTCCTGCAAATGTTTATGTGGGCATGGACATTATTATCCCAGATAAGTACTTGAAGGATAAGGTCCTGTAATCCTTTGGAACAGTTTTTCTCTGCCCTTGCAAATGATTGACACTTAATAATTTCACTGCTGTAGGTCATTGTGATTCTTTTGTGTTCATTTATGCAGAGAAAATAAGTTCCCGATAAGCAGGTTTGTATCTTATGAGCAAACATGGTGTTGGCTGAATTGGGAGTTTCCTGCAAAAGTGTCATTTTGATCTATGAATCTTCACTGTAATGAGAGTGGAGAATAAAGCCACCACAAGAAAGAAACTAATGAAAACAAAATCCAGCTGTAATAAGAGACCAGTAAGAAAAAACAGTCTTTAGACAACTCTGGCTTCAAAAAGTTGACAGTTTAATTAAAATCCTTATTGGGAACACTAGGTAATATAGCTTTGCATTTAATAAGAATATTTTGCAAAACAAGTGTGTGACTACATTTCAAAATATAAATTAATTGGTTACTGGCTAGAAAAATGACTGAGATTAGTAGAAATTTGTGCTATCATCCTGCACTGTTTGGTGTCTTGCCATGTTACAGGTGCAATGACACGGTGGTCTGATTTTGCATGACCAGTCTTGCAAAACTGAGCTTTTTTCAATGTTTTGTTAAGATTTTTGGATGCTACTGAAACATGGCTGAAGCAATGCACACTTCCAGTTAAGTCTAGACCCTTATGTCATGAAAGAAAGGAAAAAACCATAAAGGAAAAACAGGTAGTTAGGTTTTTTACTCCTATTGACACAAATAGAAGATGTACATATTGTCTTGAATGCTTTATAATGAAAATGGGCTGAGTTTCAGGTAGGATTAATTTGGAATGTAAAATGAAAACCTTTTTGAATAAGAATATTGGTAGTTTCCCTTCAAACCTCACAGACAGTTGTTTCTAAGCTTATCTTTGCAACGTTCATGCAAAGCCTAGTGTATGTCTTGCTTATCTCTTGCATGTTGTAGTGCTTTAGAATACTGCATGACAATCATGTATTTTACACCACTATGAGTGGGTAAGAATTAATCCAGCTTTACAGCTAGGCTGAAAGAACAGAGGTGAAGCGATTTGCTCAAGGTCATCCAGAAGATTATTGGCAGAGCCAGGATTAAAACTTACTTTTTAAATCCTGAAAGATGAGAATTTGTAACAGGGCCAGAAAGGGGTGAGGGGGAGAGTCTCATGGATTTGAGCAAAGTGAAACACTTTCTTGTAAGCTTGCTTCTGTCCACAGTAAACCATGTAGGCATACAAGAAAAGGAAAGTAATTTTTCTTCTCTTCTGGCTTTCCTCTTTAATTCATGGTACTTAAGATTAACTGTTAGGGCCAAATTCTTCAAAGCTTCCTTTCTTATACCCCTGTTAGGTAGGTCCTCTTGGAATTCATGTTTGCGGAAATGGGGAATGCAAAAACTTGAGTCTGACTCAAGAGAAGTATTTATGTATGCTTTATTTTTAACCTTCATATAAATTGCTACTGTAAAAAGATTAGAGTCAGTGTGAAAATTTGAGAGTTTTAAGAAACATCTGTCTGTATGTCTGTTTTGATAATTTTAGTTGGCTCTCTGTCAAATATAATTTGATTCTGTTGGTGAACTACTTCTAGACAAAATCTGACTAGCCCTAAAAATTCCAAAACCCTGAAGGGGATACATATCACTGGTAAGATGATTGCTGTCCTGCTGCAGGGGTTAAACGCCAATGATTCTTTGGGTGGTTACTACAGTGTGTTGGTTTCTATTTATACTGTAAAGCACGTTAAAGGGTCAGGAAGCTAAATGAGGGAAGAGTCTTAATTAGCACTTGTTACCCCTGTTTTACCCCTGTTTGTCTGTGCAGGCACAAAACAATCTGTTGGCTGGTTCAGAGTTCAAGCAGAACTCTTTCTGTTGAAAAAGAAGCATAAAAGCTAAAAGAGTGTTGAGATGATTGTTACGCAGTTGAGCATGCACAGTCTATAGAATACTTATATCTGTGGAAGCATTGACAAAACAACTGTACTTGGGATATTTTGTTTTAAAATTTTATTACACTTATTTCATGCTAAAAACACATTAAGGTTCCAACTTTAAAACTTTTTATAATAAATAATTCCTGAGCAAAGGTATAGAACAGATTTCTTGATATGTCCATTTAAAAGCTTTTCAAAACAGGCTCCTTTTCAACCTCCAGTGTTTATTCTAGTCAACTGCTTGATAATGCATTTTTGCCCTTTCTTGCAAAAAGAGCCCTGGAGCACAGATCCTTCATCATGATTCTGAAAGTAAAGCTCCAGTTTTGGTATGTTGTGTTACTGAGGGAATTCCTTGGCTGTTTTGCTGCTGTGCCATGCCACAGAATCTCCCTTTGTAGGTAAACCAGAGGCAATGTAAATATTCCTAAATATCACCCAGAAATCAAATGACCGGTTGGTAACTCTTATTCGGTAACACTATCACAGATATGAGAATAATGTGGCTGTTTCTAGTAGTAGCCCTCTTATGAAGTAGCTGGAGATTATTATTGCATGTTGGAGCCAGAGTTCAACCCAGATATCAAAACACTTATTCATGGAACTTGTAGATCACAGTTGCCTTAAGGTTATGTAATAATTCAGGAACCAATCCTGAAACAATATTCCTGTGCAAGTGAAGAAAGAGCTGTGTGGAATGTCTGTTTGTCAGTTGCTTGAATTTACTGTGATCGAATGCTTAAGACTTTTGACAAAGTGAACCTCGGCAGAAACTCTTCATCTTTAGACTGATCTTTTGGTAATAATTTTGTGTGGATAAAAACTCTGTTAGTTCAAATATAATAGGATCAGCAAAGCTTGATGATGCCAGTAACTTCCTGGGCATTCCACAACAACAATCTAATTAAAGGGGAGGTGACTTGAGGATTTGGCATGAAAATACTGGAATGCAGAGTGAGCTGAATCTCTTAAGTTTTTGAACAGTGTGTTATTGCAAGGTGCTGGACTTGAGTGAACTGCTCATAACAGCACATGTGGCACTGCATGTGCCTTCAGATGAGAGCTTGTCTTCCTGGTAACTTCTTAAAATGAGAACTTGAGGCATAGCCATGTTGTCTAATTGGGCAGGGATGATGACAAAACAGTGTTTCTGTAATTTTGGGTGGGATGTTCTGGCTGTGTTCTTCTTAGAGTGCTTCATGAACCACAACAAATTGGCAGGTGTTACACATATCACCAAGTCCCTCAAAAAATATTTATTGCATTTGTGACATTTAACCATGGGTGATAATGAGTACATATTTGTTGAACTTTGAAAGTTCAAGCCCCAGTAAAAATCAGTCTGGGTCACACCTTGTTGTGCTGAAGGTCATGCATCCTGCTGAGACCTGCTTGCACTGAACATGGCAGAACTTTGCACCTATAGAGCTTGAATGAACTGTGCTGTAACTTTTCAGCTGCCCACGACCTGTCAAAATGGTTTCATAGCAGAGGGATAGTTTCCTGAGCTCTGGAAACAAAATCAAATTGAGGTGCCAACAATAAAGCTTAAATTTCAACAATTCTTTAAATGTATCGGAAGTTGTCTTATTCCTACTTAGAACAGAAACGCTTGTTAGGCTTAGAAAAATTTTGAACAAAAAGTAAAAAAACAACTAAAACATTTTTCTGCATTGAGGGCTGCATTTATTGGACAGATGCTTATGTAATATTTACTTAGTTTATGCACTCATTTATAAGCCTCCTTTTCCCCACCCTGGGGGGGTTGACATATCTGTGACATATATTTGCAACTTTTACTGGTTTCTTCCAAAATGTGATGGAGATCTTGACAAAAGAGGAAAGAATAAATGGTGGGGAAAAAATGACTGAAAAGAAAAAAGGTTCTTAAATCAGGGACCTGTCAATAGCATCATGCAAACTAAATTTAACAGCTAATTTACTGGTGACAAAAATATAATCCATATAATTTATGCATCTAGTATAATCTGTCATTTGTGTTTGAGGAGGAGAGCAAGGTAGTATCTAATAAAATGTGGAAGAAAAATTAGTTTGTAAGGTGAGTGACAGAAATATTCATTATTACTCAATTCTTTCCTGTGGTGTTCCTCCCTTTTTCAGGCAGAAATCTTAAGAATTTGATCCTTATGAAGTACAGAATTATTACTTTAAAAGACATTGTGCTGGTTTTGGCTGGGATAGTTAATTCTCTTCACAGTAGCTAGTACAGGGCTATGTTTTGCATCTGTGCTGAACAGTGTTGATAACACAGGGATGTTTCCATTACTGCTGAGCAGTGCTGACACAGAGCCAAGGCCTTTGCTGCTGCTCACCCCACCCCAGCAGCGAGCAGGCTGGGGGGCACAAGGAGCTGGGAGGGGACACGGCCGGGACAGCTGACCCAAGGGATATCCCACACCATACGGCGTCAGGCTCAGCTTAGAAAGCCGGGGGAAGAAGGAGGAAGGGGGGCACATTCGGAGTGATGGCGTTTGTCTTCCCAAGTCACCGTTAGGCGTGATGGAGCCCTGCTTTCCTGGAGATGGCTGGACACCTGCCTGCCCATGGGAAGGAGTGAATGAGTTCCTTGTTTTGCTTTGCTTGCGTGCGCAGCTTTTGCTCTACCTATTAAACTGTCCTTATCTCCATCCACGAGTTTTCCCACTTTTACTCTTTGGATTCTCTCCTCCATCCCACTGGAGGGGAGTGAGTGAGTGGCTGTGTGGGGCTTAGTTGTCAGCTGGGGTGAAACAGACATCTTCCCCCCCGCCCCGTGTCAAAACATAAAATTGTTCCAGTTCAAAACCAATCAAAGAAGAAACAGAAGATTCTGACTTCATCTCTGTCCAAAGAGAGCAAAGAGAAGGGAGGCCGAGGGCTGTTTCAGAGATGAAAGACATAAAATCCTAGAATGCTTTGGATTGGAAGGGACCTTTAGAGGCCATCCAGCCCAACCCCCTGCAGTGACAGGGACAGCTTTAACTAGCCCAGGGTGCTCAGAGCCCCGTCCAACCTGGCCTGGGATGTTTCCAGGGATGGGGCCTCCACTGCCTCTCTGGGTAACCTGTGCCAGTGCTTCACCACCCTCGCTGTAAAAAATTTCTTTCTTATATCCAGTCTAAATCTATCCTGCCTTACTTTAAAACCATTACTCCTTGTCCTGTCACAACAGGCCTTGCTAAAAAGATTGTCCCCATCCTTCCTGTAGGCCCCCTTTAAGTACTGAAAGGCCGCACTAAGGTCTCCCTGCAGCCTCCTCTTCTCCAGGCTGAACAACCCCAACTCTCTCAGCCTGGCCTCGTAGGAGAGGTGCTCCAGCCCTTGGATCATTTTTTGTGGCCTCCTCTGGACCCGCTCCAACAGGTCCGTGTCCTTCTTGTGCTGAGGGCCCCAGAGCTGGACGCAGGGCTCCAGGTGAGGTCTCACCAGAGCAGAGCAGAGGGGCAGAATCCCCTCCCTCGACCTGCTGGCCACGCTGCTGGGGATGCAGCCCAGGATACGGTTGGCTTTCTGGGCTGCAAGCGCACATTGCCGGCTCATGTCCAGCTTTTCATCCCCCAGCACCCCCAAGTCCTTCTCTGCAGGGCTGCTCTCAATCCCTTCATCCCTCAGCCTGTATTGATATCGGGGGTTGCCCCGTCCCAGGTGCAGGACCTTGCACTTGGCCTTGTTGAACCTCATGAGGTTCACACAGGCCCACCTCTCCAGCTTGTCCAGGTCCCTTTGGATGACATCTCGTCTTTCTGGCATATCAACTGCACCACTCAGCTTGGTGTCATCTGCAAACTTGCTGAGGGTGCACTCAATCCCACTGTCTGTGTCATTGATAAAGATATTAAACTGCACTGGTCCCAGTACAGACCCCTGAGGGACTCCACTTGTCACCAGTCTCCATGTGGACATCGAGCCATTGACCACAACCCTCTGGATGCGACCATCCAGCCAATTCCTTACCCACCGAACAGTCCACCCATCAAACCCATATCTCCCCAATTTAGAGAGAAGGATGTTGTGGGGGACTGCGTCGAATGCTTTACAGAAGTCCAAGTAGATGATATCCATTGCTTTTCCCTTGTCCACTGATGCGGTCACTCCTTCATAGAAATCCCCTAGGTTGGTCAGGCAGGACTTGCCCTTTGAATCCATGCTGGCTGTCTTGAATCATCTCCCTGTCTTCCATGTGCTTGAGCATAGCTTCTAGGAGGATCTGTTCCATGATCTTGACAGGCACAGAGGTGAGGCTGACAGGTCGGTAGTTCCCAGGGTCCTCCTCTCTTCCCTTTTTAAAAATGGGCACAGCATTCCCCTTCTTCCAGTCCCCAGGGACTTCACCTGACTGCCATGACTTTTCAAATATCATGGAGAGTGCCTTGGCAACTATGTCAGCCAATTCCCTCAGGACTCTGGGGTGCATCTCATCAGGTCCCATAGACTTGTGTACCTTCAGGTTCCACAGGTGGTCTCGAACCTGATCTTCCCTTGCAGTGGGAGGGGCTTTACCCCCCTGGTCCCCATCTAGCAGTCCATCGACTCGGGAGGGGTGAGGAGAGAGGTTGCCGGTGAAGACTGAGGCAAAGAAGTTGTTGAGTACCTCAGCCTTCTCCTTGTCTGTTGATACTAGGTCAGCATTCTTGTTCATCGGGGGGTACGCTTTCTTTAACCTTCCTTTTCTGGCTGACATACCTGTAGAAGCCCTTCTTGTTATTCTTTACATCCCTTGCCAAATTCAGCTCCAGCCGTGCCTTGGCCTTCCTGACCCCCTCCCTACTCAACCGGGCAGCTTCCCTGTATTCCCCCCAGGACACCTGTCCCTGCTTCCACTGCCTGTGCAGTTCCCTCTTGCTCTTTAGTTTGACCAGCAGGTCTTGACTCAGCCACGCTGGTCTCTTCCCTTTCCTGCCTGATGTCTTACACTTGGGGACTGAGAGCTCTTGCGCTCTCTGGATGGTATCCTTAAAGATCTGTCAGCTCTGTTCCGTTCCCCTGTCCCTGAGGACCATTTCCCAGGGCGTCCTTCCGACTAACTCCTTCAAGACCTAGAATTTTGCTTTTCTAAAATTTAGGGTCCTGACTGTACTCCTTGCTTTTCCCATGTCCCTCAGGAGTGTGAACTCCACCAATGCATGATCACTGCAGCCCAGGCTACCTCCAGTCTTGAAATCACTTATGAGCTCACTTGCATTGGTGACCATCAGGTCCAGTATTGCATCCCCTCATGTGTCAGCTAATTTCAAATCACCATCAGTCTTTCCAGATAATGGCCAGACTATGTATTAGACACACATAGGTGAGTAAAAGATGTTAGTCTGCTCTACAGTCTGTGCCAGATGAGAGGAAATCCAAAAGCTATGAAAGACAACTGTAAATGTGTGATACTATGTAATAAATTAATTTTAGGATAATATTAGAGTTACATCTGGAAATACAAAATAGGAGTGAAGAAAGTGTGGGGCATTGAAAAATTACTTGAAACAAAAGCTAAGAGAGATTCTGGACTTAAGTTCCTAGTGTATTTTTCTGTTGCTTTTGTAAATGGCATATCATGATTAGTGATGCCAAAGTCCTAAAGAAACCCTGGTCCAGAGCAACGTCCCATCTGCTGTAGCAGCATGAGCTGTCATAGACTTATCACAGTAATCCCAGTGTGGGTCAGAGGTCTTGATAATCAAGACATTGACTTCAGGGAATTGACTGTAGCCAAGAAGCAAGATGACTGTAGAAGTATCTTCTGTAACTCTTATTTTGACTAACATGTTTCCTGTTGCACTATGATTTGGGGTTTTTGCTCTTGGTAGCATTTTGGAAGAGTGGGAGAAGGCAGCATGCAACAGCCTTTCAAAGCTGGTTTCTGTAGTTAGAGAAGAATTTTGAGATTGTTAATATCATGGCTGAGGGAAGACATGACTCCTCCAGTTAAGTGCATCTTAATATAAAATAAGAAGCTTCTCTACACTATTGCAGGAAAGGAACTTTCTGAAAAATATAAATCTAGTGTAAAATCCTTCTTGCTGTGACAGGCATTAGTTCCTTTAAAAATGTTTTCTATTTATTACATCTTGGCATTTGGGAGTTCAGAGATACTATAGTACATTGCAGACAATGTGATATTTATGTGATGTGATAAATGCATTTATCCATAGGCATGTTTCTATTAGATTAAGGGATACTGTTGATCTAAAAATAGAAAAACGTTGTGTTTGCAGAACAGACAATGGAGCAAACAACCTATTACTTCTGGCTTCTTGTTTTTGTATTGTAATCCTATGATATTATTCTTCTAAAGCAAAAGGCTAGCTCCCTTGCTAATTGTATCTATGGTATTTATCAACAACACATAATGAAGACAGCATATTGTCTAGAAGCTCTTCTTATGGATACACGGAAACCCAGAACTTGCTTAGTGGTTTTTAAAACTAATACTTCTGGTTAAGTACTTCTTTAAATTTTAAATGCTTCAAACACTCAAATATTTAAGCTTGAATAAGCAGTTCCAACTTTAATCACTTTTATTGGAAATACAAGGATGAAACTGGAGACACTATGTTTCAGCAAAATTATGGATGTATGTATTCCTTCATGCAGTTCTATTTCAAATGTTACTTTGGGGAAAGAAATGATTGCTCTAGGTTTGCGCAAAACCTGTTTTTCTGCCGCCGTAGTCTGTTTTTGTGTAGGCTCTTTTAATGCACATTGCTGTAAAAGCATCACTCTTGAACTGGTTTCGTATACATCTCATTGGTCATTAATCTTACATTATTATTAAATGGTTGTTTATTTATCAGCATGTATTTAGGATCCTCAGTGAGGTTTGGGGCTATTCAGTTACAAAAGCAAGTAATAGCTGCTTCAGAGCTGGGAATCCAAACAGGTAGCTTAAGGAGCGGGGGGAAAAAGTGGTATGTACAGTGCAATTATCACTACTTGAAACCTTTCCAACAGCACATTTTCTCACAAGAAAACAGTTTTGCCAAAATGGAAACTTTCCACAAGTCTATACCAACTTCGGTAAAGTGTAGTTGTGAAAGAGAAGTCGAAATGAGTCATTTCAATAAATGTCAAAACATTTCTGAAAGAGAATGTCTAGGGTTTTTCCAAGTGTGTTAATTTTTATATGATGTATTTTAAAATATAGTACTGAAATAAAATGTTTCTCTTGACTCAAAATGCCTAACATGCTAGTTTTATAGGAAACTCTAGGTGGCAAATTTAGAGGACAATTGGAATGAAAATTGGTTTCACTATGGAAGTTTTTAGTGGCTTTGACCAGGGCTAAAAACCAGAATATCTTACACTCTCACACGGGCTTTTCGGGTGTTTGTGCTAATTTCGGGTGAAATTCACATCTTGGATGTGTGCAAGGGCAAAGGTATTTAAAAAAAAAAAGTCAAGCAGGAAGACATCAAGTGACATATTGCTAAACAGAATAAGGTTGAAAGGATAAAGCAAGGCATGCAGGACAAGTAGAGTTAAGGCTAGAGTGAAAAGATGCAAAGGGTGGCTGGAACAACCAATGATGGGAGATAAAGAACACTTAGCAAATCCATCTGACATCAGTGTCAGAAAGCCATTGCTTTTTCAGTCTTTAGTGTTTTATCTCCGTTTTGGAGGCTTTCTCACTTCTAAACCTCAAGTCTGAACATTTTATCATGGTGTTTAATACCATGTACTTAAGTACTTAATATTTTAAAATCACTGAACCCAAAACTAATGCTAAACCATATATTTTGATTTTTAAAGTCTCTGCAAAATGCCTTGTTCTTGACCTAATAAAAAGGATGAGCTCATATCTTGCTGTGTCATCGGGTTAAACCTTTAAACATAGATTGCCAGGTTTGTCACAGTCATTGCCAGTGAGCATTTAGTGTGTCTGGAGTGAATTAAGTGCATGCAACAATAAGATATAAGCTTTGTGAAGGAAAGCCAGGCTAGGTGAAGTCAGAACTCCCCTGTGCCCTTTTTGCATATGACTGCCAAAGCTTCTGTCTGTACTTGCTGTAATCCTTGGCATTAATGCAGTGCTAATCACACCAGCAAGGGAAGAGCTCTTACGTGGCCAAGTATATTAGGCACCAAAATGGCTGTAATGCTTTCAGGTTTACTTTAAATCTGAGTTTGGTTACCAATCGTAGCGAATAATGTGCATTGATACTGTTTCATCAAGATGACTTCTTCAGATTAGGCTTCCTCAGATTTGATGAAACTAAATATAGAAAATGCTAGTAAAAAAACCTTTTTATTTCACATCATTTCTTTTCTGTGAAGCTCTTTGTTTGGCAAATTATTTTGCATATAATAAAAAAAGACAGGGAAGGGCAGGTGAAAATGCCACCGATCTGCACTGTGAAGTTAGTAGCTAGTGTATTCATCAGTTGAATTTCCAATTCTTTAAGTTTCTAATGTGTACTTTGGATAAAAAATAATAGATGTATTTCCCTAGTGTTCAGCTGAAATGAGATCACACTGAAGTAGAATCACTTCTGACTGGAAAAGCACACTCTGCTAATGGAAGTGATGGGGAAATATGAACTGCTGTATACAATTTTATCATTGACCGTTGATTCAGCTTAAATATGGCTGCACAAAAAGAACAATCTCCAGTTCAAGGCATTCAGGAGAAAAGCACAGCTGAGTGAACCTCTTTAAACAAAATCATTACCAAGGAAAAAACCCAAGGATTTTTTCCATTCTTTTTGTTTTCAAATAACCAATACCAAAGTTAACAGATGATTTGGTTTTGAGTCAAAGGATGGTCGTATATCCAGAACTGTCATTTGAGTCTGTTTAAAATATCCTGAGCTGTTTATTCTTCAGTTCTTAGGTTTAGTTCCTTATACTTCTCTGAAAAAATTACATCATCAGAGGATGATGAAGTGGCAGTAAAGGTTTTCTAGGATTCAGGTCAGGAACTGCTTCTGATTGGGGCAGTGGGGGAAGAATAACATGGAAAGTCCATGTGAGTAAATCACAACATTTTCCAGGTGAAGCTTAGCTGACCTCTCCTGGGAAAAGTGAAATTTTCTTAAGACAGATCTGATTCAGTCATAAAATCATGTTTCCACTGCCAGCATAAGTCCCATTAGGCTTTAACATTCAAAAGGAATAGGTATTGGAAATGCAGATACAGTTCAGTTTCTTATGGAGGTTTGGAACTGGAGGGAATAAACTATCCCTTGATTTAGCATAATTTGCAATGTTCATGAGACCTTTCTCCAAAAGGGTTAGCTACTAAGAGTTTTGGAGAGCAGTTGCCTCGATGATCATAATGTTCAGGAGATTAAAAAACAAATAAAAATAATAATATCCCTGAGAGCGCTAGGGAAATGAAGCCAAGTAAGTTATAAAAGGCTTGCTTCATGATTGCTCTAATTTTGTAGAAAGTGCTATACCTAATACAAAAGCTGTCTTGTATTCAATTTACATAAAGTGTTTTAGTACCAGACCAAGAGAGTTATAATTTCTCCCCCCAGAGGATAGTAATCTCGCAACAAAAGAAGATATAATGGGTAGAAATAGTGGTACTAAGCTAGCAAAAAAACCCCTAAATAATCCACTTTTGTCACCTAAGCATAAAAAGAGGAGAAACAACTATTACAGTAATTGTATTCATATGAAAAATATAGCTACCAATCTTACAGATTTCCTTGCTTTCCAACCAGTGGGAAGTCCAAGAACCATATTGCATTGGCTACAGTCTGTTTCCTCTGAACAAATATTCAGAACTCTTCAAGAAAAGATGTTATTCCTTTTACTCAAAAGTTGAGAGAGATGCTCTTTGTAATCAAAACATAATGGCCCATTCTTTTATTCTTTGCAGTCAGTCTCTGTGAATCTTATTAAAGAGATTATATCCTTGATTTCTTATGATCATCTCTAAAAAGCAACAATAAGTTGTCATTGTGCGCTTCTGGTTTTTGCAACCATGTCTGACCAGTCTGACTTACTAGGATGGGTCTTCCAAGCTAAGAATATATGTTTGTTGTCTGTAGAATCTAAACTGTATGTCAGTGCCAACCTGGGAAATGCCTCTAAGTGCCCCAGGTGAGACTTGGAGACTATGCAACTTCTTAATTTCTGGGATGCCTCTTTAGGAGAGTATGCTGTCACAAAAGCTGACCAGAAATCTAAAAGTGAACATAAGTAACCCCTGTACTGGTGTGGTGTCCATGAACAATCAGCAGAAACTTATGAAGAAATAAACTTTTTTTTTTCTGATGATGTGCTTCTTGGAACCAATGGCATCTGCATTTAATCATCAGAAAGGCAGTTTTTCATTAGCTTGTAAAACCCTGCCAGTTTATCACTATTTGTTTAATTAAGCTTCTCTTGAGAAACTGTAGGACTACTAAGCAAAACATGATAGGTAAATTCTCAAGAAGTAATATGATTTAGTGCATTAAAACTGACTTTTCTGAATTCTAAAACAATGAGAGATAAACATTAAGCCCAAATTATAATGCAAGTTTCTATTCCTAGTCCAACTTAATTGGATAAATATGTGTAGGTTATTCTTTATTTTGTACTTTTCACCGCACCATGTGACTGATGACCTGTGACTGTGGTGTTACGCTACCCATCAGTAGATTAAGACATTCTCCACTCATTCTTTATTATATTTTCAGTTAACTGTGCTTTCATTTGATTTTATTTCATAGTATAGATTTGAGAAAGGTTACCTAACGGACTTCAAGGTAACTTGCACTTCCCAAGAGACAATTCCTAACAATTCTCAGAGCAGGTTGGAATACCTTTACTTGGTAGGAAAACACACATGCATTGAAGTTGGTGACTTATTTGGATCGGAAACCTCCTGTCATAACTGAGGTAGAGGCATGCAAACCTTTCTTCCTAACAAAATAGCCAGAAAGAGGAGAGAAACAGTTCTGAACTTCTGCTCAGCTTGGTGAGGAATTTGTACTTTTTCCTTAATCTGTCTAAAGGTCAGCCTATTCCTGACCTGCTTCTTAAGGAGATACAGGAGCAGTTCCGAAGGCCAGACATCTTGCCGTTGCACTGGCTGAACAGGTTGCTGCCTCCAAATCTCCCTCCTCCCTGAAGCAGCCTCTCCTCTTAGATTAGTGGTAAAAGGGGTGCTCCTGATCTGGCAATAGGCCATTTTGTGGCTCTTGAGTAGCTATAAGCCCAGGGGATTGTAGCTGGGTGCAAGAACCTCAGTGGAATTGCAAATTCTGGGTCTGCAACCTGAAATCCTATGTCTGAGTTGAGAAACTCAGATTTTCAGTGCAGCGCCGTGTATGAGCATTTTAACTTCTGCAACAGCAGAGGCCCAGGCTCTCTTGTTTTGGAAAGATTTTTGTGTCTCAGTGCAGAGAGGTGGTGGTCATTCTTGGTTTTGATTTGTTCTTCTACTTTTCAGAAAGTTAAGGCCCTTTCCCTCTTTTACACACCAAACATTTCATGTTTGAGAATTCAGTAATAAAGCGGTATCTTTAAATTTGTTTCGATGTATCAAGGCTGCAAAGAGAATGAGATAGCAAAGATTCCACTTTTTTGTTAGCTCCTGTTTTTTCTTCACCGTTGCTTTGTAAAGCAAAGCTGCATTTATTACCTTTTAGAGCAATACATTTTATGGTTGTTATGTGATAGATGACTTCAGGCAGCACAATACATTTTCCTTTCCTGAGGTTTTCTTATGTGTGTATGCATGTACTTAAAGGGAGAGTGGAATTATCTAAGACAGTAAAAAAGGAAGCTAAGGGATGAGTAGAGAACGGTTCTGTCTTGAAATTAAAGTGAGAGAAAGAGCAACAAAAGAAATGGTAAGTACATATTAGAATTTACATTCTGATTTAACAGTAAAGCACCCAAAATGAGGATAATCTAGTCTCAGATTCTTCAGCACTCTAGGTAAACATATGCAAACTGCCATTTAAAACATTCCGTTGTATTTTGTTGGCAATATAATCTCTTCTTTAATTGACAATCACAGTTACACTTAAAAAACCCGTTTGAGTACACTTACCTCTCTTCAAAATTATCACTGTGATAAAAGCTATCAAAACAATAGCAGAAATAGTTATATTTAGTCCTTCATGTCTAATTATTTCTACAGATTTAAATTGCTTTGTCTAATGGGAAGTAGCAGTGTTTTCTGGTTGTTTGGGGTTTTTTCCCCCCAAGCAGTCCCCAATGTCCCCAGAACAGTAGCTTTTTACCACTTTGCTTTGTAAGCAGAATCAAAACATGGGAGCACAGAATCCTGAAAGTTTTGTAACAAAGTGAGATGTCTTTCTTCATTTGATGTTCTCACTTTTCACATATTTATCATTTCTTGTAAGGAGAATATTCCAATGCACTTCTACTACACTCTGTGGATTAATGTTTTCTATCTAGGAAAACATAAAGTATCAAAACTCTAGACCAGACTGATCTTAGGCCTGAAGAATACCAGAATTATTAGAGATATAATTTATAATGCTCTATGGGTTTGTAGATGTCACTTTTCAGCTCTGCTTGTAACTAGACAACTAGAGGTAAAGGCTTAATATATAGTAGGGAACACTGAATTTTTATTTATTAAGGGAGGAAGGTTCAAAAGTAATTTTAACTCAAAATTAAAGTTGATGGTGTTTGTATGTTAAAGGATAGGCAAATGGAACTGTTGCACTCAAATCAGAGTGAGTGTTGATCCAAATGAAATCTAAATGATTGCTTATTAAAAAAAAGTATGTATATGTGGCCTTATTTTTCTTAAGTCAGACATTGTTACTTCATTTGTTTTACATTCTTGAAAAAACTGTCCCATCAATGACAGATAATGTTTGACAATACTGAAGAACATATTAACTGTTCACCTTAGAAAATATTTTGCTACCTTTGTACTAATTTTGCAGTTCAGATTGCTGATTGCTTGTTTCCGCTTTCCTGATTGTTAGTTTACAGATAAATGGTTCACTTCCTATATCTGCTCTCAATTGGCAAGTCAAGACTGAAAAGGTAATAACAATAAGAAAATTGCAAGGTAGCTTTACTGGCTAATGTATAGGAACAAATTTTTTGTGACTCTCATAAAAATCAAAAGATTGAGCCAAATGAATTCTTTTACTTCTGAATTTGCAGTTGCAAGTTCACTGCTTAGTGCATAGTCTTTTACTGAGATGATAGTCTTTTACATGTAATGGTGTTTCATTAGCTTCCCTATTTATTCAAATTATGCTTTTACTGTTATAGAACAGTTATGTTTATATTTACATTTTATAGTCTTATGTTTACTTAAGAGAATAACTTGAAAACATTCCACAGATGTAGCAGCACTGAAAACCTGCCACAATCCAGTGAGAAAGTGCTTAGTTAGTGAATGTCATTTAATCAAAACCATTCAGACTGTTAGGGGAAAAAAACCCACTTTTATGGTAATTGCATTGGAATAAGGGATATGCTGCTGTTTCTTGACTGGTATGCAATTGGAGAGTCAGTGTTCATGCTTTCAGTAGCTTTAATGGGTGGGTCAATGTCTGCAAATGGCTAAGGCCTCTGAAAGAATATTTTAGTTAATATAACTATAAAACCTCTCCAATCAGCTGTGACAGCAGAAAACTGACTTGGTGAAGTATTCCACCTAGTGCCTGGAGAAGTACGTTGTTGGTACTATCATCAGTAGGCTTTGGGATGGGGAGCGGGGGGAATCAATAATGTGCAGTCCTTCTGTAGAGTAAAAGCAAATACCAAAATATGGAACACAAGACAGAGGAAAACCTTGTCTCCTAATATTAGATTAATCAGTCACTTATCAGCATTTGCAAATAAAATACCTAAAAGGTGTATTATTTTTCTCTGGGTAGTCTGTTACTTTCCATGTCAGAAAGCTGAATGTTTTTCAGCACTAATTTAGCATGAATGCTAGCAGCCTTGCTACAGTACTTTTTACTGAGTACTCAATTTCCTATTCTTGCCTAGCATTCCAAGATCTGCATGTGCTGTTCTCGAAATTTTAAAAAGAAACTCTTGAATCATAGAATAGTTTGGGTTGGAAGGGACCTTTAAATGTCATCTAGTGCAACCCCAAAGACACCACGCAGATTCATCTGTCTTCAGTGTGCAGAGTTTGGACTGACTCTTCAGGCTAATGAAAGTGTTAGAAGATGCTGAGATTGCCAAGCCAAGGTTCCTCAAGTTAAAATGTGCTAGTTTTAAACCACACAGCATAGCCTTAATGCATAGGGACATGGTCAATTAATATATTTTTTTTACCAACTGTCTGTGCACTCTGGAAATCCTGCTGGATTTCAGGCCAGTGGTGTGGATATAAAAAAGAAGCTTGAACACAGTACACTTAAGCTGTCTGTACTTGAGTTACTGGGTCAAGGTTTGCAAACTTTTTCTATCCAGGACACCCAAATCTCCAGTTTTCTTACTGTCAAAGCTTCTGAGGTCTGGAGGTCTGAATCCATCGGTGTGAGGGGTTTGACAGAGACTTTAATGCTGCTGTATGCAGGGGGGAAATGAGCTTTGGGAACCTTACTACCTGGCTTTAGAATTATGTTTCTAATTTGTGGGAGCAATGTGTCCATGGTTGTTTCAGGTAAAAGCTGCTGTAATTCCATAAATTGTCTCCTCGGCTCTGTTCCTGCTGCTCAAAGATGTCTCTTTTCAATCAGTGAGAGGGTTAAAGCAATGTATCCTTTATAAGGACTTTAAGGATTTTACCTGTGTTAGAGCAAGACGAGTAAAGATCATGTTGCATAATAAAAGAATTATGAACTTAGTCATTTATCTTGCAAATCTTCCATGTTCTCATTCATAAGGAGGGGGAAATCTGGAAGTATTAAGTGATATTTCTAATTAATTCGTAACATTTGCAGACAAATTCCAAACTATGAATTTTGGCCAAACTACCTGTTTGGGGTGTCGGACTTTTCTGTGTGATATGTTACTGAGTTCAGAAGGTCTTTGTTTTACATTTTGGCTTGTTGAGTCTTCTTGAAGAAAAGTGAAAGTTGAAAAGTGCGTTTCTAAAACATATTTAAATGAAATACCATTCTTGCAGCTTCAGGGTTCATAAATGTTTTCAGACAAACCAATATCTATTAGAAAATATTTAAACAGGCATTACAAATGTAAGTATAGAAAGAATTAATTTGCAATACTTTATCATAAAGGCATTTGCAAATCGCTTCCTGCATTACTCCACTACTTGTAGTTATTTGTTCTTTTTCCACTGGAGCAGACTAAAATTCTTCTTTCCAGCTACTTGCTGCTGTTATCTCTTGAAATGAATTGTGTTCCCTATACAGCACCCACGATCGATGCAAATATGCTTTGATTTTTTCACAAAGCAATTACCCATAAATACCAGAGTTCATTGCCAGGTTAGTACATATTGTACTACTGATTTAAAATTGGAGGACTCACTTGTAAACACTTTCTTTTTGCATTATCGTTTAGTAGTTGAATGATGTGATGCTCCACTATCAGTTTATTTCCAAACACAATTAAATGCTTGACTCCATCACCTGAACATGAGTCCCCTTCCCAATTTTTCATGTATATAGCACTTCTTTCTTTGATGTGTTTTGGGTTGTGAGGTGTCTTAAAAAGAATGGAAAGTATTCCCACTTTTTGATGAACTTGACTTAAATTTAGAAATCCTGGTAAGAATGTTATAAAAATCAAGTAGCGCCAGGGAGTATTTTGGGCTAAACTCTAAAGTCACTGCAAAAGGTGAATTTGAGAAGAGCTAACTGCGATTCAACTGTAATGTGTCTAACCTGTATTTGAGACATACTAGTTGTCCTTTTGGAGGTACAGTTTTAAACAAACAAAAAACAAAATAAGGAAGTCTCCATAGTGAAAACAAGGTCTTGCTTGTCAACCTACTGGTCTTCCACCAAGGATAAAAATATGTATTTCAAAGTACAAGTGGCTGCTATTTTCTGGTTTTCCAAAGAAACTTTTAAGAGAGTTTTTAAAAGAAATTTGCAGTGTCAGTGTTTGGGGACATAAACTGCAGCTCACTGAATTCCAAGCACTACACTTCAGAGACATCATTCAATGCATAGTAAGGGGAATAAGAAAACCATTTTCTTACCTCAGTGGAGGCTCTAGGGTTTTTTGAAGTGAAAACGTGCCCATTTCCCAAATGAGGACTTGTTTCTACCAGCCTCCAGCTTCACTGAGACACAATAAGCTACTCTGAAGGCTGCTCTTCATCACACATTTGCTACTCACATATTTGCATCTGTTTCATAATGTTTCTTCTGATCTGTGCTATTTGCAATTAATATCTGGGCTGATCCCCAGATTTATAAATTGCTTTAAATGCTTATGCTGTAGATAACATTCCACCTGTATTTATTTGTTTTGGATTTCTTCCCTAGAGCAAGTTAGTATTCAGTAGGTATTCAATCCCAAGTTATTTTCACAGACAAGAAGCAAAGTAGAGGGTTTTGTCCTTGATATCCTTTATTTATTGTTTCCAAGTTGTAAAGGGACTGGTTCTGCCACTTTGAATGAAATACGGGTTATTCTACCAAATCAGTATCAAATCTGATAGACATGAGGCAAATGAGTTCCTGGAAACTCATTATGGACAAAGTTTTGGCTTAGCAATTTTTGGACTTTTCACCCCAGAATTATAATGGGGAAGACAAAGGGATGTTTTTATTCCTGGATCAGCTTCATATTAATCACTTTTAAAAGCTGTTTACTTATAGCAAATTTCCTGAATCTCATGACAACAGCTAAAAAGTCAAGTATAGTTATTAATGCATTATTCTGGATTCCAGCACAGTCAGCACATGGTGCTTAACCATTTTGTATTTATTTGGAAAGACTTTGAAATGCGCCATACTAGATCATTCCTACAGTCTCAGTGAGGCTAGGAAGTGGCCATTTACTCACTTTTATTTACCCCTAAACTTGTCTGTTTGGTGTTGCAGGCCTGGCAGTGGACATAGCTAAAAGCTATTTTGCCCAGGTAAGAAGCAACCTTGGTTTAATATTTACCCTTGACTCCTCTGCTGCAAGTAACTCCTCCAGTTTTAAGGAAAAGAGTTTCTCTCCTTGATCTAACTCCAGTTACACTTTGGAGACCTTTTCTGAGGGATGTATCTCCCAGGAGGTAGATGTCACTTAGATTCTGATGCAAGCTTTTCCTGTGATTCAGATTTATAGGAAACCTTGTAATTGAGGTTTGGTCCCAAATGCTTTACCATTCCTAATGCTTGACACTGAAAGGAGTTTGGCTTTCTCCTTCTTTTCAGAAATGTTATTTCCTTCATATATAGACTTTCTTTCCCTCTTGTCTTCCAAGTTTTGGGGCCTTGTTGAAAGGAGGTTTGATTATAAAAAACTGGAGAGCCAAGTACTATGTGACTTCCTTCAGTGATGGAAGAAACAACAGGAGACAGAACTGACCCAACAGATCTAAGCCTCCAAATTCTGTGGTGGTGTCCCCACACGTTAGAGAAGAAAGGCAGCTCTTTACAAGATGGCTGCCCTAGGAGAGCTCCGAATGAGCAAATAAAAACTAGTTTTCATATTTAAGCTGTGTGGGTTTTTTCCTGTCTAGCTGTTAAACTTTTCCAGCTCTAAGACGGAAGCAGTTTTCTTTGTTTTGTCCCACCTCCCCTCAAACATGATGGAATTTTCCATCTGCCCTCACCTCAATGCACCAGTGCCTTATTTACGCTAACAATATTTTTTGAACTGTACTAAAGCACCGCTTTACGCTTATTGCCTCAAGGAATGGGAAAACCTTTCAAATTACTTAGTCCCTGTAGATTATCAAGCCTTATTGTATCCATATTCCTACTGTCTGGTACTAAGGAGCATCATATTGCCCTGTACAGATGTTTAGAGGCTCACATTGCAGTAATGATGAGATTTTTCATTTTGCTGCATAGTACTACTCTGACAGTTTAAATCTGCTTTTTCATGCACATTTTGCATCTGTGTATTGCACTCTCTTCTGCATACAGGGTAAAATGAGAAAATTAAACCCCACTCTGTATCTGTAAACTTCCTCCATGATTCTGCCTCCTCTTCTCACTCAAAAGTCTCAAATCTTGTTTTAGTTTAACTGTTACATACAAGGGGATACGTGTAAATAAATCTGTGGTTACTTTGTTGTCTTTTACCAAGTAAAAAAAAAAAAAAAGTTGAACTTTCTGAAGTTAGCTTATGGATGATGGTCATATAAATGAACTGTAACTTCCAAACTCAATTCCATATTTTTTGAAATTAGGTTATTGTTACTTGAAATGTTAGATTATTGTTAGAATTTGATTTAGTTGGTACCTATGGCTGAATATCATAGCTGTTTATAAATCAATATCAGCACTCCACATCCATGATAGCTCAGGCAGAATGGCCAGCCCAGCCTAAGGGCTTTTCCTCTCCTTACCACAGTAGATCATCCCTGTTAGGAGGATTGGGGTATTGTATCCTCAATGAGTTCAGGATGAAAACACTGCTTCCTGAATACTGCCACTGCCTCCTACTAGTCTGGGGAGTCAGAGCAACAGATTATTTAAAGGCAGATGAGCTTCCCAGTGTGGCCCCAAGTCAGTGGCACAGTCAGACTGAAGGAACTATAGCTGTATATCGTGCGGAAACCGGACGCATCTTTTCTAAAGAAAATATTCAATGCTAATAGGATTACCTGTGTCTAGAGTATTTTTCTTCCCTGTTTGTGAGATTATGAAAAGTTCAAAGGTAATTTCACAAACTTGCATCCAAATGATTCAACATTTTTAAATGTTCAACCACCCACTGTGAGTTAGCATAATAATCAGTTTAAGAATATTCTATATTGAAAAATGATTAAACATTTCCTGTATTCAGCTCCCCAGGGTTTTCCAGAGCTTTTACACTTACACAAGAATAAAGCTGTAATAAAAAAACCTCAGTATTTTTAAAAAAAACCTACAAATTTGTGCTATTGTCCTAGTAATTGCTTTATATTTTCAGTAGGCATTTTTCTTTAGCTAACCTTCTGCTATGCACATTAAAATAAATTTCAGAGGAAAACTTCTTTAATGATGGTGGCATCATAGTGCTCTGAGGATTAATTTGCTGCATTACCTGAAGGAGCAATACTTATTTACAGGGTGTTTCTCATGGAACATTTTTCTGCGTAGTATTGTATCATTTGCCTGGTAAGAGCAACAGCTGCAAAGAGTCACATCAGTGCCAAATCACAGATGCTTTGTTATTAATGAGATGCTCCTGAATTGGATTACATTCGTTCCAGATTTTTTCACTTTTCATGAAAAGATATTGTTTGGTGGTCTGAGCGTAATCCTGGAAGTCGGGATTTTTTGCTGTACTTGAAACATTACTGTCAACAGCATTTTGGAGAATTGATCCTCTGTATTATCTTAGTGACTAATAAATGTTCTCTCTTCTGTAAAATGAAGATACTCTCGCAAGTTCTCAATACTGAGAACTAATATTTGGACTTCTAAAGGTGAAAAGCTTATCAGGTTTTTGACCAATTGTTGCACAAAAAAAGTTTGAAAGCTGAATTTGACAGTGTGATAGTAAAGCGTGGTGTGTGCCAGAAGTGATTGCTTTTATTTTGTGGTAGAGATTAGACAGGTCTGAAATCAAGCAGCAGAGACAAAAGCTGCGATGACCTTATGCTTCATTTCAATGATAATAAAGTCTAGGAGAAATAACTATCTCATATGCTATGAGAATAATTTTCTTTGATATTAAAGTTAGCCTGGGTAATAGGTTAATGTGACAAACGTCTCTCTAGCTTTTTCCTTATCTATGGTGTAAATAAAAGAATACTCAGAAACAGCCAGGATGGCATTTGGCTTTTCCTGAGGATTCTTTCTGAGGATTTGTCTTTCTGGGAGTTAGGATCACATGACATCCTTGCCAGAGGTAATAAGGTGAAAAAACCCTCTTATTTAGGCCCTAGAGGTGTACTTGTTAATGGCTCCCACTAGGTGCCTGTAGAAAGTTTACCTTCTCTATTATGAACTGTAGGTGGGAGGAGAAGAAATATGAAGATGGTATCACATAGAAGGTTCTAGAAAACTGGGGTCTGTTGTTCATCCCAGCCTCTGGCTGGCTGCCTGGAGATATGAAGGTGTTTTATGATGGTAATCACCTACTTGACGAGATTATTGATCAATGGGCCTTAATGTCTTGTGTAATGAGCTTGCGAGCACTAATTGTTTCAGTATGGGTTTTTATTTGGTATCAGGGTAGCCACTGAAACAAGTTTAGTAGTTTATATAATTGATCTTTTCCAAGAGATCCTACTGCTGAATCAACTAATGATAGTGTATTAAAAAAAATAATTTAATACCTTAGCTCTGCCAAGCAAGTTGTTTTCTGCTATAGAGTAATCATTAATAAAAGAACTGAGATCAGTAGTAGGAAAATACCTTATTTTAAAGGTTCTTGAAACCATCTTTCGACTGCCTTCCCTTCATACTTCATGCCTTCCTCTAAAAATAAAATAGTGCTCATTCATAAATCCTGTAATAAAAGTGTTTTCTGGCACAGATGTGCATACCCAATTCTGATCTAAAGCCTATCAAAATAATTTAATTGTATCTACTATCTTAGTTGATTTTAGATTGGGCCTGTGTAATAGTGGTGGTTGTTTGTGTGGAGGGAAGTGAGTAGGGGTGAGAAGGTAGAATCCCTGAGCTTTTCATTAGAGTAACCACTGTTTATAATGATGTGGCAGATACATCCTCATACAGATGGACAAATAAATGAATGCATGAGCTGTGATCTAAAATGTCAGAGCTTTGTCAAAATAAGTTCTGAACATGGACTAGAGCATTTTTAGTTGGCTTTTGATATGTAAAATATAAATGTATTGTTTATGGGGGTGGTGTTATACAGAACAGTTTCCAATTTGCTGCTTTTTCCCACATATAATAAGCTTTGAGCGTTTTTCAAATCAGTAGTGTAATTTCATATCCATCGAGTTTTGCATGAACTTAGCAATTGATTCAGAGTTAAACAAAAGGTGACGCATGTGGAGAGAAGAAATTAAAATTTTATTAGGTTCAGCAGCATCAATCCTGATATATTTTCCACTTCATCTTTCTTTCAACCTGAATTAAAAAATGCTGCTGTTCTTGACTAATTTTATTGTTTTATAACTTGCTTCAAAAACTTATATTAAGTTCAGATGCTCAGCATTTTTTGCAAATGTTGACCCACGGCAGGTCAATTTAAATTGCAACAAGGTCAGATCTACTACTCATAATTCATATAATGAAATGCCTCATAAAATCTGAAAAATAATACACTAGAAAGTGCAGAGGGAACAGGACCTTCTTCAGCTGTTGAAAAAGCAATAAAATGTTACAGTATTTCTCTGCATAGGAGCAATAACAAAAACCTTTCCAGCCAATAATCTGACTTGATTTTAAAGAACATTCAACTTGTTTTATAGTGAAGATATTTTCTGAATGTATTATATACATAACACAGAACTGGGCGCCAATCTCGATAAATAATGTGGTGCCGGTTCTGATTTTTCTGTAAAAATCTCTGCTAGGCTTGTATTTCCATATCTGAGTGCCAATGACAGTAAATAGTGATTGGGACTAAAAACAAAAATATGTTGTGGGAAAACAAAGGCTCCCAAAACTACTTTGTGGTGTTTCCAGAATAACAGTAGCATTTGTTTTATTAATACCATTACAGTTGAGTGGCTTTTCAGAATGTGTTGGAATCATCTTAAACTGTTGATTTTCTAGCTCTAACTAAAACTGTGTTTGAAGATCAAATATGTTTTAAAATGGCTTTTTTTTTGTCAAACTGTTCTGGAATTTTATTAAATTATGAACTTAGGAGAGAATGTTGTGAGTTTTATTAATGCATTACCTGTGTCAAAATGACTAAATGGCATCTCCACATACAGCCTGGATTCATTGGGGTTCTTCTGAATTGATGCTAGTTTAATTGAGATCAGTTGGGGCTTCTGTTGCTCCCCGAGGATAATTGCAGCTAGCTGTAAGCACATTTGTTGCTATGTGATGAAATAAATGACTTTGCCCTGCAGTTGCTACAGCATAACACAAAAACACACCAATCCACAAAATACTGGCTCATGTGAATGATTCATAGAGAGGGATACATATATGTTCTAGGGTTGTCTGTGTGCTAGTTATCTATATGCTTGTCTGTGGATTCAGATTAGAGATTTTTTTTTTTAATGTGAAGCACAGGGAGGTACCAATAACTTTTTTGTATTTGCATAGATCTTGATCTGACAATGCTCATAAGTCCCATATTGATCAACAGGCTTTAAATATGTGTTATCCATTCTGCTGAGCTGCAGCCAGAACTTTCAGAGTTCAGTGACAGTGGGACAGAACTCTCTTTTGTAAGCTAGTAAATAGGAAATATGTGTGAAGAAATTTCTTTCACATTTCTGCAACACTTAGAATTATTTATATTTCAAAGTAAAATGGGTTGCTCCTGTGTAAGTGAAACGGGATTATTTTCCTTTGCTCTAAGATTGAACAGACTACCATGTAGCTTTGGAGTCTTGGACAAAGGCTGAAACTCAAGTGGGAAGAGTATAAATGACACATTAAAGTGGTGTGTCGTAAAACCTATGATAGGTTTAAAAAATGGATCCATATTAAGAAAAAAAAAAAAAAAGATGAAAGGGCAATTGACAAAATGGCATTACTGTAATAGCAGTCACTATATAGCTGAATAAGGAAAGCTAGTGGAATGATTCCATAGTTTCAGCAGAAAATACTCTTTAACATACTGATTAAAATATATATACTTTCTACAGCTTCAGAGTTTTAGGATTAAGAAAAATCAAATGCTGCTAATATAATCTGGAACCCAGCTTCCAAACAGAAGATCTGATATCACCATTGTCGTGGTTTAGCCCCAGCCAGCAACTCAGCACCACGCAGCCGCTCGCTCACTCCCCTACCCCGATGGGATGGGGGAGAGAATCAGGGGAGTAAGAGTGAGAAACACTCCTGGGTTGAGAGAAGAACAGTTTAATAATGGAAATAAAGTAAAATAGTAATGATAATAATAACAATATAATAATAATAGTAATAACAATATACAAAGCAAGTGCTGCCCAATGCAATTGCTCACCACCCGCCGACCGATACTCAGACAGTTCCCGAGCAGCGATCGCTGCTCCCCAGCCAACCGTCCCCCAGTTTCTATACTGCCCATGACGCCATATGGTATGGAACAGCCCTTTGGGCAGTTTGGATCAACTATTCTGGCTGTGCCCCCTCCCAGTTTCTTGTGCACCTGGCAGAGCATGGGAAGCTGAAAAGTCCTTGACTGGCATAAGCAGTACTCAGCAACAACTAAAAACATCAGTGTGTTATCAACATTCTTCTCCTACTAAATCCAAAACACGGCACTATGCCTGCTGCTAGGAAGAAAATTAACTATCCCAGCTGAAACCAGGACACCATGAAAGGAAAGTCCTCTTATAAATAGCAAAGTTGCAGTAATTCCCTTTCTATACATAAAATGTGTGACATATTGTTACATGACTAGCTTCACATGTTGTTCTTGCACCTTCCCTCACCAATTTTTTATACGACATATACCAGTGACATAGTTGTGCTTTGCCTGTGTAAACCCTGCCCAGGGGTGGAAGAAATGCAGATGGAATTGGAATCCTTGATCCTTGGAATCACTAGTTTATAGTTGCAGATGAGTGCCTTGGAACACCTGTGAAGTTGCCATTAACCTCTGATTAGACCATCTGAAATTAGTTTGTTGGTCTTGAGGCTCGTGTCCACCCATCACCACATTTGGTACTAGCTGAGGTGGTCTGCACCCAGCATAGTTACGAACAGGCAAGCTAGCTGTAAGTATTTGTGTGAACACTAACCTCTGGTGGCTGTTTTTCTTCCTGGGCAGGAAGTGGCTTTCTTCTCCTGAAAAATTTTTTTTTTTTAAAAAGAAAAAAAAAAAAACTCTTCTGCTCTGACCAAAATGAGGTGTGTTTTCTTTTTTTGAGAAAGACAGGAATCTGAATACTCTGTAGCTCTGTGGCCTGGACCCTCCATTGATATATGGAAGACAGAGGTTCTGGGTTCAATCTGGTCTGACAGGGAATTGAATTTGTCTCAACTGTGGCATTATTGGATGTTTTGGCCAGATACTCCATTGCTGTGTAGAAGTACCCAAGAAATTGGTACAAATTTTTTAAAAGAAAAGTTGTTGGTCTTCATGGATTTAAGTTCTAATGGAAGAAAAGGAAAGAATGGAAAGTTCTGACAGCTTTGGTGTTAAACCTCTGTTCAAGGTGGAGTGAGAAAGGACAGGCAATCCATGAGAAATACGAGTTGCTTTCAATATTGTATTTGTTAGCATAAACAAAGAAATGGTTTCTGCAGTTGCCAGAGCAGCACCTTTCTATGCCCTGAGTTCATGTGAGTTAAAAAATGGTCATTTCATTTATAGTGATGCATACGCAATATCACATTAAACCCTGGAACTGGAAAACACAAATTACAAACAATAAATCTGCTATACTCTGTGTGTTTAATGGTTACAGTAGTATATGAATTGGCTTTGAGGAGTTGAAACCATTTTGTATTCACCTTTGTTTTCCAATAAATAATCTCTCCAGACTGAGAATGTAGTTATTTATTGTTGGAAACTTTATTTAAGTATCGCATTGGTTCCTGTAGTTAGAAGAGCAAAACAGAGCAAACTTGAATCCTGTCCAGATATTTCTCAGCAGTAGCTTCTTCATCTGTGTTCATCATAGAATCCTAGAATGCTTTGGATTGGAAGGGACCTTTAGAGGTCATCCAGCCCAACCCCTGCAGTGAGCAGGGACAGCTTTAACCAGCCCAGGGTGCTCAGAGCCCCGTCCAACCTGGCATGGGATGTTTCCAAGGATAGGGCTTCCACTGCCTCTCTGGGCAACCCATTCCAGTGCTTCACCACCCTCACTGTAAAACATTTCTTTCTTATATCCAGTCTAAATCTATCCTGCCTTACTTTAAAACCATTACTCCTTATCCTGTCACAATAGGCCTTGCTAAAAAGATTGTCCCCATCCTTCCTATAGGCCCCCTTTAAGTACTGAAAGGCCGCACTAAGGTCTCCCTGCAGCCTCCTCTTCTCCAGGCTGAACAACCCCAACTCCCTCAGCCTGTCTTCATAGGAGAGGGGCTCTAGCCACTCTGTGGCCCCTTTGTGGCCCTCTTCTGTATCCTTTCCAACGGGTCCATGTCCTTCTTGTGCTGAGGGCCCCAGAGCTGGACGCAGGGCTCCAGGGGAGGTCTCACCAGAGCAGAGCAGAGGGGCAGAATCCCCTCCCTCGACCTGCTGGCCACGCTGCTGGGGATGCAGCCCAGGATACGGTTGGCTTTCTGGGCTGCAAGCGCACATTGCTGGCTCATGTCCAGCTTTTCACCCACCAGTACCCCCAAGTCCTTCTCCGCAGGGCTGCTCCCAATCCCTTCATCCCCCAGCCTGTATTGATATCGGGGGTTGCCCCGTCCCAGGTGCAGGACCTTGCACTTGGCCTTGTTGAACCTCATGAGGTTCACACAGGCCCACCTCTCCAGCTTGTCCAGGTCCCTTTGGATGATATCTCGTCTTTCTGGCATATCAACTGCACCACTCAGCTTGGTGTGATCTGCAAACTTGCTGAGGGTGCACTCAATCCCACTGTCTGTGTCATTGATAAAGATATTAAACAGCACCGGTCCCAGTACGGACCCCTGAGGGACACCACTCATCAAACATCAAAGTCTTTACTGGATAATTTGAAGACACAAAGTAAACCACTCACCCAGCTATCCTTTTCTAGATATCAACTTCCTAAGGTTTTGTTCTGAATTTGTCTTTTAAAGCAGTGTGGATGTTAGTGCTATTTGCCAAGTAAGTAAACTCTGCCCATGTGTGAAATAATTGCAGGGGACAATGAATGCTTCATCTATAACTGGATCAGTGTGTGAAGAAAAAGGCATGGCAAAGTGTTAGCATCGCAAAAGTCTGAGGAGGATGTCAGCAATTCAAAGCCTTTGACATAAATAGCTTGTTCTAATTCTGTCACTTTGACTTCTAGAGCAATTGGGAAGATATAGTCCATTGTAAATGCAGTACATATGTAATGTTAGTTTGATTATCATAGACATATATAAGTAATAAGAGAAATAGCAAAGAAAATGTTGGCCTGCTACTGAACAAAAAACAAATAAACAAACAAAAAGTAGGCTTATAAACTGATACAAATGAATTTTCTTGTTTATGCATTTTTATATTGCATCATCCTTCACAAAAAAGGTGACTTTACAAGATTGTTAATCCAGTTAATGCCAGAATTTCTCTACCTAAAGCAGACAAAGAACAGGCTATGGAATATTTATATAATTTAGAAGTCCTGAAGACAGGCATGACAGAACTCTTATTTGAGATGGCTTTAGTCAGTGCTGGTGATTGTCTGAGAACTGCTTGTTTGGAATGGATGAGGTGCTAGAAACACTAGAAAAGGCGACATTACTCAGAGGGCTCGGGTAAAAAAAAGGAAACTCAGCCTAGTTCAGTTCCAAGAAAAGTACTGAAAAAGTTACCAAATGATTGTGAAAATAGAGAAAAGAGATGAGTAAGAACCAACACTGTTTTGAAATTTGTTCCTGACAAATCTATCTAGTTTCTTTCTTCGATAGAGAAACCACTTGTGGCTACAGGAAACATAGTAGACATCCTGTCTTGACTTCAGCAGGATTTTTGAAGGTCTCCTAAGTGACACTTTCAAGCGGAAAGTGGAAGAAGTATGTTGTCTTTTGATTCAAGGACTTTGATCCTCTCCTGCAGCTTTTTTTCCCTTCCCCAGTAGTCTTGTGGGTGGGAATCAGTGTTTTAATCCACATCAGCCGTGAAACACTTTTTTCTTAGTGATGCATAAGGTACACTACTTTTCCACAGGTGCCACAAGATCTCTGTCATCATTGCAGCAGAATCATGGGAATATTCAGACAGAAATCTGGCCACAACAGGGATATCCATCTTGGAAAATTACAAACTTGAGCAATAAAACAGTTAGTGGAAGAGGTGGAAACATGTCTGACAGGCTGTGACTGAGCTGAAGATTTAAGAACTTAATCCAGTCTCTCACTACAACAGCACTTTAAAGGTACCTTTCACTGTTCTAGTAGTTTTTAAAGGGTTTGAGTTGTTAAGTTTTATAACTTGCTGCAAGAATAAAATGAGAGGTAATTTTTTTCTTAGTTAAATCCGTGGACTTGCTCACTGATTTTTTTTTTTTTTTCCCCCCAACTGTGTACCCAGCAGCTCCTAGGTCCAACTGAAGAAGACAACGTGTTTTGTAATAAATTTCTGAAAGCTAGGTGTTGAACTGTGACTTTAAAGCTGGGTGGTACAAGTGCAGTTAATAGCTGTATATGTACGAATACTGTGTATTTGAGGAATCTTACCCATGTAAAGACTTGCCATCTTGTAGTGTTAGTGTTATCCTGCAGGAATGGGGGGACTACAGGACAAAACAGCTCTAAATGAACTGGTTCACATACTGATAATGGGGCTTGGAGAGTGGTGGGGTTTCTGCAGAACAGAGGGACACCAAATTTGGCTATCTCAGTGCTTAACCAAAATGGCAGGCAGGTTTTGCAGTCTGTGTTGACTCTAAATTTTGTCATGGCTATGCTGTTGTCAATCCATGCAACCTGTTTGCAGCTTAACACATTTAAGGGTTATGAGCTGAATAATATAGTGATTAGTCAACTCATTCCTGTCAAATTTCTTTCCTTTGTGTCAGATGTCTCCATCTCCTGCTGTCTTCCATCTAGGCCTCTCTTCTCAGGCACATGCGGCAGCAGTGAGTACTGATAGCAGGACTAGACTAAAGCTAAGGGCTTCTTCAAAGCCATATTTAGTTTGGCAGCTTTATTATTCCAGCCAATCTGTTTATTCCACTTGGGCTGAAATGCCACCCCACTTCTCAGCTTTTTTTCCAGCCATCAGCTGGTATGCCAACAACCAAACATTTGGTGCAGTTCATAGGAGAGAGAGAGAGGGCATCACTGATGAGAGAAGCTAAGATTTTGTTACTACTAGAGCCTTAAAACTTTAGAGCGGATGTCAAGGCCTTTCAGATAAATTCAATTCCCCTTATTGTCTGTATTTAAAAATAGATCTAACCACCTGATTGTGAGAAACAGGGATGGCTTCCTGGGCTTTTTATGTAGACTTGAGTGCAAAGTAATTGTTTTTTGATGGACATAATTTTCATCAATAAATCATTGAATTTCTTTGACCCAGTTCTGATGCATTTTTAAAGGCATTATAATTTCTCAGCAAACATTTACCTCAAGCTTATGAAATCTACAATTTAGATATATTGCCATGAAATCTTTATACTGAGGTTAAAAGCTTATGGGGATTTTTCTGGTATATCAGTTTTCAACTAGATCCACATAGGAATAATAATTTTGTAGGAAAGACATAAGCATTAATGGTTCTTCCCAAACTTACTACTTTGCTAGTAATATTCACTGGTTGTGTGTTTCAAACATTTAACTGAATCTGTTGCCTTTAGTCTTCTGTTACTTGCCAGGAAATTGGTCTCCAATATTTGGTCCAAGCACTGCCTGAATAGTTTGATCTTTGGCTTATTATTTTACTACTTCATGCCTTGCTACATCTCTCTGAGAAATGAGTATTAAAAGAAATACTGTCTTGAGAGTAGGAGAGAAACTGCCTTGTGTTGAACAATTACCAAGCTTGTTGAGGGTGCTTAGATGAAAGCAATCAAATGCTATAATGCCTCCTGGTTGAAATGTAGTTCTTTTTCTTGGCTATTTTCATTTTAAGCTAAAAAGGTTTTAGTAAAAGTAGAAGAGTAGTGTGCTATAACTCAAAAATACAGGTAATCTGTGTACATCTTTCTGTTCCCATCCAAAGGATATTATTCACCATGGGATTTCAATTCATGATGATATTTTTGGGGCTCTTAAGTGAGGCTTATCAACTGCTGATATCATCTGTCCTGAGGCCTCTGTGGTGAATGTAGGATGCCTCATGGAAAAGGCCTTCTAAAATAGTATTGCAACTGGCATGAGTACCACTGCTGGGCTTGGAATTAATCTGTAAAGGCACCTGAGGGGACTGGGTGAGCAGCAGTGTGAACAGGGAAGCTGGAGGACTCTCACGTTACCACATAATGGCCACCTCTGGCTGCACAGCCATCAGACTTGCAGCCACTGTGTGTTACTCATCCTCACTCCCTTCCACTCTGTGTCTGCTTCCACTGTTCACAAGGAATTTCTTGGCAGTGCCCTCTTCTTAGTCTATCAGCATGCTAGGAAGCAGCTCAGCTGCTTTCACAGTAGATTGTTGCGGCCCTTTGCTGCAGGGACGCCCTCAGATTGATGCACAAATTCTACTGTGTTATAGCCGAGGTGATGATGCTCTCTGCACGCTCTTGGGTTGTATCAGTCAGCCCCCAAAACCTACAGTTAGCTATCCTCCTCTGACTTGCCACATCTGCAGTTTACAGGCCAGTCCTTATGCTAGCCTGGTTTTGAGTAACGGTCTGTAAGAACTGTCATCCCTTCTAGGAAGCTGCTACTATGAGACTTTGGCATCTCCATACAGTGACTGCTAGCTTCTGAGCTGCTTTCTCATCAGTCCGTTCATTCTGCAGATGGCAATAGCTCAAAGTCTGCCAGGCATTCACAGCTTTCAGGCTAATCCTTGTGACAGCACTGTTCTCAACCAAAAATGCTTTTGCAGATCTTGAGGTTGCTGCCTTCCATCCCTGTGAAGTGCTTTTACAGAAATGTAATGGTTTACTGCAGCGCACACACAGCCATTCGAACACATGCAGCCCGGCCTCAGCTCTATTCTACCCCCAGTCATAGGTGACAGAGTAATGTTACATTTTTGTGACGTTTTATAAAAAGATAAAGATATAGCATTACCTATTGATAGCAGCAGTCTCTGTGCTGCTCGTGTCGGTGTCCTCTGTGAGAACGTGGAAAGCTATGTGTGACAGGGATTTGGTTACCTAGAAACAGAATTGTAAGGGAAAACTGGCCTTTCACGAGCTTGAGCTAAAATGTAACATCTGACATATTCCGCTTCAGATTCTTGTTTGGCACGTGCTGATGTGACTAGCCTGAGTGAGATGCACAGATTCCTTCTGCCCCTTCCCAAATATTCCTGTATGCTCAGCTACTTACATTTTTGCATTATCCTTAAAGGTGCAGCAATTTCTGACACACAGTTTTCCATTAAATACGACTAAAGTAATACAAAGAAGGTAAGGGGAAAGCCTGTACTTTTTGTAATTGACAGAGGAGTATCTAGCTGTTAGTTTGTTAGGACCTGAATTCAAGGATTTTTGCTATTTTTCTTAAATGCTAATTCTGTTTAAGAAGGGTTTCAGCTCCTTCATATACTGTGGTAAGGTGCCCCATGGAAAAATGTGTTTTCTTTCAAGCCCTAGTTATATCAGTACAAATTAAAGAACTGGAATTAGAGTACACATTTTTTTAGACTGAAGTCTCTGTTCCTTCTAGGTGAGTGCATGCATTTTCCTTCTAGTTTTCTCCTACCTAAGAGTTGTGTTTTCTTTTCAGACCATTAAAGGGTACAAGAGAGCAAGAGTACTTATTCTGCCAAAGGTGTCAGACAGACTGGCACCTACTTCTTGGTCGAATAGCACTTTCTTTTTGAAAAGAAAAAAAAAAAAAAAGGGCATCAGCTGCTGTGTGAAATTGATCTTCCAATCTGTTGTAGAACAGAGTTTGCTTTGTAAAGAGGAAAGAAAAAAAAGCTCTTATAAAAGATACATGCTTCGTTTGTGTGTTTGCTCATTGGCTTCAGTGTCCTTCTTTGCACTGTTCTTTCAACACTGCATCAGATACTTAATAGACTACGAAATATTAGATGTAATTATGACCTGCGGCTACCAGGGTACTAATGATGGAGTTATTGTTAAGTTAGTCATTGCCATTTTGAGGAGTGATTCCAGCTTGATACTTCTCTTATTATCTGCAGGGACTGTTTCCTGACAATTGCAAGCTCATACTCATTTTGAGAGAATGATACTTGAGAGGTGGAAGGTGTGTTTCTAGCTTGCTGGAACACAAGAAATCCTCTACAGGGTGTCCATATGTGTTTATTACCCTTATTAAGCTCTGTTCAAGAATATAGTATCTTCTTCATCAATAACATAAGGAATCTCAAGTAACAAAGCTAGTCTATGTTCAGCACTTCTGAGCTAGGTTCTTAATATGAGAATTGAAGTCCTCCCAGGTTAGCTTGAGCTTCAGAAGTCTGCCTGTATCCTGGAGTGTAGTCCCATTAATACAGCTGCTTAAAATAATTAGGCATCTCTTTTTCTGTCAGTTATGCTAGGGAACTTTTCACGAGGATGAGACCCTCTTTCTTGTCTGTAATCCATGAAGCTTAAGTAATAGGAGACCTTAGCAGGGAAAAGTTGGGAGAATGAGGAAAGGCAGAGAGATTAGTACTGCCTAATTTTAGCAATATGTATTAGAAGCTTAGAGAAACTAATCTCCTAATATGATAAATAGAGAGCAGGACTCTGAAGTTGAGCTCATGCTCTGAAATGCCTAACATAGGAACCTGCCTCTCTTCCAGGAAAGTGGAATCCAGACTTGGGTGCTTGGGGTGGATAGTTTGCGTCTCTCCCTTTCGCCCACTCTAAAAGAACGACTTACTGATTTGCTCAGGATTTTGAAGAAAAGAGCAATAATGTTGAACTGGCTGTTGAACAAGGGAAAACTCAGAATGTAGGTTTGACTGTCATGGGATGGATGCTCACCTATTTCTCCCCTGTAGCACTACCCGTGTGCTGCATCTGCCCGCTGCTGCGGCTGATCCTAACCTCCCAAAGAGCACTCCTGCAGGGCTTAGTGTTGCTTGGCTTGCTTCAGGAAATGGTGGGCTTAGCTGTCCACAAGCAATCAAAAAATCAATCCAAACTGCACAATGCTACACATAGTTTTGATGGACAGAAGACACCTGAGTAAATTTTTATCTGGTATAAGTTTCCCCTGGTGCTTTTAGCATCTCTGGATCAAATAATCTTTAGTTTGGATCTCAGCTTTCTTAGAGTGCTGATCACAAAGGTAGATGGGAAAACTGATGTTAGTAGTACGATTTTCCTTGTAGACATTATATATGTAGTAAAATATCAAACATTGCATCATCTAGGAGAATTGCTGTTTTCAATCTTGATATTTATAAAAATAAGGTAGCCAGATCACTTGAAATCCCATGGGTGGTGTTTGTTTATAATTTTATTTAGTTTCCTTCCTGCCATTTTTCTATTTACCTATTCTTTTGCTTAAATAGATAAACTTGATTTTGGCTATTCATTTCTGAAAAGAAGAAATTCTATAGGGCTTGAAGTTGCACGTCTATGCTGGACAGTTCTTTTAAAGGAGATCAGAACAAAAGTGCAAAACACCTCATCCCTCTCCCACTTCTGCCCAGCTAGCTTTAAATTTTTCCTTTAAATGTAGCATCCATCTTGCAACCCTCAGCTTACATTTTTCAAGCTGCTGTAAAATTTCCAGCCTTTCAATAATCTTTGTATTAATTTCCTAATACTGAAAATAAGTAATTACTCACATTTTTCAAAATGTGCTCCAAATTAAGAGGCTACAGTGCATCTTCTTTTACTAATTATTTCAGGAGAGCTAATCTACAATGTGTGTGACCTTTTCTGAATTTGGACCCATCTGGCATTTTCAAATGGAATTGAGTATTGATCTCCACACTGTTAATTTATTGTTTAATTAAAAAATCATAGTGCCGTGATGTGGTTTGATTGCACATCCTTTTCCACATCAACCAATTAATGTGGAGAGCCATCACAAAACTATCACTTTTTATTATTATTTTTTATAATGGAGCTTCCCAGAAATGTAGGTCTCCTCTCATATACCATACTAATGGTTTGGAATGCATTTTAGCATAAATGACCTGCAGAAACTGCTGTAGAAAGTAAATTCTCAGTTTATATCATTTTGGTATGACCAAGGTGCTATGGCTCCTGGACTTGATTGAATGGTTCTGGAACTTGACTGTGCCTCTTAGGTCACTAATACTTAGTATAAAATGTAAAGAAGTGGTTGTTAAAGACCAGTCATCTTAGTCAATGGTGGGTTTGCTCTACTGCCCTTGCTTATTAGGGAGAAGAAACTGTATTTCTTGAATGAGGCAATACCATCAAACTTTGTACTGTCAAGTTCCCTTCCTATGGGCGAAAAATGTTTAAAGCAAGCTTGCGTTGTTGCCAAACTACCTATACTTTTATATATAACCAATCAGAATCCAATGAAAGCAATTTGTCTTTGATCTTCTGAGAAGAGCCTGCAGTTCAGTGTTATTAAATACCTTAACTCTAATTGGAAAATAAAAAGGAAACGAATCTGAAATAATCCATTTTGATTGTATTACTCTTGGAGATTCAACTCTTAAAAAAGAAAGAGTCAACACATTTTTATGTCCAATTTTGATAATGTTCTTTCTTTACAATGCAAGTCCCTCAGTTATGCAGAATTGTGACAAAAGTAAAGGATTAAAAACGTATTGGTAAACCAAAGTTGTGATCTAAAGCCCACTGAAATGGACAAATGGAAGTCTTTTTGTTGACATCTCTGGCCCTTAGATCAGGCCCTTGGTTTATTATCAGCAAAAAGTTCGTAAAACTCATTTTCAGATGCAGTGTCAAAAGGATTTTTTCTTTTAATACACCATAAAGGATGGAGGGTTGGAAAGCTGCAGAATGACCAGGTAAAGTAGAAAACCAAATGCTTTCTTAGCAGGTCAAAAGAAGGTCACTTGTTTTACAGTTAGAAATAAACCCTCAATTGAGAGTGACAGTAAGACTTTTACTACTCCAGTTCAAGGAAAGTAATGGGTATCAGTGTAAACTGTGTTCTGAAGTGCTTTCGATACTCTTATGGCTATGACATAAAGGAGGGGAGAAATCGGACAGGTGAGAAACAGTGAGCAGAGCTGGTTTTAAGAGAGATAGAAGGCCAGAAGCAGCAGTTGTGGAGGTGCCTGGAAATGGCCAGGCTGTGTGCACGGTTGGTTGGCCAGGATCTTTAGCAGATGCTGGGAGGAGATTGCAAATTCCCTGCTTCCTCATGCATATGGAGAAAATAATAGAAAAGAAACCTGTGGGTGAGAGTTCCTGGTTTCCTTTCACATTATTATCCATGCAAGTTGCCTGCTTCCCTAGACACAGTTAGGTCTGTTTTGAGCAGGGCCAACTGAAGTAACTGGTGCTAGCTGTTGCCAAATGCAGTAGCCTAATAGGGGCTCTGTGTCCTCTGGTCCAGCCAGCAGTGATGCTGAGCCTGTTTTCCCACTAGACGTGCATGCAAACAATGCACATGCGTGTGCTGGCCGCCCCTGACCCACACAAGCAGCACCACTGATGAGGATGAAAGCCTGGTAGTGGAAAATATATACCGATGTATGATACAGGTCCCTTCACCAGCTGGTCTTAGCCAGTCTATCCAGCAGCTAGCCCCTGGCTCCCCTGATCTTCCCGTTGCCATGTGCAGAGACAGGAACACACACAGAAGTGCAGATGCGTGTCACGGATTACTCTTAGATCACCTGTTTTGCTCCAGTATCCAGCCCAGACTTATGGCCACTCCCATACTTGACTCTCAAGCCTCTTATCCCACTTGCTGGCTTATCTAGCTTGATGCTCACTAGCAAATACGCACACAACGTGCACACCCACACAATGCGCATGTACTCGTCTCTCCAGTTGCTGGTGTCTGAAGCATGTGGACCTGTGTGACCCATGGCCCCATCTTCAGTGGCTGACAGTTAAATTCTCATATGCACACAGATTTGAGAGCCCCTCACCCAGGAAAATAAATGGAAATGGAGCTGAACAAAAGACAAGAGAGTTTGCTGTGATGAGGCGCAGGGCATGGCCACACAAGTTACCTGTCCAGACACCTGTTTACATGTGACTGGTGAGAGCCTCTGCTGTTGATTGACGTGATGAGTAACACACGTGGATCGTGGCCTAACCGTCCTCCTCTGACAGCCCAGGGAGGAGCAGGGTCAAGGCGTTCCCTTTGCTCTGATGAGATACTGGGGTCATCCGCCTGTTGTTGTTCCTCTGCTCATTTGTGTATACAGGCAAACTCAGCGACTCAATACAAATGTCATTCAATTATTCTACCCCTTGATCCTTCAGACTTTGCATTCTGTTATCTATGATCCTGCTCTGGCAGGAGATGTACCTGGGGCCTCAGTCCTATTTGTTTTACACACAACTTCCTATTACAGCAAATGACATCATTGCGGTGGGAATCTAGATAAAGCTGTTCCAAAAAGCAAGTTAGTATATAGTTCAACAGAACGAGTTTCACAGCAGCTTCATGGTTATTATACCAGGTACTTCGATATTATTGTAAATATTGCTGGATTTTCTGCATGTGGACTTGAGTGATGTAGATGTATCACAGTGTGCATTTAGAAAGCATTCGGACCATAAAACCTCACTTTTCAGAACCATCTGACTATGATTAATTGTAACAATACAACTTATTAATTAAACTTGGGAAGCTGCATAATTGAAACTAGCATTCTCAATTCACTTGAATGAATTTCAGCATTTATTCTGTAGCTGTTTTAATGAAATGCTGAAATCATCTGCATATCAATCTATTCATTACCAAATGAGATGAATGCAACAATCCTAAGTATTCATGGAAATATCTTCATTAGAAAAATCATGTAATTAACCTGGAGTGTGCTCTAAATGAAGCACCTAAAATGTTACATACTTTCTTTCATAATTGCAATTTGAGAATATTAGTTTCTCATTCTCCCTGATTATATTTAAAGTAAAAATAGCATTCAGCATGATTTAAGCATTTTGCACAAAAGAATAAACTTTAGGAAAATGCTAGCAAAGGGGGCATTAACCTTTCATGTTGTGTTTATTTTATTTGCTGTTAGCAGTCATTATCAAAGATCACATTTTAGCAAGAATTGTTCTGGTTGCAGGTCTTTGTGCTGAAGTGTGTCTGCAGCTCCGTTCATGCTACCATTACCTGAAGGATTTATCAGCATTAAGGACACTTCACTGCCTTTCCCCCATCCCCAAATATTTCAGCTAAAGGTAAAAATTATCTCTATTCTGAAATTTGCCAAGAAATGTCACACACTGAGCCAAAGTGTACGTCAGCTATCTGTTTTTAAGAGCCTTATTTTTAAGGAAACATCTTTTCTTCTATTTGGAACATATGAATAGTTCACACTAAGCTAGCATTGCTACTTTATCTAAAGCAATGGGTTTTGCATAGCACGTCCTTGCCTCTCCAGTCAGTAGTGACGTGACAGAAAGTCCCTGCAGAGGTAATGGTGCGAAGCGTTTCTGGTGCTTTAAGACTGAAGCAGTTCTTATAAGGTGGAATACAGATGCAAACTGTAAGGTGGAATATAGATGCAAACTGTTCATGGACTGTCTAACAAAAAAGAATTTCCCAGAAATACTGGTAGAGACCCTAAAGCTCTTGCATCGTGTTGTTTTCTCCTCCCTCAAGCATGTTCTATCTTCCTGCAGTGTGTCCACTTCCCCCTCCTCTTCATGTTTTTCCTCTGATATGGCAGGCCCCTTGGGGCTAAGGATGTTCTCATGAGGTTTTGTTAACATGACGTGACTTGATTCTGACTGAGTCTTGTATACATTAGAACACATAGAACAGCCAGCTATGGACTGTCTTCAGTTGCATTAAAGATGCTCCTTTTTTTTCTTTAAGGAAATGAAAAAACTGTGCAGGAATTTGTCCTGGACCATTATCAAGAAAAGGTTGGTAACTTCTACATAGGATGTTCCTGGCTTACTTTGAGGACAATGGAATAACCCTAAACAAATTATGCTAAAAAAAACCCCAACCAAACAAAATCCCAACAACAACAAAACCAGGAACACACACCCCACACTCCCCAACCCAACAAACTGCCTGAAGATATTTTTATCAGCTACTGGAGTAGGTGCTAACATTCCAAGGACACCTAGTCTAACAGAGAAGAAAAGGTTGTGTGAGTGGTATATGAATTCTGTTTATTTTTACCTTGAGGTGTGAGGATAGAAAGGAATGGTATACTTTAAGATAGGGAAACATGACAAGCAGACTGTACAAAAACTGACAACTTTTAGGTAGCCTGACAGTTAAGCAACACTACCGATGTTACTGTGAGTTTCATTCATCAAAGGGTGGGTGTGGATTTGGCTAGCAAAATTTGTAGTAATGCAGTACCATTTCAGATCTCATTTTAAGATCTCTGAATACTTTGCAAATGATAGCCCTCTGGCTTTCGCCTCCCCTTAATATAGTATTATTTAATTGACTCTTCTATTAAGTATTGGGTATGAGATAATGGTATACTTGTTGCTAGAAGTCTTCAGATTTTTTATTATAAGAATACAGTTTAAAACATCGATCTCTGCTTATGTATAAGGGTGCAGCACACAAGGAGTTAATAGAGGGAACATTCTCATATCCTAGAGGGAGCCATGCAACACGACTTCAAACAAATATGTGCCCAGTTGTAATGAGCGCCTGAATATTTCTACTGTACCTGGTAGACGATTGTGATCTCTGTTTAAATAAAAGATTTCTTCATTTTGATCCATCTATTTATCTTCATTTCAATGAAAGATTCTTAGCTCATTAAATTAGAAGCTGCTCTCTAAGAGATTATTGGGACACTACAGCTTAACCTTATAACTTTAAGCAATGAGAATCCACCTCCTCAAGGAAATTGAATGAAAGGCGCTTCTTAAAATACATGTTATCATCAATGATTATCATCAACAGGTGAAATATTCAATTTCTAGTACAGGATTTTTTATTTAATACAGTGTTATCTCTTTTATTTTGATTTCTTAAAGAAACAAGACTTACAAATTCACTGTCTCTTCTTTGTTCCTCTAATAACTTTTGATCCTATTAGCTATTTTCAATGAAATTTGATAGAGATATAGTGGCATCAATGATATTTTCTGTTAACACTTTTGTGAAAATAGGCGGCTGGGCAGGGAGAAGAAAGCCAAGTGGAAGGCCTTACAGTGGAAGAGGTTGCAATGGAAGTTCAGCCATGTTATCAGACATCAGTAAATCTACACAAGGCAGTATAGGTAACCTAGATTTATGAAGTCTCCTGAAGAAACAATTACTGTTGATAACAGGATAAAGAGTATTTTTTATGCAGATAAAACAGATATATCTTCTAGTCCTTTTACTTTATAGAGTTCTATACTATCTTGCCAAAATAGGTATCTGCTATTGCACTACATTTTGAACTTATCTCTGAAATATTTCTGTTTCCTTGGGCTGGTCATTTTTGCCTTTCTCTGAATTTGAAGATGTCCCCAGTATTATTTTCCATGAAGTCAGGAGAATTTTGGTTCTGACTTTGGTGGGAAAAGAGACATGATGGCAGTGAGAATCTATAGAAGTCCAACTTTGTCACGCGTCAGGCCTGTGTGGAGCCCTAGCCCACCCAGGGGAATGTAGAAAGACAAAGCAAGAGATGACTGAACAGCAGGTCCTGTTTAGGTGTTGCAACTCCATAGGAAAATGGAGCTGATCTGGAAGCAGGATTTAAATTTGAATTTTCTACCAGGCAATTAAATCTAAGCCTTGTGAAATCAAAATACACTTACAGGAAGTTACTGATTATCTTGACACAAAGATTTTGTGGAAACTGCAACAGGCGAAGACTTCTTGGGAAAATTCCTGTTGAAAGATCTCAAATCCTTGGGGATCCTTGCATCTCAAAACCCAGAGTTCTTGAGCTTTACAGCATGTAAGCTTTTCAAGCTGAGAAATCCAGAAGGAGCAGTTCAGAAGCTTATTTTAACCTGAGGAGGTGAGAAAAAAATTGAGGTTTTAAAGGTGCAATTCACTTTTTTTGGGGTAGATCAGCTGTTTCCCAGAAACACAGTCTCAGTCAGAGCAACCCAGTTGTCTTTTTGTGCCTCATGTCCAGAGGCTGAAAGTCTGTTACTGTGCCCATACACAGGCAGAGACCACACTGCCCACCTCCTCTAAATAGAGAAGACTGTTTTGTCAGCTTGCTGACTCTGAAAGCATTTCTCTGCTGGCCACAGAGAAATGACTTTCCAAACGGTGGTTTTATCTCCACCCCACTGCCTCTCATTTTCTTTGGCTCCAGGATTCCTCCCTCATTGATTCTGCAAGGTTTTTCTGTCCCTCTCGTGCCATGCTCTGTTGGCTTGGACAGTTTCCCCACTACAAATACTGAGCCTGCGAAAAAGCTGCAAGCTACTGATTTGACATTGTGAAATTTGTTGTGTTTAATGGGTTTTCTGCAAGGGGGGATTGTTGAAGGCTTTTTGCCACTTGTTTTTCCTACAACGTTGTTGAGTTAAAATGCTGCTGGAGCAACATTTTCCAGCAGCAAGAAGCTTTTTATTTTCAGGGCTATAGATGGAGCATTTCGAGTAGCCTTAATCACATACATAAAGGTTTTAGTATTTCTTTTGTACGGCGTTTTATGTTGTCAAATGCTGTAGTCGGAACCATTTCTGAGATTCGAGATCTATCACATCATTGGGTTGAGATGAGTAACTTAGAAAAGCAAGTCTTTATGGAAGATGTAAAGAGACCTGGAAGATAAGAAAATGGGGCATTTTATTAAATGATGCATTAATGAGGCTTTACATTTTCAGTATAGCACCTGTTTATACTGACAGTTAGTACCAGAGTTCATGGATGTAACTTGCCATATTGAATATATGGCTTGTTCTTTCCCTTGTTACAGCCTGATTATTCTGGTGTAAATGCATCACTGCAGGTAGATTCTTTTTTATTGTAGAACAGCCATCTGTGTTTTTAAAAACTTGATGAGGCTTTGAAAAGCCAAGCAGCATCAACTACTTACAATAGCCAATTTTGATAGCTTTAGAATCAGAGCATTCAAAAATAATCTTCAGCAATAAGTGAAACTAGATTGTATGGTGCAATGAGAGGCTTATGTGCTGGTTGTCTATGTGTGTTCTCCTCAAGCACCTTTTCCCTCCACTTGCCAAATTTAGATGCTAGATAAAAGATTTTAAAGTGGTGCCCTAGGCTCCAGTTTGGTGGTCTTAATTATTTACTGCCTCCATACACACAGTCTTGCCTACTTAAGTAATTGCACTAACAAATTACAGTATTAAAATATCTGTCTAAACAATTTGTAGGCACAGTCTGATATTTAGATGCTTAAAGTGTTTCTCTGAAATCCACAGTTTATTGTGCATGCAAAATTACACCTGAAAAAGAGGAGTGTTTCTGAAAAATCAGGGTCATTTATGTGAATATATCCAGTGGTTGTAACCAGAGTAATTTACATAATTATAGAAAAGTACTGTGCTGGAACCCACAGTAACTTCATCTGAATCTGTGATACCTGTCAAACGGAATAAGATGCATTATAGCCTTTGCCTCTTTAAAAATGTCCATGTAAGTGATGCCTTGTCTTGATCTTGCCTCTTTCATGGGAGGATTGAGTGTTCCCTGTAGACAGTAATTTTACACTGGGCACTGCTATTGTGAGGCACTCATTACTTTCACTTATATGAAACACTTGAGAAACTAACTTAGCTAAGAGAAATAAAATGATTTGCTCAGTGACACACACAATCAGTGGCATAAGCCAGGAAAAGAACACAGATTTTTATTTTACCTCAATTACTCCCTTGGAAAAACAGATCTTTATACTGTGTCAGTGTACAGTATCTTCTGTGTTCCGTACTGCGGAAAGGTGTGAACTATGTATAGGATGCTCTGTGAAAGTGAAGTTAGGGGTGGAGTCGTTCAGCTGACACTAGCTGTCCTCAGATGGGTGTCGTCTTTAGCTCACTCTCTGTAGGCGAAAGGGGAGATGGGCATGCCCAGAAAGTGATTATTCCATGCTAAGAGAGCGCATGACTTGCTCCCTCAAGGCCCTTCTGTATCTCTTGCTGTGAGGGAGGGCAGGTGGCCAGCATAGGCTCGACACCCAACTCAGATGAGTGGAGTAGGTGAGTAGATTCTCACCCTAAGGAGACATTGCAGGTCTTCATTCTCCTTGTGAAGTCAGTGGTGAAAAAGGGCTGCCACTAAGTAAATCAAGCCAGCATTTAAGGCAGAATTCAGTTCCACTGAGCTTTCAAATGTTTCAGTCTCGTGCCCAGTTCTGGCATCCCTTCTGAGAATGCTTAGGAGCCTCCTTGGAGGTGTACACTGTAGGAGAAGCAGATATCATAGTAACTCTCTTTTTTTGTAAGCAAATAAGACTATAGGAATGCAGGCTTACAAGCACGTAGTGACTAAAAGATAGTGCTGGAAGTTGATGCCTTAGATGAGAGTAGGAGGATGTATATGAGCTTTTCTTGTGGGCATAAACAGAGGAGAATGTTTTGACAAGTCTGGGCCCCATGTGACTGAAAAAATAGCAGTTCGCAGCTCCACGTCTCTGCAAAATCTGATCCCTAACATGACTCTGTAAAGAGCATCCATCACTGCCTGCAGGGGCAGGGATCAGAAGGCTTGCTTACCAAAGGCCATGGGTTCAGGTTCAAACATGCAATATGATACACTTGAAGTCAATTATCTGTAACTAGATGGTATGAGTAACTCAGCAAGGTTGATAATACTCAGCAGAAAAAAAAAATGTCCTGCATTCCTGTTGAAAAGGTATGGTCCTTCTGTGAAAGAGTCCTTTGAGTCTGACTGTATAGTGACTGCAGATGCAATGTAAGGCTGAAATGCGGATGTCTTTTTGTCCATACTAAAACCGGGCTTGTCTGAAAGACCTTAATAGCTGATATTTCCAGCACACTGAAAATGAGCAGCAATACAGCTTGAAGTAATGAGAACTTGTGTTTTTTGGGAAGGGGGGGGGGGATAATTATAGCAGAAATTGTGGGGTTTATCTTTAAATAGAACTATCTTGCTACAGATCTGTGAGGAGGCAGGGAGAATAGTATAGAAAAGGGGTGGTAAAAATCTAGCAAGATCTGTTTTTTTCATCTGATTTAGTAGTCTTAACAGTGACAGCTGATGTTTGAAAGCATTTGTATTGAGTATATCACTAATGTTTGTGATGTTACATGAGATAATAGATGTAGAAGGATCTCAGCAAAGTGCACCCATGTGACTCCCATTCTGAATGTGATAAAATATTCCAGAAAAAGTAGAGAAAGTTCAGGCAGATGTATACAAGAAAATTCACAGTAGATATGTGATGGCTCGTAGGAGATGGTGCAGAAGCGAGATGAAAGAGGTGAAAATGCGAAGTATGGTTTTCAGCTTTCTAGTCAGGTTGTATGGCAGACACTTTCTGTCTTTCCACTTAGTTAAGTATAAAAGAGGTAGTACTTGCCCATCTCTTGCAGGTGAGAGATGCCCATAAACAAATCAGCAGGGGGAAAGAAAGTGAGATGTTCCTGCCTTTAGAGTAGACTATCACCAATAAGGACTGCGTATGTTTACAGTCCAGTCTGTTAGGGAAGGAAAGATGATGGACAGGTGATAGTGATCTGCAATTCCTTTGTCCAGCAAGCTGCTTTTGCACTTCTATACAACTTCTCCAAGGATTTCTATCTATAGAAATGGAGAAAAAACCAGTTCGATTCCAAATTCATATACTAAGAATCTAAACTATGTTGGTTTTTTTTATATATGATATTTTTAATATATATGATTTTTTTTTTAACTGGATATTTCCTATATGGTCTATCTCCTTCAGCAGAAATACCAAGTTACCTAATAAATCTTATCGCTGTAGCAATTTGGTGTTTTGGCATCATGAGTTTGACAACAGATTTAATCGATTTTACAACAAGGCTGTGAAGAAAAGAGAAAATGCAAAGAATAATGGCTAATCTCTGTGGTTTAAAATTCCTGAAATCATTTGGGAGGAAAGAAACTAAAACTTATTACTGAAGCAAGTGTTCTTGTTAAAAAGCAAAAACTTGCTTTGTCCGTGAAAGTGACTCATGCTTTCTGAGCTTGTCATTGCTGTAGGAGCTGCAGGGCTGAATGAAAGAAGATGACACCACCCAAGGCACTTAAATGTTGTCTTTCCAGGCTATTGAAGCTAATGTCTGAGAAAGATAAGAGTGATCCCAAGAAAAAAAGTACTGAACGAAGAGCCAAGGGGCATCACTTCATTTCCCAGCCCTGATACAGTTTTCCTCAACTGTCTCAGGCAAATCACTTAATGTCTGTGTCTGTTT